>NC_052666.1:6761751-7361751 GCF_016802725.1 Solenopsis invicta
ATTTACTGCGCATAGCGCAGAATATTTATTACATTTCACTGCGTAAAACGCAGAATACTTTATTTAACAATTTACTGCGCATAGCGCAGAATATTTATTACATTTCACTGCGTAAAACGCAGAATACTTTATTTAACAATTTACTGCGCTTAGCGCAGAATATTTATTACATTTCACTGCGTAAAACGCAGAATACTTTATTTAACAATTTACTGCGCATAGCGCAGAATATTTATTACATTTCACTGCGTAAAACGCAGAATACTTTATTTAACAATTTACTGCGCATAGCGCAGAATATTTTATTACATTTCACTGCGTAAAACGCAGAATAAATTTTTTAGCAATTTACTGCGCATAGCGCAGAATATTTTCTTATATTTCACTGTCTAAAAAGACGCAGAAAAGATTTGTTTAACAATTTACTGCATATAGAACAATAATCATTTTTAACATTTTGCTGCGTAAAACGCAGAATATATTTTTTAACAATTTACTGCGTATAACGCAGAATGTTTTTTTTACGTTTCACTGCTTGACATGACTCAAAGCAGAAGATAGAATTGCTATAAGGAAGTATACACAAGTAAGTATTTTTAAAAGTTAAATGTGTTAATTATTTACGCTAATTTTTTGGTTCATTTTTAATGGTTAAAAAATTTATAAAATATTGCATATTAAAGCCATTATATCGGAAATATTAAAACTATATATAATACGTGTGTGCGTGCATACGTGTGCATATGCGTGTTTGTATAAAAGCTTTCTAAAGTCTTTGTAAAATATATATTATAGTCTCTTTCAATTATTCAATTTTCCAATATTTATTTTCAGTATATATAAAAAATCAATACAATATAAATTTTCTATGAATTAATTACAAATCTTTTAATTTTAATTGCATATTAATAAATATAAAATATATAAATCGTATTTTTTATTTTTCGAAAAGAATATGTTAAATGTTTAATTGATACAAATATTTACTAAAATTGTTTTTTTATTTTTGTTAATATTATATTTCTTTGTAATAAATATTAAAAAATTGTAATCTTATAATTTATATTCTACAGACCTGCAACTTTTCTTTGGTGCGTCTCCACCCACTCCCCCCCCGCATCATGACTGTCTGCCGTCAACAGTTGACAAACGGTAGCAGCATCCGAGACACGCCAGCGCGACCGCGAGGAATCATTCAGTCACTGGTCACTAATTCGTTAAGTAGCTACTGATAATCGTGCTCAGCGGAACGTGCCGAAAAAATGTAAGTAAAAACATACATTTTCTTTAAAATAATCTGGCAAGTATTGAGTCACACACAATCCTTGCCAGATTATTTTAAAGAAATATCCAATTGCGCTTCTAAAGATGTTAGGCGCGTGTTTTTGTCATTATATCCTTTCGTGTAATGAATACTAAAGCTAGACTGACAAAAACACGCTCTAACATTTTATAAGGCATATTATCTGATAACGTAATATAATAAATTATATATATTTATAGATTTATTAATAAAATGTACAATTATTTACAGGTCAGGACGCAAGACACAAGGAAAAAAAATAAAGAAGACGGAAAGAGATTTAGATGCCGAGTTAGATAAAGAAATACAGGAGGGAATGAGAGGAATAGAGATAGATGAGAACGTGATAGAGAAAGGGGAAGAGACAGAGGAAGAGGAGGAAGAAGAGAAAAAAAACAAAAAGAAAAAGAGAGGAGGACGTTTGCTGAAAGAAAGAAACGTGATGTAAGTACATGCTTTTATAATTAGTAGTAATATAATATTTTTCGGCATATTATAGCAGCTCTTTGATGTTTTACACATTAAGATATATAATATATATTTTTTTCTGTTTGATTTAGATATGGAAAACCACGTGGATATAAGTGAGGAGGAGGATGGACAGGAGGGTGGAAAGAAGTATCGAGAGGAGGATGGAGAGGAGGGTAGAGAGGAGAGTCGAGAGGAGGGTGGAGAGGAGAGTCGAGAGGAGGATGGATGAGAGGAGGGTGGAAAGGAGAGTCGAGAGGAGGATGGAGAAGAGGAGGCAGAGTTCGGTAAATATATTTTTTTAAATTAAAGTTAATAATTTAAAATTAAGTTAAAAAAAAACTAGGTATTAAGTTAAATTAATAGTTAATTTTGAAAAATATTCATGTTAAATTTGAAAATCGTAAATTTTTAAAGTTACAATTCCAAATAATTATAATAAAAATCATCAAATAAATTTAATATCTTATTTGTAAATTAAGTCTATATGAAATAACAAAGAAATATTGTTCTATATGTGGGAATGTATTTTTTTCTCTTATAAATATTTTGTTTACATACATACATTTTTAATTTATAAAAAGTTCATTAATTAAAATATATGTTTCAAAAATAACGAAAGTTAAAAATTGAAGCTGAAAATTAAATTATTTTAAAATAATTTATTAATTTTTGTTTAGCTACGACCCAAACGACTGCTTTCAGCAGTGAGGAAAGATGGCAAGCGCAACGGACAGGCGGATGCAACTTTTATTTCAACTGCTGTTAATATATTAATAAAATTAAATTTATAACTTATAACTTAATTTAAGTACAATTATTTATTGCCTTATTACTGCGAATATTTCTCTCTCTCTCTCTCTCTCTCTCTTTCTTTTTTATTTGGTATTTTTTGTTCTATATATATTTTTCACTTTATAACTTTATTATTATATTACTTTTATTTTCTCTTGTGCTCTTATTCTTCGCATATTTTTTGTTTCGTTGCTGTATTTTGTTTTAATTTGTTTCTTATTATTATTTTTTGTACAATATTAAATACGCGCGTATTATTTCTAAATTATACATATGCGCGCATATGCCATTATAACAAAATATAAAAACATTTATAAAGAGTGGGCGCTTTCCGGTCTCTCTACGTCCCTACCAGAAGTCGCCCGAAATCCTCTTTCAGAATTTTACGGCTGAAAATGTAACGTGGAAAACGAGATGGGTGAGAGGGGGTGAGGAGAGGAGGGTATTCGCAGAGACAACATCGTCGCTCGCTCGGCTCGCTCCGTGTTACAACCGCGAATGTTTCTCTCTCTCTCTAGCCGATGGCGAGACAAAGGACGGACAGAGATTGATCGTCCGTCTTTACCTAACTAATGTGTCTTCTCGCTCTTTCATGTACCACGGAAGAGAACCACAAAATTGTCGACATTACCACGTAGCACGAAACGGAACCGCAAAATCGTGCACATAACGACGGGAATCATGCACATTGGCTACGTAGTTCATGTGCACGTTTTGTGCACATAGAGGCGCCAGTGGACGGAAAGACCTCAGGCTCGCCATGTCCTCTCTCAGTTTTCTCTCTGATGCTAGCATTCAGTTCGAGTTTTCGGACTGAGAACTGTACAATCAATCATAATCAATCAGCTTGCTGCTTTTCCGTAAGGGCTAAAAGTTGATTGGCTACACACTTTTCTCAGTAGCATGTACATATGTAATCTTAAAAATAGTGTGACAACAATAAAGCTATAAGCAACTTTAGCTATGAGTTTTTTACAATCATCAAAAGATATGTATAAGTAATTATTATATATTCAACACAATAATTAAAAGCCGTGTACGAGCAAAGCAGTTGTTGTTTATATTTAAATAATTTATTGAAATGTAACAAGATAGCGAATACAGTCCATATTTACTAAATTTCACAAAAAAATTGCAAATTGCGTATTTCTCTTCAAATCACGTACTCCAATTCTTTCAGAGAAAAAGACACAATGCACATATAGTGGGCGTGACAAAGACGGCGATCAAAACAGTAGTAGCAACTTGATATCGTGAAACATTTAGTTTTTTGTAGTTGGCAAACCTGGACATTGAATGGCACCTCGACGCGAAAAGGGGCGTAGTTTCTGAGTTTTGCACACACCATGCTACTTCCTATGGTTGCGCGCCTAATTTCGCTTCGCGCACTTTGTCCATCGCTGAAGAAGATTTGAGAAAATTCCAGATTCCCAGATATCATTAATCAACAGGCCGATAGATAGACAACGGCGGACATACACTTGGAAATGTAAGTACATTTTATTTTATTAATTGCATTGTAATTCTGGTAAAACGTGGTAGAGCAGAACACGTGCTTGAATTATGTGATTTTTTGAGCACTGAAATGTAAATAGTTTTCAAGGTGAAGAAGCAACTTCAGATTTATAAAACCAAACGTAATTTATTCTTTTGAGATTTGATATCAATAAACACGATAGTGGCTTGTACTGAATGCATTTGCCAGCGACAGACGAACGTTGAATTATGACCAAAACACGAAGCAGTCACGTTGTACGTGTGTCGCTGGAACGTGCACATAGCACAAGTTATTACCGGTTTTTAACATACGAAACCTTACAAGTACAAGCTGTGTTTGCTTTTGCAAACCATAAATATTTGTTTGCTTTTCTCACTTAGAAAATAGACAATTCATATCTTGGTGCTCGAAAGATTACAAAATTACATAATTCAAGCATGCTTTGCTTGCAACTAAAATGTAAACGATTCTAAATATGTTATTCAATTTATTTTAGATAAAAGTGAAGCATCGCAGCCGACGGTAAAAGCGGCGTCGGCGACATCGTCGCGGGCGCCGCCGCCGCCACCGCCACCGCCGCCGCCGCCGCCGCCGCCCCACCAGCAGCAGCAGCAGCAGCAGTAGCACCAGCACCAGCCCCAGCACCAATCCCAGCCACAGTCCCAGCACCAGCCTCAGTACCAGCCCCAGCATTGGTACCGATACGGGCATCGGTTTTAGAACAGGAAGTACTACGGCCACCGACTCCACCACCGCAACCGCGACAGCCGTGGTCACGACGCGGACGCCGATCATCCCAAAGCCTCACTCAAAACGCAAGTAAAAATATATAAAACAATATTTAATAAATATAACAATTATATAGAAAATTATTTTATAAACTTGTAACGATACGACTTTTCTCGCGGTCGCGGATTAGCTCGCCGGTGCCAGGGTCGAGAAAAGGAACTCCGATTTGAGAAGAAATTAACAAAAATATTTATTTTAAAAAAGTATCTTCCCACACTCCGTGATACAAAATAAAAATTTTATTATAAAGGGAGGAAGTTGACACCTTCGGAACTCGTGTTCCCCGGATCGTTAATTACACGCGGAGAGAACTTAAAACTAAATTATAACGCTTGCAGTGTTAATTGAAATCTTAAGTTTAAATACAAAACGCGTATCTTACAAACTAACGCTCGGAAAATATTACAAGAAACGCGGACTTAATGCTAACGCAAGTTAATAACTAACGCTCGCCTGAAGAAGGGGTCAAGATACGCTCGCTTGTTCGGACGGAACGCTCGGGGCGGAGGATATCCAAGGAAAATTCGGCAAGAAAGTTGGAACTCCGGGTAAACGCGTCGTCGCCGACCGAGTGGAATTATTTTAAATTTGCTCTGAAAATAAAACAAAAATTAAGAGTCAAAATTACAGGATAGGTAACAGGTAAAGAAACGGATAATCGAGTACGCCCGGTATCAGGAAGCCGAGAACGCCCGGCACAGAAAGCCGAAAACAACTGGTTTCAGGAAGCCGAGAATACCTGGCGCAGGAGTGCGGTACGGAATAACTGAGTACGTCTGGTATCAGGGGGGCCGTGAATGGCCTATGTCAGGAAGCCGAGAACGCCCGGCACAGGAGTGCGGATAACCGAGAACACCCGGTGTCAGGGGTTTTCAGGAAATAAGGTATAAGGAAGCCGAGAACACCCAGCCAAGGAGCTCCGAGTACTCCCGGAATGTCAGTACCGGTGATTTGGAACCGACTGGTTGCTCCTTCCTGGTGTGGCTCCGTATTTATACCCTCTGGCCGCTCACGCAGTCGGAAGCACGTGTTTACCCTACTTTTCGACGCGCACCTACGCGCACGTGCTCGCGCGATGCTGCGCGTGACGTCACGCTACTGGGTGCGAGAGCGAACGAGATAGAGAACGGAACCGACGTCACGTGGCCGCGCGCGCGAGTGAGCAAGACGGAGAGTACTGATGTCACGTGGGTTTGCGAATGAAAGAGACGGAACGATAAGTTGTAATCGGGCGTGCGAGCGAGAAAGAAATATAATTTACCTGCGTAACGATGCTATTGTTACATCATCCCCCTTCTCAGGCTGGCGGCGCGGAGATTTTAATTCGCTCGACGGCAGGTAAACAACTGGCCCCAACGATTAAAGCGTAGGATCCATCGATCATTTAGTAGCCGCAACTTATATTTGCGGCTCTTGTGCACCGCGTAATAAGGGATGTCGACTACTCGACCGCTCGGTAGAGTAATTTTTACCGGCGGCGGTGGAGGCGGCGTCACTATTACGAACATCCAATGGTTCTAGCGTTCGTTTAAAATCATTTAGTGGTTCTAGTGTTTGCCACTGTATTTGCTCCGCCATATATGTGTTTGTTGGAGTGACGTTTATGGAAGCGGATGTCTCTGGCACGACTTTAGGCGGTGTTACTTTGGCAAGTTCCGTCGGCCGTGTTACTTCCGCGACGGTGGAAATAATGTGCGGCTGCGAGTCGTCGGTGTTTTTTTCCTTTCTAGGGGCTGCTTTTTTATTTCTATTTCTATTCTGTTGTTTTCCTTGAGGTGGTTTCCTGCGGTGTTTCAAGAAAGATCGCTTTTTTTGACAGCATTCTCCTGTTCGCCCCTTTGAATTACCGTGTCGACGCGTGATACGCCGCGTATTTCGCTCCGAAATGGTATGGAGGTTGATGGTTCTTCGTCAGAAAGATTGGAGAAATCCCTAAATAATCGTCCAAAAATTTCTTCCTTTTATTTCCGACATTTTATCTTCGCGAACGCGTGTCACCCTTACGAGGTTTTGAAAATAACTGTAGTTGTGTGTGCGGTACTTGACCTTATCTGCTCGATGCGCTTTTACAATGGTTTTTGGGTAATTTTCGAATTGCGCTCGCATAGACGTGGCAACGCGGGGGCGCAAATTTTTCTGAAATCGTAACGTAAAGGCGTCGCAAGTCGGGGGCACGGCTTTACTTACAAAATTACAAATTGGAATTTTGCTTTCTTCCGGAGCGGTTTTTAAGTCTAGGACGTGCACATGTCGCTGCCAGCGTCTTCGCGTGTCGCGTAAATCAACAATTACCGGGGAAATAATGTGTCTCACCTCTAGCGGTCTGATGTATCGTGGAGCAAGTTTTGCGTTGAATCTGGCGGTTTTATTTGATGGCGGTTTTATTTGATAGGCGGGTACTCACGTTTCCAAACTTTTTCGCCGATCTGCGATCTCCAATTTCTTCGTCGGAGATTATAATATGTTTCTTGCTTTTGAAATGCTCGAGCTTGGTTGATGCAGACTCCCTCGAATGCTTCTTCTAAACGACGGCGCGTAATATGCGGTGTCGTGTTTTTGGCATATCGGCGATCCTGCGGATGCGGAAAAGCCAATTTGCGGCCGTGATTTAAATAGGTTAGGGTATAACCCGTGGCTTTGTGCCTTACAGTGTTATATGCGAACTGCAAGGGCTGTAAATATTCATCCCAGCGTGTATGATTTTTCCCCACAAATTGAGAAATCGTAGTTTTAATGGTTTTATTTGTCCGCTCGACAGGATTACAGTGAGGTGCTCTTACCGGTGTGGTGCGATGCTTGATTTGAAAAGCACGCAAGAGTTTGGCCAGCTGTGCCGATTTTAATTGTGTTCCGTTGTCGGAAATAATTTATTCCGGACATCCGTGACGGTGTATAATATTTTCGGCGATTGCGCGGGTGACGATTGGAGTCGTGGCCTGACGGACTGGCTTTAATTCTGTCCACTTACTAAAACAGTCTTGCATGACCAGGAGCCATATATGTCCGCTCACTGACCTCGGCAATGGACCAACTAAATATAAAGTTACTTGTTTCCACGGCGCGGTTACTGAAGTCGTGTGTAAATTGCCAGCTGGTTTCATTGATGGTATCTTGTGTACTAAGCAAGTCGGGCATTGTCGTACGTACTTCGTGATGTCCTGGAACATACCTGGCCAATAATATAATCTGGCCATCCGAGCAATAGTCTTTGCTACCCCGAGATGACCGGCTGTAGGCTCATCGTGGTGCCGCTAAAGTATGGTCATGCGTTCTTCCTTAGGAACACATTGTTTCCATTGCTCGGGAGGATCGCTTTCACGAAAATCTAATTTGTGCATGATGTGCCGATAAAGTCGTCCTTGTTGCACACGAAAGTCCGGGTAATCCGCTGGTTTATTTTTAACTCCAGTTAATACCCGGCGGTACCAACTGCATTTCGGAGTTGTTTGCGTATTGCAAACTTCTGGTTGCCTGGAAAGAGCGTCGGCTACTTGATTAAGACTGCTTTTGCGATATTGAATGTCAAAATCGTATTGCTGTAACTCAAAGAACCAGCGTCCTAAGCGTCCGGTCGGTTCCTCCAGTTTCTGTAGCCATCGTAATGATTGATGGTCAGTTATTACGGTAAAGGCGTAGCCTTCTAAATAGCCTCGCATCTTTTTTATGCCCCAGACGACTGCTAGGCACTCCAATTCCGTGGCGCTATAATTTTTCTCTGCACCATTTAAAGTGCGACTGGCGTAAGCTATTACTCGTTCGCCGCCTTCTTGATGTTGAGTCAAGACAGCTCCGAGGCCGTACGTACTGGCGTCGGTCTGAAGGATAAAACGCTTGCTGAAATCCGGACAGGCTAGGACTGGTGCGCTTACTAATGCCTCCTTTAGTTGCTGGAAAGCTTTTTCTTGTTCCTCGGTCCAGGTCCATTTGACATTCTTTCCAGTTAACTTAGTTATAGGTGTTGCGATACTTGAAAAATTCGGTACGAATCGGCGATACCAAGAAGCCATCCCCAGGAATTGGCGTACCTTGCGTATCGTGGTCGGAGCAGACCAGTTCGTCACGGCGCTTGCTTTCACAGGATCTGTCCGGATGCCCTGGCGATTTATTATGTGGCCCAAATATTTTAATTGCTCTCTGCAGAAATGGCATTTCGCGGGATTAACTCGCAGCTTAGCCTCTCGTAGTCGTCGAAACACTTCACGAAGATGTTGAAGATGTTCTTCGAAGGTCTGACTAAAGATGATGATATCGTCTAGGTACACCAGCACACACGAAGATGTTGAAGATGTTCTTCGAAGGTCTGACTAAAGATGATGATATCGTCTAGGTACACCAGCACATGTGGTTCAAGTTCTGGACCTAACACCTCGTCTAAGAGACGTTGAAATGTGGCTGGTGCCGAATGGAGGCCAAAAGGCATCACGCGGAACTGCATCAATTCTCTTCCAGACACCGTGAATGTCGTAACAGGTCGACTCTCTGGATGTAGCGGAACTTGCCCATATCCGCTCACAAGATCGAGCGTAGACAGGTAGCAGGCACCTCGTAATTTATTAAGAGTAGCGGTTACATGAGGAAGCAGATAGGCCTCCTTTTCTGTAACCTTGTTTACCTTTCTAAAATTGATGCAAAAGCTATGAGTTCCGTCTTTTTTCTTTACAACCACAATGGGTGAACTCCAGGCACTGCGGGACGGTTCGATGATGCCATCATTAATCATTTCTTTTTACTTCCTGGTTGATTACGGCTTGCATTGCTGGGTTTCGTGGTCTATACCTTTGCTTAATCGGCTGGTGAGTTTTCAACCGCATGCGATGCTGTGTTCGATTGGTCGGACCCTGAACTTCCTCAAATTTTCGCAACTCATACTCTAGAAATTCTTTTAATCCTTGCTCTTCTTCCGGAGTTTGAGTGCTCTGCCTTTCTGCCGTTACTTTCGTTGTAGATGCTAGTCTCTTAAGTAGGCTTGAGGCGGCAGCCTTAGCATTGATCCAAGCTTGGCCCATAAATCCACGCCAATTAGCATCGCACTCTTAAAAGAAGGCATGATAAGAAAATTGTGTACGTATTTTCTGCCTTCGATTTGAACTGGTAGATTCACGATCCCAGGGATTTCAATGGCCGTATCGTCTGCCATTCGTACGGTGCTGGCCTGGTGTTCTGTATCGAAGCCAAGCGATTGTGCGTATTGAGCGGATCCGAGCTATCTTTTATTATTAATAAAAGATAGCTCGGATCCGGAGTCGATTAGAGCACTTACTATTTTATTTTGAATTTCTACAGGTACGTGCGGCCGCGGTTGGTAACTTATCGGGATTTTTGTGAAGACCGGTCGGTGGCGGCGTCTCCTCCGGTCCGGTCGGTGTTTCCCGACGTGGGGTGGCAATCTTTCGTAAATACTCCGTCTTTGCCACATCTCAAGCAAAACTTCTTCGGAGGTCGCTTGCAATCAAAGCGCGTGTGTCCTCGCTGTTTACAGCGCCAACAGCATTCTTTTCTATTGTATGCTGTTGCAACGGTACTTCCGGAGGTCGTTTTCTTTTCTGTGCGTAATTCTCGCCGTTGTTTTTCAATAGCTTCGTTTTCGGTTGCTTTATCACTGAGATCGCTAAGATTAGTGAGATTGTCTAAGCGAATATAAAGTTTATAATCCGGATTCATATTTTTGTATTGCCGGTCAAGTTGTTCCTCCGGAGAAAATTTTCCCGCTCGGCGCATATTCGTGAGCATAGCCGTGGCATATTTATGAAAGGGCTCATCTGCCCGTTGCATACGGCCTTGAATTTCTCGCACTAATTGTGTGCGGTACCGGCGAGGTAAAAATTGTCTTTTAAAATCGTCACAGAAATCGTCCCAGGTAGTCTAGGAACTTCTACAGTTCCGATACCACAGCAAAGAATCACCTCTCAGCATTTTAAGTCGTCCCATCAACATTTGATCGCCCGTGTATCCATAGCCATGTCGTAATTCGTCTAGTCGATCCAAGAAGGATATAACGGCTTTGCCATCGAAATGGCAGCCTTATTTTCGTATCTGGTTCATCACCTTTGCCGAATCCAAGCAGTCGTTGTTTTCATCGGCCGGTACTTGATAACAAGTTGAGGAGGACCTCCCTCTTGTTGATCGTCGTTGTCCATGTTTAGAGTTTTTAACTGTTTTGGATTTTTCAGAAAATATCTCAGGAGCCGCTGTCGAAGTACTGTGTACGTGCCGGTACTTTCTAAGCCGAGCCTGTCTAACTGTTTAATTAACTGGGTTTTATTATAATAATATATATCACTTCGTGTAGGAGACATTTATAACAAATCGGAGCTCGACAGATCAGATCCCTGTTCGGGCGCCATGTAACGATACGACTATTTTTGCGGTCGCGGATTAGCTCGCCGGTGCCAGGGTCGAGAAAAGAAGGAACTCCGATTTGAGAAGAAATTAACAAAAATATTTATTTTAAAAAAGTATTTTCCCACACTCCGTGATACAAAATAAAAACTTTATTATAAAGGGAGGAAGTTGACACCTTCGGAACTCGTGTTCCCCGGAACGTTAATTACACGCGGAGAAAACTTAAAACTAAATTATAACTCTTGGGGTGTCAATTAAAATCTTAAGTTTAAATACAAAACGCATATCTTACAAATTAACGCTCGGAAAATATTACAAGAAACGCGGACTTAAGACTAACGCAACTTTATAACTAACGCTCGCCTGAGGAAGGGGTCAAGATACGCTCGCTTGGCTAGGAGGGCGCTTGTTTGGACGGAACGCTCGGGACGGAGGATATCCAAGGAAAATTTGGCGAGGAAGTTGGAACTCCGGGTAAACGCGTCGTCACCGACCGAGTGGAATTTTAAATTTGCTCTGAAAATAAAACGAAAATTAAGAGTCAAAATTACAGGATAGGTAACAGGTAAAGAAACGGGTAACTGAGTACGCCCGGTATCAGAAGCCGAGAATGCCCGGCACAGGAAGCCGAGAACGGCTGGTTGCAAGAAGCCGAGAACACCCGGCGCAGGAGTGCGGTACGGAATAACCGAGTACACCTGGTATCAGGGGGACCGTGAACGGCCTATGTCAGGAAGCCGAGAACGCCCGGCACAGGAGTGCGGATAACCGAGACCACCCGGTGTCAGGGGTTTTCAGGAAACCGAGTACACCCGGTATATGGAAACCGAGAACACCTAGCCAAGGAGTTCCGAGTACTCCCGGAGTGTCGATACCGGTGATTTGGAACCGACTGGTTGCTCCTTCCTGGTGTAGTTTCGTATTTATACCCTCTGGCCGCCCACGCAGTCGGAACCACGTGTTTACCCCACTTTTTGGCACGCACCTACGCGCACGTGCTCGCGCGATGCTACGCGTGACGTCACGCGAACGGGCGCGAGAGCGAGCGAAATGAAGAACGGAACCGACGTTACGTGGCCGCGCGCGCGAGTGAGCGAGACGGAGAGTACTGACGTCACGTGGTCGGACGTGCGAGTGAAAGAGACGGAACGATATGTTGTAATCGGGCGTGCGAGCGAGAAAGAAATATAATTTACCTGCGTAACGATGCTATCGTTACAAACTATTTTTTGTATTTGATTAAATTTAATAATTTTAAATTTAAATATTTAACTTTATTTTAATTAATATTTTTGTATACTACTTTTAATTTATAAATAATTTATGATATAATTACCTTATATCATAAATTACTAAATAATCTTTCTGCTAATTATTTTCTTTTGTAAGTATAAAATTTATTTATCCAATTTCTTTGATATTTATATTAATTATTTACTTTAATAATTTAGTCGTCATTATTTATTCAATCATTTAATTATATGTTTTTCATTATATTCTTTTTAATAATGCTAATTAGAATTCTGCTAATCATATAATAAAAATTATATTTTGTTGCTGGTTCGTCAGATATTACAAAGGGAAAGGCGAAAACAAGGCCAAAAGTCGACCTATTCTGTTCCGTACGCCACGGCTGCAACATACGCACCATCCTCTCCAGTCACTCCATCGATTCACGTATCAACATACCATTCACCGTATTCATTGCCGATTCATCTTCCGTATCATCCACTGCCAATTCAGCCACCAGTGATTTATCCACCGGCGATTCATCCATCTTCGGCAGGATGTATGATGCTGTAACGCTGGTGGTTTTCGTGCGGTGCGATGGGAGTCAGGATACGGTTGCGGATAAGCTCGCCGGATTGGTCGGGTTCGGTAGAATAATCGCACTCGGTATTTAGTTGACAAAAATACTAAATCTTTATTTAGATGGGGTATTTACATGTAGTTGCATAGCGTATTGAGTCTAACGCCTCGTGACAAGTGGACCCAGCCTAAGCGGGGACACGATTGGCTCGCGGTGGTCGCGTATGACCAATCGCCGCTGAGCGGTCGGAATTGCGAGCGTTGGTAGCGATAGACGCACGGTGACGCGAGGAATAACGAGAACGTTAGGCTAGAGCCGAAAGTGAATTACAAGAATTATAATAATCGCGAGAATGCGGATGAAACGGTAAAGTGACAAAAAAATAATTCTAACTTACAAAAGAAACATAATAAGAACTGGATTACTAGAGCCGCGATAATACTGATGGAATCGTAAAACTACAATGATCTTACTTAAGTAATCGCGTGGGTTTAAACGGACACGGTGTCCGGGGTGATCGGGGAGCCGCGGGATCGGAGCGACGGCGGCGATTCCGCGCCTCGCCCGAGCCGCCTCGTGCAAAGTGAGGCGAAGATCTCGTCCAAGCGCGGATGCCCTGACGAGACTTTAAGTTACGAGAGAATCTTCCCTGAAGGAGAGGATGGAGGTGATTGACCAGGGATACCTAGCCTGCGGACTCGACGAGGATGCTCGTCGCGGACGGTGATTCGCCGAGGATACTCGGCTACGGAGCACGCCGAAGATGCTCGCCGTGATTGGCTGCGGAGCGATATTCGGTATTGCAGGATTAGCCGAGGATCCTCAGCTAGCCGGGACGACGAGGATTCTCGTCGAGGGGAGTATGGAGGAGGCGAGTATTCTCGTCCTCTTGGGAGTCGGAGCTGCGGTCGAGGATTCTCGACCTGTCGGGTTCGGCGGACCGGGAAGATCTGACTCGGCGTTCCCACTGCCGGCTTATATATCCGAACGCACGGTTGGGCGGATCAATCCGCGCGTTCAGTCTGCTGGCCCGGAGCGGGAACGTTGCCGAACGCCACGGGCGGCGCGCGTGCTGCCGCCATAGAACTTATAAACATGGAAGGGGAATAGCGTATATTTTCTATAGTTAAAACTGTGTCCGACACATACTATACAACATGACTTTGGTTCGCTATGCGCACGCGCTAAATCGTTGACGCGCGCATAGCTCATAACCCGTATATATATGTATATAAGCGCTTTAAATATTATCTCTGAAAGTATAAGAAAAAGATTTTAATTTTTATCATAAAAATGTGTAGGAAATATTACTCTCTCTCTCTCTTTATCTCTCTCTCTCTCTCTCTCTCTCTCTCTCTCTCTCTCTCTCTCTCTCTCTCTCTCTCTCTCTCAAATGTGTATTATAATACTTGTAATGTTTGTTTTACTCTGTAACATAAATATTCCTCGAAGTATGTTTCTATAATTAATAAAATTAGCATTACAAATTATACATGTATTTTGTCAGATAGTTATGCCTCTGAATAGGGTCGTTGCGTAAAAAAATTATATTTTATTATCTAAAAGACTTTTCCGTAACAAATTGTAGAAAACAAATTTTTTTCAAAAATATTAATAATTGACTGAGTTATAATAAAATGAAAATTAAGACCGTTTGAAACGGTACCTTCTTCGCGCGCTTGCTACGTGACGTCATATGCTGGTACGCACGCAGGCTACGACCGTACAGCACACACGAAGGATACATTTAGTTGGCCGAATATGGAAAATATTGCTACCAATTCAAAAAAAGAGTCGTATAAGTGGTGTTTTGTACCTAAGTGTACTAATACAAGTATCAAAACACCGAATAAAATATTTTTAACAGTGCCACGTGATATAAAACGTCGAAAAACATGGATGAGAATGGCTAGACGTGATGATGTGACGAATCCACCAACAAGTTGTTTGTTCTGCTGTGAAGATCATTTTAACGTAATTATGATATATTCATGATTTATATAGAATATACATAATAATAATATACATAATCAAAATTATATTTATAAAGAACATATTTTGTATATTCAATTAGTTGAACATTACATTTAATTTTTTGTGTTATATTAAATTAAATAAGAATGCCTTTAAATATTTACTTAAATGTATTCTTACTTTATTAAATCAATAAATATAAATAAATTTTAATTCAATATAAAAATACTTTTTTGTATTTTTTACATATTTATTACATATTAGTTACAGGAAGACATAGACAATTATTGTAGATTTAAAATAATGGGAGGACGAATTCAATTGAAAAAAGACACGGTTCCACATATTTTTGATTGTCAGGATAGACAGAATACAAGTGATAAAGCTGATATGAAACCGGGAGCTGCAAAACGGAAAAGAATACAAACTTTGCAGGATATGGAAAAGGAAGTATCAGAGAAAACAATGGCTAATGAAATAGATGCAGGATGTTCTATACAAACAGTGATGGATGCTACTGATGATGCTTTAATACAAGAAAGTATGGATATTGATGAGAGGGATAATTTCGAAATACGATTTAAAGATGTTGGTATACAAGCAAAGCCACGTTTCAGAAGTAAAGCTATTCTTTGCAAACCTATAAGTAAAGACATGGCCTGTTCTCCTATTAAACAAAATATAAATGCAGAAAAAAGTGGTATTGATAAATCCAGCAGTAATATTACTGATGATACTATCGATAATATTACATCGATAAGTGAGGATACTTTGAAGAGTACCGATGAATATTTTCCTTCGAAAGAATACACGAGTGAAGAATTAAAAACGCACAAAACAGAATCAGACAATATTACGAGAGAGTTGAAGCTTTCCATTATAAAAAAAAACCTAAAATGTATATAGGTATTCCAGAGCAGTTTTTATATGTCATAGATCTTTTGCACAACAAGACAGGTTTAATTTATACAGACATATATTTAACATTAACTAAAATTAAAATGAATGATACGTTTTCTCGTTTAGGCGATGAATTTGGCATGTCTGCTAGTCATGCAAATAGAATTTTTAATAAGTCTGTTCCATTAATAGCAAATTGTTTAAGGTCTCTTATTTTTTGGCCAAAAAAGGATACTATACAGTTTTTACTTCCTATACCATTTCGAGCAAGATATAGTAATGTACAGTCTATAATTGATTGTCTAGAAATAGAAATTCAAAAACCTTCTAATGCAGTACATCAAGCTCTAACGTGGTCAGATTACAAAAAATGCAATACTTTAAAATATCTAATATCTTCTACGCCAGATGGAATGATCAATTATATTTCTTGCGGTTATGGAGGAAGAACAACAGACGCGTTTATCGTGGAAAATTGTGGCTACTTAGATGTAATACCTCCGGGATGCGGAATTATGGCAGACCGTGGATTTAAACATATCGAGCATTTAATAACACAAAAGGAATGTGTATTGATTAGACCTCCCAGCGTTGCGAGTTCTGTTAAACTATCAAAAGCAGAAGTGATGCAAACTAAAAGGATTGCAAGTTTACGAATACATATTGAACGAGTAATAAGAAGATTGAGAGAATTTAATTTTCTTCAACCTCATTCCTGCATTCATCATGAAGCCATTAGTAAAACTGATAATATTATTATTATTGCAGCAGCACTTATTAATTTACAACAACCAATTATAAATCAGTAAGAAGAAAATATTAAAATGAGTTTTGTAACGCAATATTTTAATTATTTTATTCCCAACTAGCATATATCTTGCTCGAAATGATATTTTTCAATACATTCTTTTATATTTGATTACATGTTTTCTTTTCTATTTTTGTACAGATTCTAAAAGTAATGGAAAAATATTTTTTTCCCAGAATTTTGATGAATTGGATATTATATTTTTAGTGTAATCGGAATCATAATCCACCCATACAAGTTTCACTTCTTTGGATGTCTCAAAATCAAATTTCGCCACGCAAAATAAACCTTTAGTTCGATTGGCAAACATCATTTGAATTTGCATTTGGGAATAAAACTTCTTTGCTATTGATCCATTCTTACATATATATCTGTCTTCAGATTTTTCGGTTAACGGGCATTTAACCTCGACGATGTAATCTTTCGTATAAGAATCAGGAGATGCTCCAAATATAGGGTAATCAGGCAACAATATTAAACCAGTTGGGTAAAATTCCGTCCCCAACTTTTTCTCGACTACGTGTAAAACTTCTCGTTCAAGATTTCTTCCTCGTCTCATCGCTTCAGTCTCTATTAATTTTACTGCACCTATAACTCTTTCAACGTACGAACCGTTTGTAGTTTTACAGTTTGTAGCTTCATATATGGTCGAAGCTGTAATTCTTCCATAGCGTAGTTCATACCATAGCGAACAGGAACTTTGTTCTTTTGTAGCTTTCGCAGCTTCAATGCACAAATTTAAGCTCATGTGTTGCTTTGCAAAAAGTAAAAAGTCAGTAACATTTCTTTTATCTCGATCACTACAGCTACAATATTTTAAAAGAAGAAAATGTAATGATAATGATTTTAAAGAATTGTCGTAATTATGTATGAAATGACGCGTAATTTGACTGTCGAGTTTTCTTGCTTTAGCTATTTCGATGAAATCTTCCAAAAAATTTGTATTTAATACTGTAGATTCTTCATATTTGCTTCTACTCAACACCTTCGCAGTTACACATTTTAATGATGTTCCTATTGACGACATTGTGGGACGCTTCCAATAACATGCTATAGATGTTGGAGCAGGTTCTTCGCTTCTTCGATGTGCCCACATTAAAAATGCTATGGCGTGCTTGCAACCACCTAAAATTACCATATATTTGGAGCAACTTGTATAATAACATGAGTAAAATTTAAAATGATTGGTTCACTTCTTCATCGCCTGAAAAACTGTCAATAATTTCAAATAAAAAATATTAAAATTTATTTAACGTTATTTATTTAGTTATAATATAAAATAATTATTTATATATAGTTATAATTAACACGAAAATAATTAATAACAAATTTCTTTATTTTATTCAAATTATAGAAATGCCAAATGTTTCACTTCTATTTTAGTTAATATTTGTCGTTGGCTAGATCATTATTTATACTATTCAAAAAAATATCTCTTATTTATAATATTCATAAAAATATGTTATATTATCATAACTTGTTTCTAGCAAAAAGCAGTTATTATAATAAATTAATGCAGTAATAAAATCTACATTCTTTACACAGCCTAGCTAAAATCTTTTACGATGATGTTAGAGCAACAAACAAGTACTATGTTTTATATAGTTTTAATATAATATTTTTAGACAAATTTTGAGTAAAAGTAAATCTCACCTGAAGAAGCTGCACAATCAAAGCATTGTGCACTTTTAATTTCATTTTGTCTTTCATCAATTATTAATTCAACTGCGTATGCCTTGTTACGAACTTTGTGTTCAGGGCATATTTTAGCACGAATGGTACACATTCTTTTTTGACGACATATCTCCACATATCCAATTGCTTCGTCACCATACCTTTCCTGACTTGCTCTAACAAATAAAATAATACATATAATATTTAAACGTTTAAAAAATTATTGAGCACAATATGTCAGAGCTATTTGACAGGTGCAATAAAAAGTAAGGTTAGAATTCATTGTTCTAACAAAATAATCTATAGATTTTTCATTATACATTAATCTAAATATAAATCGAATAAGCTGGAGATTGTAAAAATTATTAGCACTAACCGTTATGCTTTACATAATCTTATTAACCTATATTTTTGTCAGTTCGAATTCCTATTATTAATCTAAACATAGTTATAATTGATGAATGTTCATATAACAAATACTTAAAGATTCATATACCTATGCATTTTAACTCCTCGAGATTCAGCTATATTGAGTGTTGGGTTGTTAGCAAAGAAATTTGAAATCATTACTACATCCACACATGGTAAATTATCCGACTGAGCTTTAACGAAACCTGGCTGTGCCATAATTCACGATTACTGCAAATCACTGCAAATCACTTATTTTGTGCCAAGAATTCCAAAAACTTGCGTACACAAGATGATATTTTGGTACGTTCACAGTCAGTCTCATACCGTTCGGCTCGATCGTCTACCAGCATTTGACGTCACGATGCAGCCGTCCAATCAGAACTTGTTTAAGTCACGTGGTTTAAATTCGTATTTTCCAGCGTTTTTAATAAATTATAATTAATTACCAAAGTATAAAATTTTGTTTTTAATGTCATATTCATATTTACCACCCCTAATTTAGTATAAAAAAAAAGTTTCAAAGAAAAAAAAAATTTGCGTAACGATCCTATTTGGATACAATAACACACATTTATGAAAATATTTGAAATATACATATATATATATATATATTTTAGATCAACATTTTGTTGACAAATACATATATATTATATAGTGAAACTATAGAGATGAATAAAAAACAATATTTTATATTGAATAAAGAACATTTTAAACTTAAAAGTACAAACTTAAAGTACAAAACTATTAAAATAATAACAATTATAAAATATATAATTATTATAAAATATATAATAATAAAATGTGATATAGGATATGATATAATGTTTTCTATTGATGTTTAAAATGAACTATTTTATGGAATTTATGTCGAACATATTCTTCTCTTTCTGCATTGGTAGCGGATTTACCTTAAAAAAAAAGTCGCAATTGTACATATATACTAATTATTTGTTTTATTAATACAACCTTGTGGTTGTCGAAAATATTTTGTTCCATGATATGGTCCGTCATAGATTGGTGTACAAACACTTTCTCATGAACAAAACGGAACACTCTAGCTATCAACAGTTGTTTAATATTCGCTTTCTTAAATAATAAATGACTGTGTTCACGAATAATGCGTTCCGCAGATCGTGAAATATATATAACATCGTTTGATGGAGAAATCAAATTTCCTCTATTTTTAAGCTCAGTTAATTTCGAAACGATGTTCTCTGATAATAAAAATGTAGTGCACACGTTACACATACTTTTATTTTTTAACATTTTTTTGATAACAAATCCACTAATATGTGCTACAACATCCTCTACAAAAGGACTCAATGACCATAATGTAGATAAATAATCATGATCAAAGAAGTCAATTGAAGCTTCTTCTTCCTCATCATAAAGCGGCAGATCGTTATTAGTGATAGCATTATTTTTTGTTGACGTTACGTATAATATTTGTATGTCATTAATTAAACAATTTCCTTTCTCGGCAGCAGAAATTTCATGTCTGATTAATAATCTTTTATAGCCAGCCTCAAATTGCCTTGCACTTGGATTATCATTAAATCCGCCTCTGCTTCGAAGTGCGCTAAAAAATGTTTCTAAATGGTCTTGATTAATTTTGAATGTTAACAAATATTGGAGACCGACATGTTTCAATTCTTTAAATAAGTCAAACATGTTTCTTAAACATACAATAAAGCCGAGAAATCCAATTTTCCGATTTCCAAGTAAGATGGATTTGTTGTTATTATCTTTTAATTGCAAAATATAGTTTTCCAATGTATCAGCGTAATCTTTTAATTTGTTGAAATTGTCGTCTGTAAGTGGTACGCTATGCTTTTTAAGTTTTGAAAACTTAGATCTAACATTTAATAAATCGAATGCATCATTAAATGTTTTACAAAATTGTGCAGTCACTTTTGGGGATTGCAAATAATTTGGACGACATTTTTCAACAAATTGTAAAGCACAACTAACGCTTTCACTTAACGTCTGAGCTGCGAGCTTTACGTTCATTTTGTTTGTTTTATAAGTGATATGCTTCTTTGTTATTTTAGTAGCAGCTCGTAAACCTTCTTCTTCCTGCAATTTTTGAAGAAGAACAATATCTTCCCACAAGATTTTTTCCCCATTAAATATTAAAATTAATTTGTCTCCTAAAGTGTTTCTTACTAATTTCAACATATGGCAGGGGTCAAAAAAACAATAAATCTTATTCTGCGTTACCGGATCAATGAAATAAGGCTTAAAATTTTTGCCAATTTCAAAATTTGCACCTAAAGAAACGCACATACTAATATTGACGCTGGCTCCGTCAAACGTTAACGATCGCACAACAATGCTCGATTCATGTATTAATTCTAAACATTTTAGTAGCAAACTGGACCTCTCTTGACTGTTTAGCGATTTTATTAAAAAATACCCAACGGGCACTTTCCAGTGACCATTTATCGCTACAAGCATAAATACCAATGCGTTCCTCGCTCGTGGAGGATCATCACAATCAATCTCTCCATTTATTCCGAGATCAACATGTCCGTAATACCTTTTCCCATCATAATCTATTGATTCACGAATTGCAATTTCATCAATTACCAGATTACACATAATTGGCACTTTGCTCTGTTTAACTTTACATTTTAAAGCGTGAAATACCTCGTCTGTGAAGCCAGGTCGCCCGTTTATAACACTGTACCACTTACGGATAGTGGAACGTTCGGGTAAAAGATTTTTAAAAGTTTTTCTGACGTACTCATAGGCCTTTGAAGAATAAAAATTTAAAGTTAACGCAAACTTTCTCAACTCTTCTGAATACTTTTTCTTCAATCCTTTCTTCCTCTTTAATATCTCATGCATGATGTCAGGACTGCCATTCTAAATATGAAGGAATAAGAATCACATGTTATTTTAATTTTGATTTTGTCACATATTTCACAATTTTGTACTGTAAATAACAATGTTCTGTAATGTAAATACTCTATAATGTTAATAAATGGTAAGATATAAAATTATATAAAATTATGTATATAAATCGATTATAAAATATGAAATTATATATGTATATAATTGCGAATTTCACTAACTATTTACAATTAACGTTATGATTGATTAATTATCTTCTATTTACGTAATATTTGTTAGAATTATTTATAAATTTATTATATTACAACTTTTTAACTATCTAAATTACAATTTATTGCAATTACCAATTTAGCAACGCAAGCTTACCATCAAAATGTCTAACGCATTTTCAGAAATTAAATTTTTTTGACTTAAATCAATTAATAGGTCTTTCATTTTTTTTACACGTGCACGTAATCTGTTTTGTGATTGTTGTAATGTTTTAATGTTCCTCGAATATTGACTGATAACTCGTCGTGTTAGAGCTACAGCTCTTTTTGCTCGTCGAGGTGTAGCTAAATGTGGTGTTCGAATGTCGCCAACATATCGAGGTTCGGGAACAGTCATTGGAGGTGTTCGACGGTTCACTGCAAAAGTTCATAATTATTAATATATTTATTATTATATATAACTTTATTATTTAATAATTATAATTTTATTATTTTAAATATAGAAATATAAATTTTTACCTTCAATCAATGTAGATGTAGTATTAGCTGCTGTCGGAGAATCTTCAATCAATGTAAATATAGTATTAGCTGCTGTCGGAGAATCTTCAATCAATGTAGATCTAGTATTAGCTGCTGTCGGAGAATCTTCAATCAATGTAAATATAGTATTAGCTGCTGTCGGAGAATTGGATGCATCAGCTTCTACAATGGACACAACTTCACCCAAATTGTGTTTTTTTATTGGTGGCAGACACTTGTTGTCTGTTGTATTTGATCTGAAATTGTACATAGCTAAACTGAATGCTTATATATGTATATTATATCACAATATTTTTAATTTTTGTGTACTTGTGACACCCTCAATAATGACAAAGTTAGGCACACAAAAAATTAAATTATTTTTATTAAAATCTCCAAAACGTACTTTTTCCTTTTCTGTGTCTTTATAGATGGTATTGCTCCAGGATTTGTAATTAAACAATTTAATTTTTTCTTTAAATCTTCTTCCTTAAAATGATTGGAACATAGGAAGGTAGCGGTATTAAGATCCTGCTCCTTGATTCCACAGAAGGATAGCCATTTTTCTCGATCTTGCTTATTTTTCGGAAACCTGTAAATATATTATATAAGCATTTTAATTTTTAATGCCAAAACTATTCAATTTTACAGTAAATTAATATGTATGTATTCTAAAACATACATAACCTATACAAAAATAATTTTCTTACCGGTGATATGAAACGGTTTTGTTTCGATTGCCGCACAGCAGACAATACACTCCCATTTTTCTTTTTCTAATTTGTTTTTCTATCAGGCACAGCACAAATTAGCACAGGCAAAAACTGACGCTTGATTTTGTCGCTAAACTTTAATATAACCTGACTCGATTTATATCAACGTACATACACAACCAAAATGTACAATATATGTACATAACACAATCTCACTCCGACCGCGCATGCGCATTTCGAGGAAAAGTAATGAAAAGAGACAGAACTATATATTGTTGTCTCGCTTCTTGGACACAGTCGCGTCTTCCTATTCCCCTTCCATGTTTATAAGTTCTATGGCTGCCGCGTGATCGTAACGACAGGTTAGCCTGGTGCGCGCACGTGGCGTTCTGCCGGTGTATTGCTCGGGTGGACGGAGCGGAGTGGCAGTGCGCGCGAGGTGGAGGGGCGTTTTGTTACAATGCATTCCAGATATGCATCCGGATGCATGGGGCCCTCAAGCCATATACACGCATATTGCACATATTACAGATAAACTATGTATTATTTTTATTTTGTAACTTTTTAAATATTATAACCTATTGTAATCTTTATATAACCTTCATGTAACCTTTCACTTCTTTTTTTTTCAGGTAAACTTTTTTTATAAAATATTTTTTATAAAATATGATACAAAAACTTTGATTGTAATCGTGATATCAATATTTTTACCGTTTTCTTCCATCCCAATCTTGAGTATTAGAAAAAACTTTCCCTTTTACAAATTAAATTTTCTTTTTTAAAATTACACACACACACACACACACACACACACAAAGACAGATACACACACACACGCGTATGCACACACACACACACACACACACACACACACACACACACACACACATATATATATATAAAACATGATTATCTAGTATCATAACATCGATGTTTTAACTTTGGCGTATGTTAGGTTGTGTAAACGTAGTAAATGATAAAGAATATGCGTACATGCATGCTTACGTAATAGAAAGCGTGCGTGTGTGCATGGCTGCGTAAGAGATAGCGAGAGATATAAAAGAGATAGTGAATCGGTGTCTTGCGTGCATCGAACAAAGCCAGAAAGAGAGAGAGAGAGAGTGCGAGTATATGACTAATGAATAAAGAATCAAACGTAAGCATATAGTTCAAAGGTAAAACAGGGAAGAATTAAAATAACGACATTTAACGCAACATTCAGGAACTAATCAACTGCTTTTCTTCCCACCGATATCGCACGCAAGAATACACACGACGTATACACGAAATTTTCTGGAAGGTCAATCTTCTATATTAAGCACTGTAACGGTTCGACTTTTCTCGCGGTCACGGATTAGCTCGCCGGTGCCAGGGTCGAGAAAAAAAGGAACTCCGATTTGAAAAGAAATTAACAAAATATTTATTTAAATCAATTTTTCCTCACACTCCGTGATACAAAAAAAATAAAATTTATTAGGAAGAGAGGAAGTTAACACCTTCGGAACTCGTGTTCCCCGGAACGTTTGATCACACACGGAAAGAACCTAAAACTAATTATAACGTACTCGCATAGAGAACACATAGAAAACTTAAACTAAATTAAGCGCTCGCGGCGTCGATTGAGACGCGGATCTTACAAACTAACGCTCGGAAAATATTACAAGTAACGCGGACTTAATGCTAACGCAACTTAATAGCTATCGCTCGCCTGAGGAAGGGGTCAAGATACGCTCGCTTTGTTAGGAGGGCGCTTGTTCGGACGGAACGCTCGGGACGGAGGATATTCAAGGAAAAATCCGGCGAGGAAGTTGTAACTCCGGGTAAACGCGTCGTCGCCGACCGAGTGAAATTATTCTAAATCTGCTCTGAAAATAAAACGACAATTAAGAATCGAAATTATAGGACAGGTAATAGGTAAAGAAACGGGTAACCGAGTACGCCCGGTATCAGGAAGCCGAGAGCACCCGGCGTAGGAGTGCGGTACGGAATAACCGAGTACGCCCGGTATTAGGAGGCCGTAAACGGCCTGTTTCAGGAAGCCGAGAACGCTCGGCACAGGAGGGCGGATACCCGAGAACGCCCGGTGTCAGGAAGGCCGTGAACAGCCGGTGTCAGGAAGGCCGTGAACGGCCGGTGTCAGGAAGCCGAAAACGCCCGGCACAGGAGTGCGGATAACCGAGAACGCCCGATGTCAGGGGTTTTCAGAAAACCGAGTACACCCGGTATAAGGAAGCCGAGAACACCCAGCCAAGGAGCTCCGAGTACTCCCGGAGTGTCGGTACCGGTGATTTGGAACCGACTGGTTGCTCCTTCCTGGTGTGGCTCCGTGTTTATACCCTCCAGCCGCCCACGCAGTCGGAACCACGTGTTTACCCCACTTTTCGGCGTGTACCTACGCGCACGTGCCCGCGCGATGCTACGTGTGACGTCACGCGACCGGGCGCAAGAGCGAGCGAGATGGAAGACGGAACCGACGTCACGTGGCCGCGCGTGCGAGTGAGCGAGACGGAGAGTACTGACGTCACGTGATCGGGTGTGCGAGTAAAAAGGACGGAACGATATATTATAATCCGGCGTGCGAGCGAGAAAGAGATATAACTTACCCTCGTAACGATGCTGTCGTTACAGCACCTAGACTCAATTCTAACAGCACAATATTGTTCTTTAATGTCCACTTTACAACGGACGCTACTTGTTTTATACGTGCAAAGTATGAAAATTTTATACGAAAAAGATTTTCTATGAGTCAACGCCAGAAGTCAACAACGAAACTGTAATTTTATAATTTTTTTTCTTTTTTCTTATAAAATTCTACCGTCCATTGTAAATTATTGTCTATACTTTAATTGTGGAGAAGGATTTGTAAATTTGTGCAATTAGAAAAACGGCCTTTCAGAAAATTAGCGCTTTCAGTCGGTAAAAAGGACGGTTTTAGCATCCCCTTAATTCCTTTTAAAAAAGAGTGAGCGGGACTATCACAAGTAAAACATTTAATACAAAGTTTCATTAAACAATTTGAAATAAGCAAACCATCGTGTTGTAATGTATTGACGTCATCAACAAATTTATATAAATATTGGTTAATATTATTGGGCTTATTATTTCCACAATATATGCCTACAACAAACGGTTTGTATACAACAGGGTCATAATGAATTTTACATAGAACAGGCCAAAGTTGCTTTCGACTTAATTTGTATAATGGTACGCCATCAACATTTATTTGTAAAGATATTTCTCGATCATGCAAAGCCGTATTAACACAGCTTTGTAATCCCTCACGTAAACCAAAATATACGTACTAATATTGTTCTTTTTTGCATCTATGAAAGTTTCGATATTAAAAGTGTATTTCGTTTTAATAAAAGATTTGACAGATGCTGGCAATTGTGATAGGAGGTTAAGGCGATGCTGGAGATACCGACTGAACACGATTATTTTTATTTTCACTAAACTTTTTATGGAATTCATAGAATTATAAATCCTTCTCCAGGATTAAAGTATTGACAAAAACACAATAGGCTGGCACCAATTTGACATGAAAAACAGAAAAAAGTTACAAATCTATGTGCTTCTGTAGTAGTCTCGTGACAATATGTGCTGCGTATAAAAGTTTTAGACGTTGTACGTACATAATAACCATCCAGCGTATTGTGAATTACACGTAAGATTGTTAGTGTGCTTTCAAAACGATCCTAGAAGCTTTAGAATAAAAGATACTTTCAATTAAAAATGTCGTGTTTATGTGTGCGTGCAGAATCGGTGTGGGAATCGGTGAAGAGTGAGACAGAGCACTAGTTTAGTTCCTCGATGTTGCGATAGGGGCGCTGTGCAGTGAAAGGCACCGCTGAATCATAGTAACGATCTCATTTATCAACTGACTCAGACCCGTAACTAGCTTTTTATGTGCACTGGGCAAAGTTTTATTTTCAATTCCTTATTTTTTTTAGAGGAGATATAATAATAAAATATTATTTTAAATAAATAATTAATATAAATTAAACATAAAATAAACAATGCATATATTTGTTAATGTATAACTGTTGAAAAATTAACTTAAATAACATTTTAAAAATATTATCTGGTTATTGAATAGAAACGTCTATGGCATGTTCAAAGAATGTCCTAATCTTTGGATAAAGTGTGCTGTAAACAACTTCAAGATTACATCCAATGGATTTATATAAAAGTGCTTGAAAGAAAACGAAATAATTATAAAACTGTATGTATGAGTGTATTTAATCAAATAAAATATATTACTAAGTAATACTAATGTTTATTTGCATTATTTGTAAAAAAGTTTTGCATAAGCGTAACAATGCAAAATCTTTATAAAAATACATAACGGCTGTAAAGTCTGTATCAGATTATGCATTACAGATAGAGAATTGCGAGTTGAAGATTAGAATACAACTAGTCAAAACCAAACGCAAAATTTAAATCATCTATTAGGAGTACAAATTGAAAACCGCCGTTTTTTGTCAAAATTTGAGGATTGATTGTTGAAAAATGGTTACATACTTATTCTTGAAAGTATTGTCCATCGCTGGCCACTACTTTCTCCCACCTTTCGGGCAGCATACGAATCCCGCGTCGAAAAAACTGCTCGTCTTTTGCGGCGATCCACGAATCGACCCAGTTTTTGGCCTCTTCGTAATAATGGAAGTGCTGCTCAGCCAGGCCATGCGCCATTGATCGGAACAAGTGGTAATCTGAAGGGGCGATGTCAGGAGAATACGGCGGATGAGGTAAGACGTCCCATTTCAATGTTTCCAGATAGGTTTTAACGACCTGAGCAACATGTGGCCGAGCGTTGTCGTGCAGCAACATCACTTTTTCGTGTCTTTGCTTGTATTGTGGCCGTTTTTCCTGCAATGCTCGGCTCAAACGCATTAGTTGTGTTCAGTAGCGAGCTCCTGTGATGGTTTCACCCGGTTGCAACAGCTCATAATAAATCACGCCGAGATGGTCCCACCAAATACACAGCATGAGCTTCGAGCCATGGATGTTTGGATTGGCCGTCGATGTTGATGCATGGCCGCGGTAGCCCCACGATTTTTTTCGCTTTGGATTATCATAATGGATCCACTTTTCATCGCCGGTTACAATACGATGCAGAAAACCCTTCCGTTTTTGCCGTTGGAGCAGCTGTTTCGCACGCGAAAAAACGCCGTTCAACGTCTCTCGGCTTTAATTCGTATGGCACCCAGTGTCCAAGCTTTTGGATCATTCCCATGGTTTTCAAACGATGTGAAATAGCTTGTTGAGTCACGCCTAATGAATCTGCAAGCTCCTGTTGCGTTTGAGATGAATCTTCATTCAGTAATGTTTCCAATTGCGCGTCTTCAAACTTTTTCACCTGTCCGAGACGCTCCTTGTCTTCTACGCCGAAATCACCACTTCTGAAGCGTTGGATCCATTCTCGACACGTTTTTTCACTAATGGAAGCCTCACTATAAGTTTTTACAATCATTCGACGCGCCTCAGCCGCAGATTTTTTCGAATTGAAGGCAAAAAGCAAAACTTCCCGCAAATGACGCTTATTGGACACAAATTTCGACATTTTTGATCACAAAAAAATATATAACGCCGATAAAAATTTACAACTGCAATGATAAGGAATTGTTGCCAGATGCTCAACCTCACATATAAAATTTTTAATTTAACGTTTGGCGCCAGCTGTAGCGACTTAATGTATAAATCACTAGATTTATTCGAGATTGAAAGATATTTATTATAAACGTGTTCATTCCTTGACAGACAATATATTAATAAAGAAGTAAATGTTTTTTTAACAAAAGATGTTTAGTGTGTTGCTAAGTAACAAGTGTAAAAAGTGTAAGTGTAAGAATAAATAGTGTAAGTGAAAGAGTGTAAGAACGCCACAGTACTCCCCCCTAAGCGACGACTACGTTGCGAAATGAACTTTCTTCTTAGCCGGGTAAGTTCTTAAAGGTCTTAAAACAGGAACAGAAATAGAAGCGGGAACATCCAAACTGGTTACAGGTTCCGTAGAAGAAGAGCAAGGTAAGGAAGTAGAAACTGCAGAAAAATCTTCTCTAGGAAGAAAAGCTGGTTTAAGCCGTTCCGTAGAAACATTAACAATATTACCTGAAACGTTTATAGAGAACAAATAATCAGAAATACGTTTGACAACAAGAAAAGGCCCAGAATAAGGAGGTTGAAGAGATTTCTTGACAGCATCATCACGAATCCAACCGTGAGTACAATCACAAAGATTTTTATGTACAAAAGGAGATTTCTTGATGTGATGACTGGTTGGTGAAGATCTAACATTCCTCATATGAATTCTGTGTTTTTCTAAAAAGATTTCAATATCCGCAGGAAAATCCTCTTCAATAAAAAATTCTCCAGGAATCCGAAGAGTGGTTCCATAGAGTAGTTTCGCAGGTGAAGCTTTTAAATCTTCTTTAAAACATGAACGAAGACCTAGAAGAACTGAAGGAAGAGACTCTAGCCAATTCTTCGTCTGATGACACATAATGGCAGTCTTGACAGTCCTATGCCACCTTTCCAAAATGCCATTTGAAGCAGGAAGATAAGCCGAAGTTCTTTTCCTGTCACAACCAATCAAATTGGTTAAAGCCTTAAAAAGAGATGCTTCAAACTGCGATCCTTGATCCGTGGTGATGGTTAAGGGAGAACCGTATCTAGCTACCCAATGAGTATAAAAAGTTGTAGAAACAGTGTCAGCAGAGATTTCCTTAAGAGGGATAGCTTCAGGCCAACGTGAAAAACGATCAATAATCGTGAGGCAATAACGAAAATCTTGACAAGATGGAAGAGGACCAATCAAGTCTAAGTGGACATGTTGAAAACGTTGATCCGGAATCGCGATTCTAACAGGAACATTCTTCGTGTGTCTTGAAATCTTGGAACGTTGGCAAGGTAGACACGTACGAGTCCATTCTTTAACATCCTTTTTTAAAGATGGCCAAATAAATTTATGCAAAAGTTGTTTAGCTGTTGATCTACCACTGGGATGAGCAAGACCATGAACAACATCGAAAATCCTCTTGCGAAGAGATTTAGGTACATAAGGACGAATTAGTTCAGAGGAACAATCACAATAAATAGGAGAAGTTGAACCAGAAAGAATAAGTTTCCTTAACTGAAGAGAAGAGTTCGAAGAAAGTAAGTCTTGAAGTTCTTCATCTTCTTTTTGATAATCAGCTAACTCATCAAGAGAAACTATAATTGGCATTGAAACTGATTCAATTCTTGAAAGAGCATCGGCTACAGAATTTAACTTGCCTGAAATATAAACAATATCAGTAGAAAATTGGGCTATAAAATCCAATTGTCTGATCTGTCTAGGAGATGCTTTATCAAGTTTCTGCCGAAAAGCATAAATCAAAGGCTTGTGATCTGTTCTAATAATCAGTTGACGTCCTTCAAGTAAATATTTAAAGTGCTTAATAGCTAAATAAATACTAAGTAGTTCTCGATCATAGGTGCTATAATTCTTCTGAGTTTGATCAAGTTTTTTAGAAAAGAATGCAATAGGTTTACTAACATTATCAATGGTTTGTTCTAGAGACGCTCCAACAGCAAAATTAGAAGCATCACAAGTTAAAATCAAAGGAACATGTGGAGCAGGATGAGAAAGAGTAGTAACTCGGAGAAGTTCTTCTTTACAATTTTGAAAGGCTGTTTCAGTTTCATTATTCCAAGGGATAACTCTTCTATCTCTCTTGCGACTATCCTTTAAAAATTCAGTAAGTAAAGCTTGATGTTCGGCTGCATTTTTAAGACAGCGACGATAATAATTGATAATGCCAATAAATCTGCGCATATCATGAATTGTCTTAGGTTTAGGAAAATCAATAATAGATTTTACTTTTTCTGTTGTAGGTTTAATACCTTGATCTGAAACTAGGTATCCAAGGAAAGAAAGTTCTTTTTGTCCAAAAAGACATTTGGATACATTAATTGACATTCCGGCTTGTAATAAACGATTAAAAATAATGCGCAAATGGGCAATATGTTCTTGTTCATTTTTGGAAGCTATAAGAATGTCGTCAAGATAGCAAAAAACAAAATCTAAATCACTGAGCAGTGAGTTCATTAATCTTTGAAAAGTTTGAGCTGCGTTACGAAGACCAAAAGGCATGACTAAAAATTCAAAAAGTCCAAAAGGTGTGGTAACGGCGGTCTTGTGAATATCCTCTTTGGCGACGGGTACTTGATAGTACGCTTTTACTAAGTCAATCTTGGAGAAGATATTCTTACCATAAAGCCCAGAAGTAAAATCTTGAATATGAGGCAGTGGGTAACGATCAGGAATGGTAGCCGAATTTAATGCACGATAATCACCACAAAGTCTCCAAACATTTTCCGATTTGGGAACCATATGTAAAGGGGCTGCCCAAGTACTACTCGAAGGTCTACAAATTCCTTGTTCCATCATAAACTTGAATTCCTCCTTGGCAAACTTGAGTTTTTCCGGAGAAAGTCTTCTGGGAACTGAAAATTTAGGAGATCCTTCCGTGATGATACGATGTTCAATTCCATAAGACTTCACCGAAGAAAGAGGAGCAAATCGAGTAAGTCCAGGAAATTCCGCTAAAATCCTGTGATAAGGAGAGTCAGGAGACATGGTACATATGGATAATTGTGAAACTTCTTGGATCTTTCCAAAATGTTTAAGGCCAGTAACAGAGTCGACCAAGCGTTTGTTTTTAATGTCAACTAGGAGATTAAAATATCCAAGGAAATCTGCACCTAAAATGGGACGTTGAATATCCGCGATGCAAAATTTCCAACGGAAATTTCTCCTGAGGCCAAGATCCAAAGAAAGAGTTTTAGAACCATAAGTATGAATTTGAGTACCATTGGCAGCAAAAAGTTTAAAATTAGCTGGTAATGGTTTAAACAAAACTCTCTTAGGTATTAAGGAAATATCAGCACCAGTATCAACAAGAAAATGTAAATTAGTTGATTTGTCAAAAATTACGAGGCGATGGCAAGGTAAACCGTTGTAAGCAGCCTCAATCTTCAACGGCGCTTCTAGTTTTCCTGAGAGTCGGTAAGAGTTTTTGACGTCAAGCAAGGAATGGTACATCTCTTTGCCTTATTACCAAATTTTTTGTGATAAAAACAAATTGACTGATCTTTAGAATTAGATCTTTTATTTCGTGAATTTGATCTGAATTTTGATCTGCTTCTAGATCGGCTAAAAGATCTGCCACGACGATGAGATACTTCAAGCGCAGCGATTCTTTGTTCCAAATCAGCAAAATCAGATTGTTTAGAGGTAGATTGCGTATTAACTTCCGCGACTTGAAAACCAGTATCACGTTCAACTATTTTATCCGCGAGTTCCGAGAGCTTGACTAAAGGTACGTTTTCAACCACTGCAAGAGTCGCTTGAACTTTATATGGTAAACGTTGTAGCCAAATCGAATGTAAAATGTTATCTGCTAAAGAACCACCGGATAATTGACGGATTTCACGTAAAAGTTCTGAAGGCTTCTTGTCATTTAACTCAATACCAGCTAATAATTGTCTCAAACGTTTTTCTTCAGAATCCGTGAAACGATGAATGAGTGCTTTCTTTAACTGATTATATTTATCAATTTCAGGCGGATTTTCAACAATCTCCGAAATCGCGACTAACGCTTGTTCATCAAGATGACGAATAACTGAACTATATTTAATATCCTCAGAACGGATACGGTATACAGTAAATTCACTCTCAATCTGAGCAAACCACAGCTTAGGTTGTTTATGCCAAAAGGTTGGAAGTTTCAAAAGGCGAAATTCATTTGAATGAATCTGAGTGGACTCACCCGATGACTGATGTTCAAAACCAGAAGATAAATTTAAAATCTCTGTTCCGACCTGTTGTTGTAGGCTCACGGTTGACGCTGAAGTAGTAGAAGTTGACGGAGTTGACTCAGATTTAACAGGAGTTCTGTCCACAGGCATTTTATTAAACTGATGCTTCCAGAGAAGAACCAAGACGATCCAGAAATCAAAATTCGAAGATTCTTGTAGACACCAAATGGCACTTCGGAAATCAAACTTCCCGCGTCAAGAGATATTTCAGCTCACACCGTGATCACGTCGGGGTCACCAAAAATGTAGCGACTTAATGTATAAATCACTAGATTTATTCGAGATTGAAAGATATTTATTATAAACGTGTTCATTCCTTGACAGACAATATATTAATAAAGAAGTAAATGTTTTTTAACAAAAGATGTTTAGTGTGTTGCTAAGTAACAAGTGTAAAAAGTGTAAGTGTAAGAATAAATAGTGTAAGTGAAAGAGTGTAAGAACGCCACACAGCATTTACCGCTGGCGCCATCTATTGGAAAACGGCGGTTTTCAATTTGTACTCCTAATACAAAAATTGGGATCAAAATCCCAGGGTGACTCACCTGATCCTCCCCTTGTAAGTGAATGCTTTAAAATTTGTTTATGTATATACATACATATACAGGGTGATTCAGAATGACCCATGTGTCCCTGTAAAGACGTATTCTTGAATAAATTCTGAGACGATTTTTCCTGTACGAAAATTTTGTCCGACGCTTAATTTTTAAATAATAAGGGGATAAAGTTAGCGAATCATGGGCCGTGTACACATGGTAGACAAAGGCACCGCAACTCACCGTCCGACACGAGTAAGCGCCCGCGTCGGACGGTGAGTTGCGGCGCCTTTGTCTACAATGTGTACACGGCCCGTGATTCGCTAACTTTATCCTCTTATTATTCAAAAATTAAGCGTCGAACAAAATTTTCGTACAGGAAAAATCGTCTCAGAATTTATTCAAAAATACGTCTTTACAGGGACACATGGGTCGTTCTGAATCACCCTGTATACTTGTGTGTGTATATATATATATAGTATATCAAATTTGTATAAATATACATGGATGTATACCGGGTGTCCCAGACCACCCGTCCCACCCGATTTTTTCGTAAACGCGACATTTTAAAGAAAAATGTTTCAGACTAAAGTTGTAGGGTTTTAAAAGATCTATTTACTGATTTTATCAGTTTGACCTTGGATGGCGTCGCCAAGGTCAGATCAAAATAACATTAACTTTTTTAAATAGGACACCTCATTTTTGGTTCCAGAATCTAATAGCTGGTGTCAAGACCTTTCCAAAACACTATAAGAAAGTTTATTTTTGTTGAGTACTTTCCGAGTTGTGAGGCTTGAAAGTTACGGTGTACTGTTACCTTCAAGCGTCATAACTCGGAAAGTCCTTAACCAAAATAAACTTATTTATAGTGTTTTGGAAAGCTCTCGAAATCGACTACAAGAAAATGCAATGAAAAATATACCTGTTTCAGACCACCCGTCCCACCCTTTTAAAACGTAGGGATGTGCTTGTACAAAAAAATGGCTCAGACAAAATTTGCATGATTTCGAGGGATCAACCTGATGATGATCTTGAATTCGACCTTGAGATCGATCTTGGGCATAAAGGTATAAGTCAAAGTAACATTTTTAAAATGTAAAAACGAAATAATCGGTGCCGCCTGTAGGTATTAGCGTTACCAAAGGTGTACCACGTGTAGGTAACAAGATCGTACTTACACCTTATCGGGGTGCTTTTTTAAGGTGGTTCCCCTCGCCGTCACCTTTGTCGGGGTGCTTTCATAAGGTGGTTCCCCTTGCCGTCACCTTTGTCGGGGTGCTTTCATAAGGTGGTTCCCCTTGCCGTCACCTTTGTCGGGGTGCTTTTTTAAGGTGGTTCCCCTCGCCGTCACCTTTGTCGGGGTGCTTTCATAAGGTGGTTCCCCTTGCCGTCACCTTTGTCGGGGTGCTTTCATAAGGTGGTTTCCCTTGCCGTCACCTTTGTCGGGGTGCTTTTTAAGGTGGTTCCCCTCGCCGTCACCTTTGTCGGGGTGCTTTCATAAGGTGGTTCCCCTTGCCGTCACCTTTGTGCATACGCATGTTGTTCAGTCTCGATATTCAAAATGTCCACCACGTGCATTTATACAGGCTGTTACCCTACTTTGGAAATCATCCGTCGCCCAACGAATTTCGTCAGTATCTAGAGACTGAATGACTTGTCGAATTCTGTTTTTCATATCTTCTGCAGTCGTAGGTCGTTCGCGGTATACAAGGTCTTTTATTCGTCCCCACAAATAATAATCTAAAATTGTAAGGTCCGGTGATCGTGGTGGCCAATTATGTGGACCATGTTTACCTATCCATCGGCCGCGAAATATGCGGTTCAGTTGATGACGAGCAATGACAGACGTGTGGGCGGGACATCCATCCTGTTGAAACCACATATTTAGACGTAATTGGAGTGAAATATCTTCAAGTAAACGTGGAAGTTCGTTTTCGAGTAAATCGGCGTATAAAAAACGGTTTAAATTCTCTTGAAAGAAAAATGGTCCCACGATATGCGTATCAACAATTCCGCACCAAACATTGACTTTCCAGATACGTTGATGATCCATTTCTCGATACCAATGTGGATTCTCTTGTGCCCAATAACGAAAATTATGTGTGTTTATTTCGCCGTCACTTTTAAAGGTGCACTCATCAGAAAATAAAATACTTCTATGGAAATTAGGTAATTGTTGAGTAATCCAATTACAGAATATCAGTCTTTGTCTATGATCGTTCAATGTCATGGCCTGGTGAAGTGACATTCGATATGGATGGAATGAATTTTCACGAAAAATTCGACTGATCGTGCTTCGACTTATTCCACTATCTCTTGCTCGTCGCTTTAAAGAATCATTCGGGGTTACAAAGGCAGATGCAATTACATCAGGTGCTCTTACTGAACGAACTGATCGATGAATTTGCCTTCCCTTATTATGATCCGGCTGAACAATACCTTTTACAATTATTCGACGTTGTAAGCGACTGAAAACTTTGCGCGAATGTGGTGTATGATCGGGATATTCATTTCGCCACATTATTTCAGCTGCTCGAAAACTTCCAGCTCTACCCAAAACTGACATCATTAACGCAGCTTCTTCGTTCGGGTAAGGCATAACTACAAATTACGCTTACGACCGGGTTGCTTATTAGAAAACGTGAATTGGTGACGAGTTGCGTAATATTATGAATTCTAAGCAATGACTTTTAGGAGTGGTATGTAAGGGTGCTTTTTCGAGAAAATTACTTTATTGCTACAATAATCAACATTAAATGAAGATTAATATTAATAAATCAAGAATAAACGGCATCATAGAGCTGTACCGAATGTTAGAGATCTCGATAATTAGGTATCTTCAAAACTCTACGCGTAGGACTATAGGTACACGCACCGGCAGAAATGGTGTCTCTCGACGCTAGCGCTCGGCTGCCGCACACACGCGGAGCCGCGCTCGTACGTGTGTCTAGGCTGCGCGGCGACGATCGGGGTGCGGGCGGAAAGTGGTGGGGGGCTTTACGATAGTGCATCCTCCTCGCTCGACGCTGGTTCGAGAGAGAAAGCATTATTCGACGTGATACCATGGGCGAAGTCGGTGTCCTCTGCTTATATTTTTCATTGCATTTTCTTGTAGTCGATTTCGAGAGCTTTCCAAAACACTATAAATAAGTTTATTTTGGTTAAGGACTTTCCGAGTTATGACGCTTGAAGGTAACAGTACACCGTAACTTTCAAGCCTCACAACTCGGAAAGTACTCAACAAAAATAAACTTTCTTATAGTGTTTTGGAAAGGTCTTGACACCAGCTATTAGATTCTGGAACCAAAAATGAGGTGTCCTATTTAAAAAAGTTAATGTTATTTTGATCTGACCTTGGCGACGCCATCCAAGGTCAAACTGATAAAATCAGTAAATAGATCTTTTAAAACCCTACAACTTTAGTCTGAAACATTTTTCTTTAAAATGTCGCGTTTACGAAAAAATCGGGTGGGACGGGTGGTCTGGGACACCCGGTATGTATACTCAAAACCATGAATACCCTAAATTTTCGAGTAGCAACGATACCAGCATAGCATGGTGTTACGATACTACAATACCGAACGAAGAAAAACTAAAAAAAAAGATAAACAAATCAAAATATTGGTGGCTCAATGAGATATGACTCAAGCAAGCATAGTTTTACTCATATTCTTAGGTATAAGTTAGTGTAGACAAATTTAGTGCAGACATACTCACACACGCAACACAGACACACACACCTCACACACTGTAACATAATACACACACGTACACAAGTAACGAGCGAAAACGAAGTATATTCTCCCATACAATTATTTATTCTAGCCCTATTATTTTATCTTATTCACCAAACCAGATAAAAAATCCAGTTTTTTGTTATCGTGGGACTTCCTCTTTTTTGCTGGAATATAAAATCATAAAATAAATATGGAACAACGGTTACAACATCTACTCTGTAGAATGACACGTTTACTGAAACTTAAAACAGAAACATTGTATTGACTATAGAACTTATTCTACAAAATTGTATGAGGCGGCGAGAGTACTAGATACCGTACCGCCCAATTAAATCTAATAGGTTAAATGTTTTTTCTTAGTTTATTGTAACATTTCAAATGATGTATCATTGTATAACAGTCCCGAAATAAACTAATAAAAAATAAAAAAAAAAAAATACTCAAAACCATGTTTAATTGCCAGGAAGAAACATTGAAAATATAATACTAACTAAAAAAATAAATTGTTCCTTTTTAGATACAAATTTTTTGAAACATTTTATTTTCATACATTTTTGCAATAGTTATACAAGTACAATTATTCTTTTGATAATCAGTACTTTACTTCAGAAGAAAGTAAAAAAATAATATATCTTGCAAATTATTATCACGGATATTTTACGTATCCCGGTGGTGCTGACGACGGCAATGCCGAAACGTACCCCGGCGCCACGGACGAAGCCGGGACGTACTCTGGAGGGACGGACGATGTCGCAACGTACCCCGATGGCACGGACGACGACGGAACATATCCCGGCGGCACGGACGAAGCCGGGACGTACACTGGGGGGACGGTCGACGGTGCAACGTACCCCAATGGCACGGACGACGCCGGATTATATGATGCGGGGACGTATCCCGGTGGCACAGTTGATACTGGCGGAGCGGGTCTAGCATGTGGAGCGGGCGGAACGGACGGAGCGGGAGGAGCGGGCGGAGTGGCCTCTGCGAATGGAGTGGCCACCGCGGGTGGAGCGGCCACCGCATCCCGATCATGATAATTATAAGACCGCTGCCTAGCGGCCCACTTATTCCGCTGCCGCCTCTGCTTCTGCCAGAGAAGACGTTCTACCTCCTCTTGTACTATCTGTAAAGAAAAAAGCTTTATTATATACGTGTATGTGTATGTATATGCATATACATATATATCATATACATAATTGAAACATGGTGTTCATATTTATTGCCGTTCTTATCCTTACTTCATTGCTGTTTTGAAAACAACAATGAAGTAAGGAATAGGAACGGCAAGGTATAAATACCGACACATTTCAATAAAAGGTTACTGTGTACTTACTCGATTTATAAAGATCTCCGGCGTCTGAGTGTACCGCGAGACCGTTTTCGATCTCGCGGACACGTTTTCTGCTGCTGCCGACGTCGCCGTCGTCGCCGTCGCTGCCGACGTCATCGCAGTCGCAGTCGTTGCCGTCGCTGGTGACGTTGTCGCCGTCGCTGTTGACGTCGTTCGCCGTCCCCGTCGCTGTTGACGTCGTCGCCGTCGCTGCCGACGTCGTCGCCGTCGCAGTCGTCGCCGTCGCTGGTGACGTCGTCGCCGTCGCTGCCGACGTCGCACGTGATCGCACGTTTCGCCGTCGCTGGTGACGTCGTCGCCGTCGCTGCCGACGTCATCGCGGTCGCAGTCGTCGCCGTCGCTGGTGACGTCGTCGCCGTCGCTGCCGACGTCGTCGCCGTCGCCGTCGCCGTCGCCGTCGCCGTCGCCGTCGTCGCCGTCGCTGCCATCGCTGCCGCCGTCGTCGCCGTTGCCGTCGCTGCCAACATCATCGCCGTCGCTGGCGACGTCGTTGATTTTTTTGAATCACCTTGTAGTGACTTCCCTTGCTTTGCTCTAGAAAATAAATTTATATATATTATATATATTTTGTACTATATAATATACTATATATTATATTCACTTACGCGTTCCACGTCCAGCTCTTCTCCCCATGCTTGCACGCAATATCATGTCTGCACACACGCGGCAAAGAACGAGAAGCTGGAGGAGGTACTCTGATCACATCACGTGGTGCGAGCGAATCAAAAAGCGTCGCGTGTTTTGTACACTGCCCATCAAGATTTTGCGAGACTCATATCGCAGAACAAATATTATAGCTTGGTTCTTTTTAAATATTGCATAATAATATTTGTACTACATCTGTAATAGATTTACGCAGGAACATACTCTTGCATAGCTGCAAAACTATGTGTATAAGAGAATTGATTGGTCCATTTGAAATATGCGAAAGAAAATGGACCAATCAATGTTCTTATGCTTATGGTTATGCAGCAATGCACGAGTCTGTGCTTTGCCCTTTACAAAATTATTTAAACATTTAATAAAAACATTTTGCAAGAATTTTATTGCTATCACATATGCGATGTGCACGGATTCGCAAATTTGTTATAGGCAGTGTATAAGATTCATAAAGCACAAATCATCTTTTGTTGCTATCTCAAAAAGATACAAAATCATATTCATTTGTGCAAATGTTACGTCCGCGGATTCGCGAAGGTTGCGATCCGGGACGTGGGTGACTTTTGGTGTTAAGGCAGCTGTCACCAGTCGCGGCTCCGAATCGTGTGATAACACGGCCGGATACGCGACAAATCTCTTGTATGGAAAATAGGAGGTATTGTAGGAAAATATATTATTAGGTGATTAATGAGCAGTAGTTTTAGAAAATGTACTAGCGTTTTATTAAAGCTACAGGAGTTGTAACATGCGTGCTTGAGCTTGGCGTGGGATTAAATGAATGACAGAGCGTGTAATGATTAAACTGAATATGTATATATATTTTCGTGATTACAGAATAGTAGATGGTTACATATGGGGGCTGCGGGTAAAACGGATGTTCCCGTGCCGATCCCTAGTTATGCTTCCGCATCATCTTGCGAAAGAAGCGCTTTCTGCCGCCGGCGTACGCGCGGTGTGCCCTACGTTTGCCCATATGTGCTTCAAGCGAGACATGGTACAGTTAATATGGGAGAAGGATTGCCACGTGAATGCGTAAATGAGCCGATAACTTACCGATCTTCCGAATGGACGACTTTAACGCGAGAGAGAGAGAGAGAGAGAGAGAGAGAGAGAGCTCAGTATGAATGATCTACGAGTTTTAGTAAGATAAATTATTAATCGAGTATACGTTATGAGAGACGAATCCGCTGGGTCGGAGTGGACACCCGTTAGAACGCCTCCCTTGAAGGTGGATATTGTACGGAAAAAGAGGGGACGGTGAAAGCGTCGAGGAGTCGCGCTAGCGAGTCTTCCTCGACGGGTTGGGAAAAGAAGAAGGACGGTGTTGAAGAGTCGCGTTAGCGAGTCTTCTTCGACGCCGTAGGAGTGGGAGTGAGGGGAAACGTCGGAGAGTCGCTTTCGCGAGTGTTCTCCAACGCTCGGATGAAAGGGAGGGAAGCAGAGAAACGAGTGAGGCCACACTCTAGCTAACGCTAGGTGTGGTTCGACCCTCAGGATCTCTGGTGGGATTGAGGGAGAGGGAAAGAGGCGATCCGACCGGGGCCACCCCGAAGACCAACGTCTTCGTCAGGAGTAAAACCCTCTCGTCGCTGAGATCGTACCTGGAGGTCTGAACGTTGGTGGTCGCCGATGGCAGCGAATCTCACTTGACCAACAAGACTTATCTGAATTTCGAGCTCCGATTTCGCTCCTTATATAGGCAAGGATATGGGCAAGAGGTGTCGCGGGACGATTCCTCAGGTTCGCGGAAAATTCGGAGCGATAATTTTTCGTAACGTGTGGCCCTTAGAAGCTCGCCCCGTTGCGCGACCGCGCGGCTTGCGCCTATATCGCGCGAGCGCTTGTTGACTTCTCCGGGGATCGCGACTCGCGGGGGCACCGCATACCAAGCCCCGACGCGAAATCCAGTGCTCAGAAAATTAATAGAATTTAATAGAATTTATATTATAATTGAGAGTGTGTGAGGCGATAGCGCCAAGCACATGCAGTAGTTTTGCGTATAAAAAGTTAAGGTTTTATTATCGTTCGTAAGAGATTAATTGATTCAAAATTATTTGGCATTTTTATTGGCCGTGATTTTAGAGTTGTTTCGATCGGAGTTGCATGACGCAGCAGTGGGAAGCGTCCATGAGTGGATCACGTTTAGATAATTATAAATTTGCCGTTCTTAATATTTTGTATTAAATTGGAAAGATGAATAGAATTCCAACGCGCGGAGCTTGACGGTATTAGAGGGGGCCGCGAGCCGAGGGGTCGGCGCACGATGTTTGTCTCGCGCCGTTGCGGACGCTCGCGGGTGTTGCGCGTCGAGGGGGCAGCACGAGGTAGCCAAGCCGTATGAGATTTAAAATCGAGCGATATCGATTTATGATACTGATGCAGGATTTATCTGATTGATCGGAGGATGTTTCCGGATTCTAATTAGGCTGTTATTAGTACGGATGGCGCGGAAAAATAAAAATTTTCTCGGCAGACGTAACACAAAAAAAATTTTTTTTTACAAAAATGCAATCCACAGTGGCTCAACGGTGGTCAACTTGTCACCCTTTATATTGCACGTAGTGTGCATTTACACGGACAATGCCAGAACGTATCTGATGGCACGGACGATGCCGAGATTTGAACTCGAGTCCATCGGGTGTCAAGCTGACATCAACTCACCGAGCCACTGTGGATTGCTATACTTTCTCTACTTTGAAATGGGTTTATCTGCTACGCTGACTTTTATGAATTATACGTTATTATACAAAAATATTAGGAAAAAATGTTCTTCTAAATAACACAAAATATTTATTTGCCATGAAAATTTACAATTGGTAAAGAATGTCAAGAAAAGTGTTGAAATTTTTACATATCTTTTGGGTCTAATTTCAAATTGTAGAAGAGCATTTTTGAATTTCTTGATTTATTTTTAATACTACATTTTATGAAAAAAAAAAAAAAAAAATTGTCCCAAAGAATTGAACCTGGAACCTTCAGCATGATAGCAAATTATCATAGCCACTCTAATGTTACGGCCAGAGTTGAAGTAGGATAGGTAAGACATGGAGAGAGAAAGGAGGGACGTAACAACTTGAGAATGCCCATGAGGCACAGGCAGGCCGCGTCGACAACCCAGAATATATGGATCAATGGGTCCACAGCGGGGGGCCCAATGACAAACATTCAGGGTGTTCCGCGTCCCTCGGTCCTGTTTTGAGGCAGCAAATTTAATTGCTTTACCTCGGGATCGTACCTAGTGCTTGGCTTAATAGAGCGAGAGATGATGAGTGAGGTTGAGAAATCAATCAAGTTCCTTATAACCAATCATCGATTTATTAAAAGAAAATATGAAAGATAAATATATATAGAAAAAAAGATTAATTCTATGTAAAAGTAATTTATTACAATTTAGAGCTGTTAAGGAACACAATTTAGTAATAATAAAAAAAAACGAAAAAATCCGCAGAATCGTGATACAAAGCTCGAGATTAACAATTACGATTATACACACACACACACACACACACATATATATATATATATATATATATATATATACATATACGAGGTGTGTTCAAAAGTATCGCGATATATATATATATATATATATATATATATATATGTATATTTACATTTATAATATTCTATACTAGTGTAACGAACAGGGTATTCGCACGTGTTTATGTGTAATTGTGTCCATATTATCTAGAAATATTATTCTCTAATTTCTCTTACAGTAGCGAAATTGGGGCGAAAATAGTTGAGGAACATTAATTTCGGGACTAAATAATAATTTGGATACGTGTGGGGGAAGAAGACGGGAATAGTTCCGTCAGGAGAGAGGTGGGGAAGGTAGGCGCGAACGGTTTCCAGATCGAACTGGTCAGGCCCGATTGAAAATGCGCCAGGAGGGAGGGGATTGGAACACAAAGGGAGGACAGACAGATGGCGTTTAACGACTGGAGGGGGCCAGGAGCGAAAAACGAACGAAGTGGAAGTGGTGGAAGCTCGTCTAGATATTCCACGCTGGGGACAGGAGAAGGGGGAGGAGGTCCATCCTCGAGATCGTGGGATCCGAAGATCGGAGGCTCTAAGGGAGCTTCTTCCTCCTCCTCGAGATCGAGGAACTCGGGGCTCGGAGATCTCCGCAGAAATCCGTCCTCCCCGAAGTCCGGAACCTCGGGGTTTGGAGGTGGAGACAGGGAGATAGGGGAATCGGGGAAGATCCTATACGTGAGTGGACTCGAAATAGAGGCGGGGGAGTTTACGTGTTCGGAGGGGGTTGACGGTTCCTCTTCGTTGAGAGGGACTAGAGAGTAAGAGAGTTCAGCGGGTGAATTTACTTGTTCGGAGGGGGTTGACGGTTCCTCTTCGTCGAAAGCGACTGGAGAGTAAGAGGGTTCAGCTAAAGAATTGGTGGGTGTGTTACCGGAAGTTATCGAGATATTGAATTGTTTGTTATGTAAGGTTCCTAATTTAAATAAGTTAGCGATAAACGGTATTGCTTCAGAAAGGAGATTGAGCGACGCAGCAAGCTTTCTTACTCTCCGGTTTTTGCGATTGCGACGGTGGCGGGCTCCGGCGCGAGACTTATTTTTGTGTATTTTGGGTGGAATATGGTTATTCACTAGAACGAAAATAACACAAATGTTTGACCCCCTTTTCTCTCTAATATACGAAAGAGAAAGAAGAAAAAAAAAGAATAAAAATAAAAATTAAAGAAAGATTTTTAGCTGGGGAGAGGGGATGGGAAGGTAGTTGAATTAGAAAATAGTGTAAGTCTGAATCGAATCGGAGGAGAGCGATTCAAATCCAGAAAGTCTAAATTTCTTTGAATCAAATCGAGCCGAAACTCGATTTAATCCAGAATGGAAATCAAGGTTGAATCGAATCAAACAGAGCTTCATTCAATCCAGAAGAATAAGAGTATAAATTTCGTTGAATCAAACGAGCCCAAACTCGATTTAATCCAGAATGGAAATCAAGGTTGAATCGAATCAAACAGAGCTTGATTCGATTCGGAGGGGAAATTGTAATGTGAATATGTATAAATCACCTGTAAGAGAGAAAAGCCCGTCAGGAAAGATAAACTTATGATTGAAACTTACTATTTGTTGGTTAAACTGTTAGAGTTGACAAATGTGGTACTCTCGGGCCGCAGACCTCCAAACTGGGGCCGGACTCAGCGGGAGACGAACAATTCAGCCAAAAGGATTGCAGGTGCGATGGAGAATGGTTGGCAGATCCCAAATATGCCCGTTTTCACTATAGCACTTTCCATTCAGCCAAAATTGCGAGTGCGATGGAGAATGGTCACCAGATCCTGGATATGCCGGTTTTCACTATAGCACTTTCCCGACCGAGCCTTGTGCTCCGCACGAGTTTAGAGACCGCGGATCCGAGAGTCGCAGAACTCGGGCATGCAAGATACCACGGAACTGCGATTCGGACAAGGAATGAAGACTAGACTGCTCTGAACTGAACTGTCTGAAGTGAACTGTGAACTGCTCGCTCCGCTAGAAGACGCACTTATTTATACTATTTTTCATCTATGATTTCCTTTGTCCCTTCGAGGGCCGTGTGCACCACTTTATTCGTTAATACACCCACGTGCAATATTTACTTTTACGACTTTTTTATATTCCTCGGTAATTGTTATCCGAGAAAGCGGCAGGTTTGACAATTGAACTCTCAGAAGCATTAAATGTCAAAAAATTCTTTGATTTGTTGCTATGCGGGTGTCGGGCATCAGAACTCAAAGGGGTGCACACGTGCGTCTTCCAGCTCCCTGATTTTACTATCTTGGGTGTTTCCGGTATCGAGCAACGGTGTCACCTCAGATCTCCTTAATTGATGAATTTATAACTACTTAATTCGTGACATTCGGTTATTGCCGTGAGAGTCACCGTATTCTTGAGATCGGGGTGAGATCACCATCGCTCGCCCGTTAATTAGAATATCCGCTGGTTGCGAAGGAAAGAAACGTTACTCCGCGGGACGTAACACTAACACAGGGATATCTTGTCAATTCTTCTTCCGTAACGCTACTATAGCTGCTGAAAGTATTTTATTCTTTTTTCAGGAATGCTTCAATAGCGGATTCTATCGCAGTACATGTATAAATGAATATATAAATCATAACAAATTTCATAAAATCGATGACTAGAAATCGAGTTCCTCTCCAACGCAATACTGCAAAATTTTTGTCGCATGGTCGACGAATCGAGATCGAAAATTATGTATCTAAAGCTGTAACGAGACAAAAACAGCTCGAAACGTTACAGGATAGTTGGAGAGAGGAAGAAAACGCTTGTGAGAGATGGAAACAAAAGTCTTCTCCGACTCATCGGCGTACGTCGAGCAGCCAAGGCGACGAGTGGAGAGCTCTTTTGTTTCCTTCTTTCTCAAGCGGTCTGTCTCCTTTTCGACCTATCCTCTTCTCTCTCGACCGATCTCGCTTTTTCTCATTACAGGACAATCCGGCAACACTGCACAGCTTAGCGACCCGATTTCAGATTTTCGTGTCGCGGAGCCAAGTTTGCAACGCGCGCGCGCGCGCGCGACGTATTATGTATACGTTTCCTACTTATATTCATATGTATATACATATGTATATATATATATAGGTTGTGACGTGGCAGTTTTATCTGCCTCGCCACTTCATCCTCCGCCTAAGCGTAGCGCGAGGAGGCGCGAACGACCGGGTCGGGCACTCAACGAGAGAGCGAAATCTCCGGCGGGACTGCGTTGCGTGTTATTTTATTTATTCATTCGCGGCTTATTACATGTAACCGCGGGCACCTCGACAAACGCCGCCGAAGGACCAGCAGCGGCGAGGGAGACGGACCGCGACAGGAAAGGGAGAGAGCGATCGTCCAGGGCCGGCGCACAGGAAAACGCCGACGGAGAGGAGGACGAGACCAGACGTGGCGACAGATAAGCGCCACGCAAAGGAGGCTCGCGAGTGTCACAGCTGATGGACAGGCTGGGGCGGACGAACGGCCAGGACGAGGGCCGTCGAATGCCGGCTGTCCATCGAGGAGGATAGCGGCGAGGAGTCGCCGCTGGAAAAATTCTGCTGCTGTTGTCGTCCGCGAGGACGACGAGAACGACAAGGATGTTGGATGCCAACGGAGACCGCACGACACCTGCGGAGACCCGACACTGCGCTGCCGTGACGTCACGGCTAGATAAGGGCGGCCGCTGATAGGCCGCGCCGCTAGGCGCAAGGATATCGCGCACCCTGTGGGAGGGGTAGCGCTCATCGATCGCGCATCGAGCGCGATCCTCTCGGCTTTTGCGTGCGACCCGGCGTTCGGCGTACAAGTCGCGTTAAAGAGCGAGCGAGTGCGAGCTATCGGTCTGGGTTATCGTCGGTGGCTATCGGAAGGACCGATATCGGCGAGAGTGTCCGGCCTGGCGAGCGCGTCCACTAGAGGATCCCAGAGGACCTGAGGGAACAGGAGGAGGACCGGAGTCGGCGTCGAGGTGACCCTCTAACCATCGTGTAAAGCCACGAGCTGTCGGTGTCGACCGGCTCGCGTTCTAAGGTGGAGCCATTAGGTTAGTGTGCGAGTGCGTCCGCCGCGTGGCGATTGAACGCACCTTGCTTCTTCGTGTTTGGCTGGCTCTCCACCTCAAGCCCGAGACCTCGTCGAGGCACCCAGCTGTCGGCTGCCGCGTGTGTTTGAGCCGTCCGGCCGTAGAAGCTCGCGAACGACCGGCTTCTCGGGAAGCCGCAAAGCCCTCGCGCACGTGCGTGAGTCGTGTTACGGCCGTGATCATACGGCCGTCCAAGATATCGGTGACTTGGTGTATCGCGCGTGGTCCCTTAGTTTTGTAACGCGGTTCCGGCGACTGCGTTGTCGTCGGCGCGAATCTTTTACTGTACGCACTTCCGTCTCAGAATTGCGTTGCTCGCCTTAGCGGAGGCTCTGCCTTCGTGTTCTTGCCGCGCCGGTCAGAGCGCGCGTGATTGGCTGCCGCGCTTCGCGCGGGACCAGTCGTCATGATCGGCGCGTGTAGCGTAAGCACGGTCTGCGTTGAAATAATTCCAGCGTCTGGATTATTAATTCCTTTGGTCAACGCCCTATCGCTGTGTCTTTCTTTCGTACGTTAACCGCTTTTCTTTTTTTTCTCTTATTTTATTGTATGCTGTTTCTATTATCTGCAATATATGTGATCTCTGTCTGTTACATCGGCCTGACGTTATTTAGTTTCTCGCCTACCCGTCGTCTCCCGTAAGAGAGCCGCTTCGTCCCTATCTCCGCTACCCCGCCCCTCTACCGGTTAGAGGAGCTAGCTGGCTGCGTGCGGGCGACGATTTCGCGTTTCGGCATGACCCGTTCTCGCGTGTTGTTAAGCCGTGTTTAGAGTGGAAGAGTGAACCCGGTGACGCGACCGGTATTATCGCGTCTGGCGCCCAATCTCGCGATTTGGTGCGAGCGTTTGGTGTTGCTCGGTTCGCTCGTCGCTCCCGCGCGTGTTTCGCGAGTTATCCCGTTGTTTGATCGCGTACTTCGCCGTTGCTCTCCGGCGTCAGGAAAAGTACGTGACAAGATATATTTATTTATTTATTTTTATATAAAAAAAATATACATATATATTTATATTAAAAAAATAATACATATAAATTGTGATGAGGATTTTTGTATAACATTTTTGATATTTGTAACATGTTTTAAATCTGCATGCATTTTATAATATAACATTGTAAATTAAGTAATTTATTTCTGTTTTTATATATTTTTTATTTTCAAGTAAAAGGAAAAAAGTTATAATAACAAATACTAATAAAACAAATTCACAATATTTTTTATATTAGTTACATATATTTTAATACTTATAATAACAATATTTTTTTACTTTTACTTCTTGGAATCTTCAGTTATATTATATTTGAAGAAGATATTAATTGAAAAATCCATAATCATTTTACAATAGCAAGTTAGTTAAAAAATGAGAAAAAAATTGGAGAAAAAAATTGATGTTATTTGTTTTTGATAATTTTCTTGATTTTGAGAGAATGTTACAAATATTCTATATTTATTCAAAATTGTGGACATTTTTATTGGTCCAGAAATGCAGAGAAAAAATAAGAAAATCTTATTTTTTTAGTAAATAAATTATAACAAATGTAAAGAGTAACGGGCACCTGTAATTTTTTAATGAATTCTTTTTTTTTTAGAATGTATCCGATTATATGATTACTGAGCAAGTTTATTATTTCTCTATTTATGCTTTTTTTAAGTACAGCAAACTATGCAAATCGTCAAATAAAATCTATTTTTTTTAATGTACTTAGTAGGAAAATCTATAGTAGGAAAATTTCGATAGGACATTTATTACATTATATGACGATAAAATCTTGCATAAAAATAAATTGTATTATATTGTTCGATTTGCGTAGTTCACTGCACTTAAAAAGAATCATAAATAGAGAAATAATAAATACTTGCTAAGTAATCGTATAATGGAGTACATTCTTAAAAAGAACTAATTCATTAAAAAATTACAAGTGCACGTTACTCTTTACAATTGTTACAATTTATTTACTAATAAAATAAGATTTTATTATTTTTTCTTCGCATCTTTGGGCCAATAAAAATGGTGACAATTTTGAATAAATATAGAATATTTGTAACATTCTCTCAAAATCAAGAAAATTATCAAAAACAAATTTAATCGAACTTTTTTCCAATTTTATTTTTTAATAAATAACCTGCTATTGTAAAATAATTATGAAATTTTCAATACATATTTTCTTCAAATATATAACTTGATTTCAAGAAGTAAAAGTAATGAAATATTGTTGTTATAAATATTTAAATATATGTAACTAATATAAAAAATATTGTGATTTTGTTTTATTATTATAGTATCTTTTATTGTAACTTTTTTTAGTCCTTTTATTTAAAAATATTTAACAGGAAAAATAAATCAAAACAGATATAAATTATTTAGTTTACAATGTTACATAATACAATGCGTGTAGATTTGAAACATTTTGCAAATATCAAAAATTTAATCTGTAACGCTGGTACTTTCTCGGTGTCGGTTACGGGAATTTGGTTCAGAATCGGATGCTCGGATGTGCTCGCCGGATGTCCGGATTCGTATCAAATGATAACGCCGTGGTTTGGTAGTGAAAAGATAGAGTTAAATATATTTTGCTATGCTTTAATACAAAATAAAGTCCCGATATCGTTATCGGTGGATACTGAGCTCTACGAATAGTATTACGGCACTCAATTGCGCGGTCGTCGGCCCGCGTGAAATCAAGAGGACGGTCACAATGTATTCGCGCGGTACTTAATATCTAAACACTTAGAAGAAACGTATTTTAGGAACTCCGCGAGTAGTAGTACGGCACGGGAGTGCTTAATTGCGCGGTCGTCGGCCCGCGTGAAACTAAGAGAATGGTCACGATGTATTCGCGGCGTACTTACTATCTAAACGGAGCGGATTTTAGAAACTCCTGAAACGGACGGACAGGTGCTATGCGCTCTGCGTTCGGAAGTAGCAATCGGGGTTGCTCGGTTAAACAATCATCGGTTCCGCGGACAAGAAAATATAATTCGCGGTGTCACTTAATATTAAAGAGCGGACTCGGATAACTATAACATCAAACGGACAGGTACTATGCGCCAGGCGCTCGGAAGTAATGATCGGAGTGGCCGTGAAGCGGCTAACTTAACTTACGGTTAAACGGGCCGTGATTGGCCCGCGCGACAGACGGTCGCGATACGCGGAATCGGTAGTACGTGGTGCGGCGAACGGTTCCGCGATACGCGAGTGCGGTCGACGGTAGAGACCTAAGCGGTCTCTCCCTGCGGAGTGTTGTCACCCCGTAGGGAACAGGTTTGCGGAATGAGCCTTAGAACGGTGTCGGGCATCCCCGACGGCGGTGCTGGTCTCGAGAATCCCCGAGAACGGAATTGCGGGACGGACGGTTCCTGTTGGCCGAGAATACCCAGCCGCGGAAACGACGAGTATTCCCGTCGCGGACGGAGGATGGGATTGGCCGAGTATTCCCAGCCGTTAGGACCGACGAGTATGCCCGTCGCGAGAAAGTTAGAACGAGAATGCCCGTTCCGGGGAAGTGCTTGAGAATGCCCAAGCTAAGGAGCGTCGAGAATACCCGGCGCAGGAGCGGAGTAGGTTCGAGATCGGTGGCTCGGAGCGATCTGATTGCGGCTGCTCGCTGTCGGCTTATATAGCAGTCCGCGCGGTCGCACGTACCAATCAGCGCGCGCGGTGGGGCCGGCCGGAGTAGGGACGCTTGCCGAGCGCGGCGCGCGGCACGCATAGTAGCGCGTGATCGCGGCATGCTTAGCTGAACGCGCGCACGTGTTTGATCTTACGCGTTGCGTTCGGCGTTTGGACCGGAGTGGTGGCGCGGCGGAGAGGCGTAACGTTACAAATCTAAAAAGCCCTCATCATATTTACATGTATTCTTTTTAAATAATAATGACATATTTATCTGTCAAAGAATATTTAGACTTACTTATAATATATTATGAAAATGCATGTGCTTAGATTATCAAGAATAAACTCATTGTCAGTACACTCAATATGTATTGTGGGGTTGCTTGTGGTATCAGAAGGTTCCACAAATAATTACACGTTGTACGTTTACGTGTTCTTTATTAGAATAACTCTTTACAAAGGTATATTTTTCTTTGGTAGTGGCTTAGGCGGCGCCCGGAGGCGCCTAAAAAAGTCGGTCAGTTGCCGAATAGATTTTTTATCAGTTTCTCCTTCCGTTTCTTTTTCTCCCGCTTTTCTGCGGGGAGAGATCGCCCTGGCGTGCGAGGACGCGGAGAACGCGGCGAAGGAGCGACTGGGACGACGACGACGCTTCGGAGCTTCTGCGGAGTGCTCGTTGCAGGCTCAGGGGACGTCTGGGTACCGCTGGACGTGGCCGAAGCCGTTGGCGACGTTTGGGTCCCCTGACTCCTTGTTACGGTACACCGGCGGCGAGGGTCGTAGTGTCGTGGTACCTCTATCTGCCTCAGCTCCCAAGGAAGGAACGCTATTGCCAGAGTCGAGTATGGGAACTCCCTGGCACTCGTCTGGACAGACGCACCCCGGACAGTCCGGGTGCGGGTAAGGACCGGGACGGTCCCGTCGGAGACGTCGACGAGGCAGTTTGACGTGCCACGAAGCTCTTCGACCAAAAGATTGAGGGCCCTGGAGGGAGCGCACCTCGTGTTACACCAAGAGCGAGGGCCCGTGCAGGAGCGCACCTCGGGTGATACCAAGGGAGAGGGCCCGTGAAGGAGCGCACCTCTGGTTACACCAAGAGCGAGGGCCCGTGCAGGAGCGCACCTCGGGTGATACCAAGGGAGAGGGCCCGTGAAGGAGCGCACCTCTGGGTACACCAAGAGCGAGGGCCCGTAAAGGAGCGCACCTCAGGTGACGATTCTCGAGATCGAAGGGCCCAATAGGAGCTCAGCCTCGATCGGAGGATGCGTGTTTGACGGGTTGCGGTCGCGTATTATATGCGCTCGGTGGATGCATTTGACTCCCGAGAAAGCGGCCGCCTAGCGGCGGCGCCTGAACTAGCGCCGGCGCTCGCGCCCACGCTGGCGCCCGCGGCTTGCCTGCGCGCTCGCGCGCGCGCGTATGTTGGTGGCGGATTTTGGTTCGCCACATGACCCCCTTGGTTGTCTTAAAGTCCTTGGAATCGGACTGGTGGACGTGATATTCGTCCGCTTCTCGTCCGTTTCTCGTTGGATACCTTGGGTGTCTGTTCTGTTGTGCTCTGATTTTGTTCCGTTTCTTCTGGTTCCAAAATGTAAGCAGGTTTTAGTCTATCGATTGACACATTGATGGCTCGCCCGTTGATGAGGATTTTAAACGTTTTTTCTCCTCTGTTTAGGACCTTGTATGGTCCGTCGTACGGCGGTTGTAGCGTTTTCGTCGGCGCGTCATGTCGTAAGAAAACTTGTTGTGTCGTGGCTAAGTCTTTAAATACAAACGTGGTTTTTTGTCCGTGCCTTCTTATTCTTGGTTGCAGGCTTTTCATTGCTTTCTTCAAGTCCTTTACGAATCCTTCCGAAGTGTCTGTTTCGCTGTCGGCTTCGTTGAGAAACTGTCCTGGTAACCGAATTGGTTCTCCGTAGACCATTTCCGCCGGTGTTGCTTGTAAGTCCTCTTTCCACGCGGCCCTGATGCCCATTAAAACGACTGGGAGTATCTCCGCCCATGCTTCGGTTTGGTGGCTCTTTATGGCTGCCTTTAACTGCCGGTGGAGCCTCTCTACCATCCCATTGGCTGCTGGATGGTACGCTGTGGTATGGAGATGAGTGGACCCAGTTAGTTTTGTTAGCTTCTTGAATAGCTCGGACTCGAATTGTCGTCCTTGGTCTGTAGTGATCCTTGTTGGTGTTCCGAATCTTGCTATCCAATTTGTGAAAAGCTGTCTGGCTACTGTTTCGGCCGTAATGTCGGGAACAGGAATTGCTTCCGGCCATCTCGTGAAGCGGTCTATGATTGTCAAGCAATATTTGTATCCAAGCGATGTTGGCATGGGTCCGACCAGGTCCATGTGTATGTGCTGGAATCTTTTCGTCGGTCCTAGAAAATTCCCCGTTGGCGTGACTGTGTGTCTGTGTACCTTGGCTTTTTGGCATTGCAGACATGTTCGTGCCCACGCTCGGCAGTCCCGTTGGATGTTAGGCCATATGTATTTCTGTCTGACCAATCTCTCCGTTGCTCTAATGCCGGGGTGCGATAGTCCATGCAGTGCTTGGAATACTTGCTTTCTAAACGGTTCTGTTACGTAGGGACGCGCTGTCTGTGTTGATGTGTCGCAATACAGTTTGATTTCAGTCCCGGGTATCGGAATTTCCGTTAGTTTGAGTGACGACTGTATGCTGCCGTCAAGCAACTGTTGAAGTTCAGGATCTTCTTTCTGTGACTTTGCCATTTCTTCGAAGTCAGGCGCTTTCTGTATAGCCTCTACTCGAGATAATGCGTCAGCGACTACGTTGTCCTTGCCGGCCACGTGTCGGATGTCTGTTGAAAATTGACCGATGAAATCCAAATGTCGCGCTTGCCGTGGGGAACTGCGCAATGGATCTTGCTGGAATGCGTAAACCAGCGGTTTGTGATCCGTGAAGATGGTAAACTTCCGGCCTTCCAACAAGTGCCGAAAGTACTTCACCGCTGCGTAGATTGCCAAAAGTTCCCTGTCGTACGGACTGTATTTCACTTGAGCTTGGTTGTGTTTCTTGCTCATGAATGCTAACGGTTGCTGGTTTCCGTCGACTTCCTGGTGCACCACCGCTCCTAATGCTGTGTCTGAGGCATCGGTGGTTAATGTGATTGTTGCTTCTGCTTTCGGATGGGCCAATAGCGTTGCCTTTGCTAGACTATCTTTGCAAAGTTGAAACGCTTGTTCCAGTTGAGGGGTCCATTCTATCGGAGTTTTCCCTTTTTGTTTTGGTCCTTGCAGTACGTCGTGCAGTTTTGCCTGGTCGTTTGCTGCTCCTGGGATAAACCTTCTGTAGAAGTTTAAGGTGCCTAAGAATTGCCTCATCTGCTTGATGTTCTCAGGTCTTTTGTAGTCCTTGATTGCTTGGACTTTCTCTGGCAATGGTTGCGTGCCCTCTGCGGACACCATGTATCCCAAAAACTTGACCTCTGTGGCTCCAAAAGTGCACTTGGCAGGGTTTATTTGAATGCCGTATGCATCGAGGCGACGAAATAGCTCCTCTAAATGTTTTCTGTGCTCCTCCTCGTTGCTGGAGGCGACGAGGATGTCGTCGATGTAGGCGTAACAGAAATCTAGGCCGTGCAGTACCTCATTGATGAACCTCTGGAATGTCTGTGCGGCGTTGCGTAACCCGAAAGGCATGTACCGAAACTCGAATAACCCGAAAGGCGTCGTGATCGCCGTCTTGGGAATGTGCTCCGGGTGCACTGGAATTTGATTGTACGCTCGGACCAAGTCTAGCGTGGAGAACAGTGTTTTTCCTTCGAGGCCTTGCGTGAAATCCTCTATGTGAGGAATCGGGTATTGATCTGGTACCGTTCTTGCGTTCAGTTTTCTGTAGTCTCCGCACGGTCTCCAAGTGTTTCCTTTCTTCGGAGCCATGTGGAGTGGCGCGGCCCATGGGCTCTTAGAAGGTTGTATAATCCCTTCTTCTAGAAGTAGATTAAATTCCGCTTTTGCTGCCTTAAGCTTTTCAGGCGTTAACCTTCGTGGCCGGCTTGCTTCTGGTGGTCCAGCCGTGGTTTTGATGTAATGCACGGTAGAGTGTGGCTGCTTCTTTTGGTAAGTACCCGAGCTCTGCGTGATCTTCGGGAACTGTGACAAAAGTAGGTGGTACGGAGTGCTTCCAATTATGGACTTGACCGAGGGTAGGTTTGTTCCTCTTGTCGCTCCGTCTGTTCGTAGTCCCGTTTTTGCGTCCACTAGTTGGCCTCTTCGTACGTCTGGCAAGAGGTGAAAATGTGCTAGGAAATCGGAACCAATTATTGGTGTAGTTACATCTGCCACGATGAATCGCCACAGGAAGTCTCGGCGTAAACCAAGGTCGGGTCTTATCGTCAGGTCGCCGTAGGTTCGTATAGTGGAACCGTTTGCTGCAAATAGTTCTCCCGCGCTGACTAGCCGTCGGCCGTGAACCAGAGTTCGAGAGAAAACGCAGACGTCTGACCCGGTGTCGATCAAGTATCTTGTTTTGGTGCTGCCGTCTGTGACGAATAAGCGGCAAGGTTTCGGGCTGGAGCCGTTTGCCGCTACCAACGACTGCCCATCTAGTTTTCCTCACTTTTCTTGAACTCGCACGGCTGTGTGCACTTCTTAGCTTTGTCCTTGAATCGCTTGTGGTAGAAGCACACGTTACCCTCTTTCGCTTTCTTTTTGCTGCGGCTCTGGGAACGGTCACGTTTCTGGCTTTTTTCCGTTGACCGTGATAATCGCCCGCTTAGATTTGCTACTTGCTTAGTGAGTTCCTTGACTTGTTGCTCGAGCGTTGGAGTTGCAGGTTGTAGGCTAGCGACTCCTGTAGCTCTGTTGGCGACCTCGTGGATGCGGTCGGCCTGCTCGGCTACTGCCTCGAGATCATCTGCCGTTCGGGTAGCTAGAATGGCTTGCAGTTGTGACGGCAGTCTGCCCATCCACAGGGTTCGTAGCAACTGGTCTGGGATGGCGGAGTTTGCGAGGGCTTGTAGGTGTCGTAGGAATTGTGATGGCCTACGATCTCCTATCTCTTCGTGTTCGAGTAGCTGTCGGATCTGTTGCTCTTGCGAAATCGAAAGTCTTTGTATGAGGGCCTTTTTTAAATTTTCATACTTGTTCTCCGCAGGGGGCTTCGTAATTAGATCCTTGATTTCCTTGGCGTGCTTTGTTTCGATGTGGGACAATACGTAAGCGTATTTCGTACTGTCCTGCGTTATGCCTCCTAGCATAAACTGGCCTTCCAGCTGAGCAAACCATAGTTCGGGCTCGTCGGCCCAAAACGGAGGTATTTTGAGTGCTACTCGGTGGATGTGCGGACGTTCCTCTGTTGCGTTGGTGCCACTACCATGTGCCTCTGTCATGGTGCTGATTTTTTATCACGTCGGGGTCACCAATTTGTGGGGTTGCTTGTGGTATCAGAAGGTTCCACAAATAATTACACGTTGTACGTTTACGTGTTCTTTATTAGAATAACTCTTTACAAAGGTATATTTTTCTTTGGTAGTGGCTTAGGCGGCGCCCGGAGGCGCCTAAAAAAGTCGGTCAGTTGCCGAATAGATTTTTTATCAGTTTCTCCTTCCGTTTCTTTTTCTCCCGCTTTTCTGCGGGGAGAGATCGCCCTGGCGTGCGAGGACGCGGAGAACGCGGCGAAGGAGCGACTGGGACGACGACGACGCTTCGGAGCTTCTGCGGAGTGCTCGTTGCAGGCTCAGGGGATGTCTGGGTACCGCTGGACGTGGCCGAAGCCGTTGGCGACGTTTGGGTCCCCTGACTCCTTGTTACGGTACACCGGCGGCGAGGGTCGTAGTGTCGTGGTACCTCTATCTGCCTCAGCTCCCAAGGAAGGAACGCTATTGCCAGAGTCGAGTATGGGAACTCCCTGGCACTCGTCTGGGCAGACGCACCCCGGACAGTCCGGGTGCGGGTAAGGACCGGGACGGTCCCGTCGGAGACGTCGACGAGGCAGTTTGACGTGCCACGAAGCTCTTCGACCAAAAGATTGAGGGCCCTGGAGGGAGCGCACCTCGTGTTACACCAAGAGCGAGGGCCCGTGCAGGAGCGCACCTCGGGTGATACCAAGGGAGAGGGCCCGTGAAGGAGCGCACCTCTGGGTACACCAAGAGCGAGGGCCCGTAAAGGAGCGCACCTCAGGTGACGATTCTCGAGATCGAAGGGCCCAATAGGAGCTCAGCCTCGATCGGAGGATGCGTGTTTGACGGGTTGCGGTCGCGTATTATATGCGCTCGGTGGATGCATTTGACTCCCGAGAAAGCGGCCGCCTAGCGGCGGCGCCTGAACTAGCGCCGGCGCTCGCGCCCACGCTGGCGCCCGCGGCTTGCCTGCGCGCTCGCGCGCGCGCGTATGTTGGTGGCGGATTTTGGTTCGCCACATGTATCGCATCGCATCATTACAGTAGTATTGCCATACTGCAAAGTAAACGGACTCTTCTATTCGCCGATATTATCTACTGCGCGGATCGTTGCACGTGCGCAAAACAACAGTGCGAGACAAATCTATCCGCGATCCGTGCTATAACCCGTGTGTATTGTTTACGGCATCGCTGACTGCGAACGTATGTTATGTTACTTCTGTGTAGTTTTCATTGTCAGTGAAGTGCGTATATGTGTGTACTAATAATACAAACTAGTGCATAAATATATATACACCTGTGTGTCCCAGAAAATGGGAAAAAACTATAATAAGAGTTTGCCTCTGTCCCGTCGCAGATTATCAACAAAGCGAGGATGGATTAAAAGGTTAGTACCTTTATAACTTTTAGATTAAAAAATTTACAAGTCTTTAGCGTCGTCTACAATACAGTCGTTACGATTTTCGACTGACCAGTCAAAGAAAACAAAATCATATATTTACCTCTTGGATTGGCCTGTCGCAACGTCGTAACATTGTAATTACTGTATTGTAGACGACGCTTTTGTTGCTACGTCTAATTATGTTGCTGTAATTTGTTTATGTAAAAAGTGCCCCAACATCAAATTAGACTTGCCATACATCGATCGTTAGGTCTCTATAAAGAAACAATTCTCATCAAGTTTTAACCTTCTACTTGCTGTATTATGGTGGCAGTAAGCTATAATATAAATTTGTAATCGTAATTTTTTTCTGTTTTTTTTAATTTATACAAAAATTACGAAAAAAATCAGCAATGTTTCAGACGTCAAAGAACTAATCAGCATCGCAAAACGGAACAGAGCACACTAAGACTTTCAAGAAAACTTTCGAGCATTGATGTGAATATATTTTATTATGAATACCAAAATTGAAGTTATTTGACAATAATTATTATGAAATATATTATGCAACATAATTATTATATTGAATAGGTATAAAATATAATATATCAGAAAGCACGTAGATGAAATAAGTAAGATTTTCTAGCATAAAAAATTGAAATAATCATTATTTCAATATTTTCCATTTTTTAACATTGATTTAATATTTAACAATCTATATAAATTTGAGGTAAATAATGTTGGAAAGACATCATTACACAAAAAATGTAAAGTTAGTCACTCGATAATTTAAAAAAAAATGATAATTTTAAAATTTTCAAATTATTTAAAATTTGTATATGCGGCGTAAAATCTATAAATTCCCAGGTTTGTGATTTGATGTCTGAAACATAGCTGAATTTTTTTCGTAATTTTTGTATAAATTAAAAAAAACAAAAAAATTACGATTAAAAATTATAATTTTAGTTTATTGCTAACATAATAGTGCAGGTAGAAGGTTAAAATTGATGAGAATTATTTTTTTATAGAGGCCTAACAATCGACGTATGGCAAGTCCAATTCATACCCTTATCTTGAAAATCCCTCACTCATTATTAATATATTAGCAAAAAAGAAATAAAAGAATAAAATTTTTATTATTTCAAAATACCTTTAAAAAAAAAATTAATTTTGTTTTTAGAAATGTTGTTAAATTATAAGATCTGCAGACCTTTGCTTCTTTTATTGATTAAAAATGTGAAAAATGAAGAATTTTTCTAATTATAGTAATAAGAGTATACGAATTCTGTTTAGTTTGTAAATGCCAAAAGCGTTTACTGTCGACAAATTAGTTGTAACAATGTGCCACAGCCGTGATGATGCGATGGCTAGTTATAACAGAATGTCGACAGTATGCAAGTTTTAAATAATTGTCATAAATAAGCAGAAAATGCTTGTTTTGATAAATATAATTAAAATGGTAGAATTTTGATGTAGAAATGTCATGATTGAAGTGTTGTAAAATTTTTATAATAATGAAACAAATAAAGGTCTCTTCAAACTTATTTAATTTATTTAAAAATGATTAAAATTATTTTAATAGCATACAGATATATTTTATTTTGAATTGCAATATTATTTGTCAAGAAAACATTTTGTTAATATCTTATTTATTTACAGGAGGCAGTTGAAAACATTGGCTACTCAAGAAAGCAGATAGGTATGTAATGATACTGATAACGAATCTGTCAGTGATCTGGAGTCAGTGAAAATACTGCCCGACCTGACAGATTCAAAGATCAGTATTGATACACAATGCTTAGCACTTATTATGATAAAGAACTGCATCGCGTATTTGACGAACATATTCGAGGAATCGAGTGTCAGTTTAGAGATGGGAAACTTGTAAAAGTCCAACGTTTCGGATTTAAAACGCAGTTTTTTTATAAATGCCAAATGTACAATTACGAAGCAACCATTTGGTCACACCCCACCAAGAGTGAAAAGACGTCAACACGGCCCTCACAGCAGGAACTATCGTAGCTGGAATTGGTTTTACGCAAATGCAAAAAATGTTTGCATCTGCAAATATTCCATCTATGTTCGAAAAGACGTATATCAAACATCGAGAAATAATAATCGATGATTTTGAGAAAACATCTTGTCAAACCATAAAAATGGCAGGCGAAGCTGAAAAGCAAATGGCTTTGGAAAGAAATGAAACAATGAATAGCATTCCATACATAACCGTTGTAGCGGATGGCAGTTGGGCGAAGAGATCGTACGGCACTGCCTACGATTCACTTTCCGGTATTGGAGCCATTCTTGGTTATCGCACAAGGAAAGTCCTCTTTGTTGGCATTCGCAACAAATTTTGCATGGTATGTCATATGGCGGAACGAAAAGGCCTCCAGTCAAAAATTCATAAATGCTATAAAAATTTTGACCGTAATGCAAGTTCTACACGCATGGAAAGTGATGCAATTGTAGAAGGGTTTAAATGTAGCATTGAAATGCATGGACTGATTCATAGAACAGTCATTGATGAAGGTGATAGTAAGGTATATCAGTCTATCATTAATAATAATCCTTATCACGAACAAAAGATAAAAGTGAATAAAGTAGAATGCACAAATCATTTGCTTCGAAATCTATGCAAGAAATTAAAAGCAATTGCACAGACAACTGTGCCAAACTTGCGTAGGAATCGTGAATTTACAAAATTACGAAAAATTGTGAATGGAAACATTTTTAAAATTCGAATAGAGATATTGGAAGCAGCTGCACGTAGAAGGGAAGAAAAAGAGCCTCAGCATTGTGCAGCTACGAAATTACGCGAGGATATATTAAACGTTCCTAGCCATATTTTTGGTGAACACAAGCGATGTGAGGAACGTGGTCGTAAATGCGAAAATATCGCTGATCCAAATGAAGAAAATGTTCCGTATTTTAAATTGTACGGTCTGTATCCCAAGATACAGGATGTAATCAAATATATAAGCGTTTTTACCGATAGTTTGTTGCTCAGTTTGAACAACAATTGTGTAGAAGCGTTTAATTCTATAATCTGCGAAGAAATAGGCGGAAAGCGCGTTAACTATAATATGTGAGGTTCCTATAATGTCAGAATAGCAGCGGCTGTTATTCAACATAACACGCAACAAGTTCTCACAGAAGTACACAAAAATGTATGTGAGACTGTTCCTTCTGTTATCGAGAATCTGGAGAAGCGACAACAAATAAAAGTAGCTCGAACCAGAGAATATCGCAAAGCAAAAGGACAACCAAAAAAATTTTTAATAAACAAAGGAACAGATGGTTATTATGGACCTCAATCGCAAAAACCAGATCTCTCCCCTGACATATTCGAACAATTTAAAAAAAACATATAGAAAAATTGTTCGAAAATGCGAGAAACTGGAGAGGAATAGAACGCGATACCAGAGAGCAAAGTAGATGCGAATATTGGCTGTCACTGAGAAAAAAAATGGCAGCATCAAATTTTGGAGTCGTATGCCGTTTGAGACCAACAACATCTTGTGCAACGACTGTCAAGAATATCTTGTATTCTTCATTTATTGAAACTGCAGCTATGAAATATGGTCGCGAAATGGAGAAGAAAGCAAAACAAGATTTATCTGTCAAATTAAAGAAAAATATAAAACCATGCGGATTGTTTATTGATTGTGACAATCCATGCTTGGGTGCTTCTCCAGATGGACTTCTGAATGAAGATGGTCTAGTAGAGATCAAATGTCCTTTTCAAGCAGAAAATTTAACAGCAGAGGAAGCTGTTTGTACACTACCTCAATGGAAAGGTATTTGTGATAAAAAAGATCCTAATATGATGAATCGAAATCACCGATTCTTTCATCAAATACAGGGTCAACTGAACATAACGCGGCGTGACTATTGCATTTTTGCTATGTGGACGCCGAAAAGCGTTAAAATATTGCGTGTTAACAGAGACAACGATTTTTGGCAAAATAACTTGTTGCCTCGCTTAACACGTTTTTATAATGAATGTTTGCTTCCTGAAATTTTGGATAGTCTGTATAATAGACATATATCTATCAGAGATCCGAAATATATTATAGAAGCAAAAGAAAAGTCATCTAAAAATGAAATAAATCCAAACACAAAGCGACAAAGGACAGCATCAATTGATGAACAGTTTTCACAAGAAAACGAAACAATTAGCAATAAACGAATAAAAAGTAATCTTACAATCGAGACAAATGCTTTTCCTACTGCTGTTGTAGAGGAAGACGATTGCATTATAATTAATGTAACTGAACATATTCCGACAGCAGATGAAAAGGAAAGTCGTAGAAGAATTTTAGAAGAACCTGACATTTCTCTATCTTTGGTGAGAAAGAATGTCTTGCCTAAATATAGCAAATTAAACGACGATTTACTGGATTTATTTTTACGCATTGTTAAAGAAACTTCTTGTTTCAAAACACAAAGCGTATTGTACATAGAATATTCAGATATAATTCTAGCCAGTTGTAATAAAAGTGTACAAATAATTAGAGGAAATTGTACCGATCACTGGCGTTGTATTTATTTCGACGGTATCAAACTGCATGTATATGACAGCATACCTGGCTGTACGTACGAAAAAATGGCGTCGAAAGAAAAAAAATATATAAGAGCTCGTTTTCCACAAGTTGTACCTACCGAAATAAGTTTTGAAAAAGTTCAAATGCAACTGGATGGTACATCTTGTGGAATATATGCTGCCGCTTTTGCAACGGATATAGTCTTAGGAAAAAATCCTTGTGAAGAAACGTATTCCAAAGACGTAGAAATAATGAGATGTCATTTTATGTCTATCGTTGCAATGAAAAAACTCTTGCCTTTTCCGAGGCGATAAATATTCTTTGAATAAAAAATTATTGCAAAGAATATTGTAATGCTTTTATATGGAAATGTAATTTTACACTCCAGAAAGTATATGTGATGTAACTGTCTCAAATATATATATATATATATATATATATATATATATATATATATTTATTTATTTATTTATTTATTTATTTATTTATAAATATAATATGTATAACGTACATATATATTGTAAAATATTACATGGACAAAAATACTGTTAAGCAGTATTTCCTACATCGTAGGCACATAAAAAATTAGGAGAAACGATTAAAAAGTTTGGTTGCGTTTCACGATAATGGGCGATTGAGAGGCCCATTTTATATAAATAAATATATTTTTAATGTACTGCCAAAAGTGTTTGTCATGAGTTGACTAAATGTCTATGGCATTTGTTATTACAAAACTTTATGCTACAGGTAAAGGACGGTAGTCACCGTCTGCAAACCAGAAGAAATAGCTACACTACTTCGTAGAAGAAAAAAGATAATTTAGCACAGATTCATTAAAAATCCGAAGTAATCGGATTTTTATGTTTTTTATGCACCCAGGCACCAAATTGTTACTATCCGGCTCTGGAAGTAACAACAAAACTGATATTCATAAAAATTATAAAAATCCGAAGTAATCGGATTTTTATGATTTTTATGCACCCGGGCACCAAATTGTTACATTCCGATTCTGGAAGTAACAACAAAACTGGTATTCATAAAAATTATAAAAATTCGAAATATTCGGATTTTTTTTATTTTTATGCACCCGGGGATCGAAATGCAACATCCCTGGTAGTGGATGTCAGAACCAATTGTATAATAAGAATCTTGGATGGTAATTCAATTTTAGTTACTGACAGATCGATATTTTTAGTTCCGTTCAAATGAGGGCCAAAACCCTTCGGAGTTCGGCCGTCGCTCCAGCATCGCCTTAATTCTTAACATATCCATTAATTTTTGTAATACTGCTTAAAAGATATTATTGTGTAAGGCCCATTTTTTTATTTTTAACACTTCATTTTCTTCTTCTCTTTCTTGGTCTTCTTTTTTTAATTTAAAAATTTATGAATAAAATATTTATTACAACAGAGAATTTTTAAATATACCTTTATATATATCTTTGTCAAAGTCAATATCTTCTAACGCATTTTCTAATGCAGAATTGGCGTTTGTTGATACATCTATAAGATTATTTCCCTCAAAAGATTGTACAGAAGAATTTTCACAACCATCAAGGTCTAAGTTTCTTTCTTCTTTTTGACATGATATAAGTTTTTTTTCTTCTTCTTGAGATTTCTTCTTCTTGATTCTACATGAAACTTCATTATTGTTATCTAATACTGAATCAATATTGTAATTAATTTTATATATATTATTTCTATTTATACTGATAGATAGATAGATAGATAGATAGATAGTCGAGTAATTAAATTAGTTTTTCGTCATTAAAAAAATTACAAATACAATATTTATGAAAGGCCAGAACATTATGATAAGTAATTAAATTAGAAAAATTGTAAATGATCAAGAATCCGTTTTATTTTTTAATAAAAAAAGTTTTAAAAAAATTTTTTTTAAAGATATTAAACTATAGAAGTAATAAACTTTCTACAAGTCTAACTACAAGTTTTAAAATAAAATTACATTTATTAATATTGTAAAATATATTTATACATATATTATTTACTTACTATTTACACGTGCTTGTTGAATTTCCTGCTGTATTTCTTTTTTCAAATGTCTATATTGTCTTTTCTTTTCTCGAGCTTTTGTCTTATCTGTTTCACTAAACATTGTACGAAAAAAATGGAAGGCAAATACGACGTAATATAAATCCAATTGATTAATAGATTGAAAATTATAATTATTTTCAGGTTAGTTTCTTATTTATTGACAATTGCCAAAATTAGGTTTTACATTTAGATTCCTACAGGTATTTCCTACATTTTCCCGTTTTTATACGCGATTGCAACGCCGAGTATGAATCTAGGAATTATCTATTAGAATCCGAGTAGAATAACTAGACATTTACTATCGTGTGCAAAAGTATGATTTTCTAATGAGAAACTGTTTAGACATTTTTACATTTTTCTTACAATTTATCAAAATCAGATTCTAAATTAGAAGAATAAGTCAGAATTCCAAAGTTCATCCTTTTAGTTTTTTTTTTCTTGTGGAAATCGCATCGGAATCCAACAATAAATGTGGTAAAGATAGGGAGATTTCCACACGAGTATTATTGAATACTCATTGTAACAATATTACATACGGACAAGAACTAGGTAGAGTTTTATTCAGTGACTGAAGCAGTGACTGAAGTTGTACTGTAGTTGATCCTTCTAAAATGCCTGAGTTTCAAGATAAAGAAATTGAATTTTATAACATTATAAGAGAACTGATTGTGATGCAAGATTCATATTGCAGAACTGTGTTTCACAGACCTAAAACTATTTAGAATAAAAAAATCCCCATTAGAATAAGAAAAGATATGTTTACTCTTCGTCCAGGAATTTGTCACAAATTTTTTTTTTTCCTCGATTTCTGTTTGACTTATAGAAATGTTCTTTTGAAACAATATTTGGAATAACTAGAACAACCTGGAACAACTTTCAAAATAGTAATTTTCAAAAAAAGGGGGGGGGGCTAGTAAAAAAAAAATTTTTTTTGGCGACTTTTATATCACTTGTAGAATTGTTCTTTTGGAACAATGTTTGGAACAACTAGAACAACCTGAAACAATTTTCAAAATAGTAGTTTTCAAAAAAAGGGGGGTCAGCTAAAAAAACAGTTTTTTTTTGTTTTATTAGAGTACTATTAGGAATAAAATAATATCGCTTTGGAACAATGTGGAACAAAGTTAGAACAATATGGAACAATTTTAAAAATAGTAATTTTCAAAAAAAGGGTGGCTAACTTCACACACTCGCTCGCGCTTGGCGACAAGACGATGATGAAAAACGAAAATCGCAGAAAAGGCCGCTGGACCCGAGAGATGGCGATGCTGCATGCGAGGCACAACGCGATATAAGAGATGTGACGCGAATAACGGATGGTTCGAAATTTATTAGATTAAATGAAATATAGATACATGGTAACATCATACACACGTCTTTCTCGCTCTGCACTAAAACACTTCATGACGTGCGACGTCGTCACTTAGATAGCGCATGCAAAAATAGGTTTACTAAAATACCGTGATATCACAATATCGACAATCCCACATCAGACTATAAATTAACTATACAGAAGTGAACTATACAGAAGTTAAACACGTACTATTATGAGTAAACGTGTAATATTATGAGTAAACTTAGCAATACAAGAAGTAAATTTATTAAAAAATCTGTAATTATACTAAATTTAATAAATGTTTCATAATATTTTAGTATTTTTCATTGAAATTAGAGATATGCACATTTTAAGTAAAAAACTACAAAGAGTCAACAAATTTACCAAAAAATAAGTAAATTTCCTTTGTAAAATTGCATCGATTTTTATCAGCGTGGGGCGCTCGAGACGTAGGTATTCCTACGGTACGCCATTTTTACGCTCAAGCATCTTTGCTACTAGCCATCGCGCCGCATTGTAACTAGGCAACGCAAGTCGAGAGGCGGAGTCGAAAGGAATAGAAATGGCGGATCGTAGCGACACTCGTCGAATCTCGAATGCTTCATTTTAACGCAATACATATCTGATATGTATCAAATACGTAAATTACCTATTTCATATTAGTATTTTTGATATTTTTATTTATTTTTATAATTTTCTTACTTCTTATTTGAGATGCTAAAATTAAATGTTGAGTTGATACTAATAAAAATGTTTTATATCGTTTACATTTATCTCAATATCAACACTTCTAAAATTTTTTAAATAAACGAGTAAAAGCACTTTTATTTGTGTAAATATTTTTTATTTCATAATAATAATAATAGTAAATATGTTGGAATTGATACAATTGTTATCAATGATATAGCATATACACTCATCCGCAAAAAACGGGCCACCAAATTTTATCACAATTTTTTTATGTTTTCAAATAGCGATAACTCTACAAAAAAGTATTGGATTGAGATGTAACAGGGCTCAAATTAAAGCGTAAACATTTTTCTTGATAGCCAAAAAATCAAAATTTGATTACGAACAATTGTTACAAAGTGGCGGACATTAAAAACAGGCATTGAAAAAGAGGAAAAAAATTTTTTTCTTTAAACTATTGTATTGTTCAGGGAAATCGACTGCTTAGCACAAAAATGTATGAGCTTTTAAGCTTATTAATTTCCGAACAAATCAATATTTTTAACAATTTTTTACAATTTTTTTTTTACAAAGTTTTAGCGTTTTAAAAAAAGTGTTATGAAACGGACAACTTTTTTGGTAACCCTACAAGCAGTATAACTCGGAAAGAAATTATTGTATAGGATACTTGATCAAAGATATAATTTTTATTAAGTCTACTGTAGACATTATATTAAAAAAAGTAAATAAAATAAAAATATAATAAGAAAAAGTGAAAATGGGTACCATATTATCTCCTTTTCCTCTAATATATTACATCAAACAAAATAGAGATAAATATAATGTGTTTATATAAGTATTCATTCTAAGGACTTGCCATTAGTAATGCTAACTGATTTGTTTACTTTGGTACTCTTATTGGTATGAGTTTTCGTATTTTTATTTGCAACAGTAACGGGTACTTTCTTGCAACTCAATACAATCTCTAAATATAATTTTTTCTAAATTGTTATATAATTATATTATAATAAAATATTGAATAAAGAAGTATGAAAAGAAAGAAAAATTTTCTAAAACTCTTCAAAAGTTTGTTGTATTTTACTTTTCATGTACTTTCTATATACTACTGTTATTATTATTTGTAGTTCCAAAAGCCGAGAAAATAATAATATTTTTTGCATTTGTTTACTTAAAATTTTTCAGTTTTTTTCCTAAAAATAGAAAAATTTATTGGTAAAATTTACGCATGTCATCATCCTTATTATAATCACACTTATTTTCGTGTCCGTAGCTTGCTATACTTCAGCTTATGAGACGAATCAGAAAATAGAAGAAAAAATAAAAATTTTATGAAAAATAAGAAAATTACATAACTTTCTGGTTAACACTAATATGATAGACATTAAAAATTAGGTAGCATATTATTAACATAGCAAAAATAGCAAAAATTTTAAGCTATATTATTATTAATGCAATATGCATTTTTTTCCCTCTCTCATTGCTTCTCGTTATATCTCATTGCAACTTCCCTTCCCCCCCTTTTTTATAAATACTAAACCAACAATATGTAATTAATGTCATAAAACATAATTATTAATATTAGATAGATAGATAGATAGATAATTTTATTGCCTCCCCTTAGGGCTACATCTCCGTACAAATCCGTACAATTATTCCTTACCGACTATCTTACTTAACTACAAACTAGGACGCCGCAATCTATACTTATATCTATCCTATCTCTTCTACTATTTACGAGTACACACACACACGCCGCAGTCCTATCTAACCTATCGGGACCTCCGCTTTCGGTGTTTCTTTTGAGTCCTCTTCAATCATCCCTTCTTCCACTCACTCATTTAAATCTTCCTCCACACATTCCTCCCCCCTCACCCTCTCCTCGTGCCCATTCCCTCCCCTCCATACATCTAACCTCCTCAGCCATTCTTCTCCCTCCCCATCCTCACCCAGCACAATCCCCCTCATCTCCTGCCATCCCTTCCCATTCCCCCAGCTCACACATTCTTCCCACACATGCTCCCACGTTTCATTCATTCGTTTACACATCCTGCATCTCTTACGCTAATCCTCCTCCCAGTGTCTGCTTCCCCTCATCCCGTCCCCTAACCTAAATCTTGCCCTTTTCCACCTACTCTCTCCCCACCCTTTCTTTAAATACCCCGGAATTCCCTCCCCCTTAATCCATTTATACTCCCTATTACCCTTCGTCTTCATTATTCTCTCCCATCTTTCCTCCCTCTGCATCTCTCTCTTCCTCTTAATCAGACCTTCCATATTACTCTCCACTATATCCCTTCCGTCTCCTCCCACTTTTCTCATCCCAAAGAATCCCCTTCTTTCCTCCTCCCATTCTGATATACTTTTCTTTCTTCTACTTCTTGCTTTCACTTCCTCTCAACACTTCTTTGCTAGCTCGCTTCCCCTTCCTTCCTCCAACCTTTTTTCAAACCCTATTGCCCTTATTCCCGCCCTTTCCCTTAACTTTCCTCTCTGTATTTCTTCTCTTACCATGTACCTTGGAGTCCTCCAATTTACCCCCATCACCCATTTCAGAAATCTTTCTTGTAGTCTTTCCAGTGCTTCCCTCTCCTTCCATCCCCATATTTCCACCCTATAACCTATCACCGACCATACCAGCATGTCAAATAACCAGCACAGTCTACCCCAGTCCCCCTTAAACATTCTTTTCCCAATTCCCCATACTTTTCCCATTTTTGCTGCTCCTTTCCTTAACCTTTCCCTCACTTGTGCCCCCTGCTCTCCATTGCCTTGCACTACGTAGCCCAAGTAGGAGAATTCTTTTACCTCCTCTATTACCTTTCCTTTCCATCTCCAAGTCACTTTCCTTTTCCTCCCCCCCCCCTTTCCTGAACCTCATTATCCTCGTCTTGCCCACATTAAGTACCAAACCTTTTCCATCCAAGTATCTCTCCAACCTAACCAGAATGCTTCTCATGTCGTCCTCCTCCTCCGCCAACAGTACCGTATCGTCTGCATACGACAAGGAGTTAACTTTTTCTTCCCCCAGTTTCACTCCCCCCCCATCCACCCTTTCTCATCACTTGCTCCAGGTCCGCCGTTAACAGGTTGAATAAGGTCGGACTCAGGGGACACCCTTGTTTCACCCCCTTTCCGTCCAGAAACATTCTCCGAGATTTTCTCCTATTCTCACGCGGTTCCTTGTTTCCCTGAGCACCCTTTCACATCTTATTACCAGCCCTTCTCTAACCCCTCTATCCCTCATTGCCTTTGCTAATATTCCTCTGTCCACACAATCGAACGCGGCTCTTAGATCCACAAAGAGCGCGACCATTTTACCTCCCGGCTTGCTGACCTGCCTGTTTATCAGATAGTTTAGTACGTAGACGTTATCAATTGTCCCTAAACCCTTTCGGAACCCCGTTTGGTTCTGTGGAATCAACCCTTTTTCTTCTACCTCTATCTTCAACCTGTTTGCTAGCACCGTCGCATACACTTTGTACAGCGACGACGTCAGCGACACTCCTCTTATCCCCTCCCCCTTTTTCACGATCAGGATGATCACCCCATCATTCCACTCCTCAATCCATCCTTCGCCCCTCCAGATCCTGTCACATATTTTTCAAACCCATCGCTCCATTTTCTCCCCCCCCCGTATTTCCACACTTCAACCGGAATCCCATCCGCCCCTGCTGCTTTTCTATCCTTCATTCCCGATAGTACTCTTTTTATCTCTTCGCGTGTTAGCCCCTCCTCCTAGTCTCCTCCCCTTCCCCTTTCCGCGCCTCTCCTTACTCTCCCATTTACTCCCCCCAACAAGTCCCTAAAATATTTATTCCATTCCTCCATTTTAATCTCCTCATTCACTCTTTTTCTTCTTCTAGTCTTACCTACCATTTCCCACACCTGGTTTTCCGTTTTTATCTCCCTCAACTCTTTTTCCCACTTCTCATTCTCCTCCTTCTTCCTCTCAATCAGCTTTCTATACTCTAACCTTTCCTTTTTGTACCACTGTTTATTCCCCTCCCCTTCTCTCCACCTCCTCAGTGCCCTTCTCACCTTTTTTTTTAATCCTACATTCCTCGTCCCACCAGCCTCTTCTAACTCTCCCCCCTTTCTCTTTATTGCCCCTCTTCAAAATCTCCAATACCAGTCCTTTCATTTCCTCCCACACTCTTTCCACCTCCCCGTCGCCTACTGGTAGCTCTCCTAACGCCTCTTTAAAATCTTTTATTCCCTTCTCCGACCATACCCATCTTCTTCTGGTACTTCCCCCTCCCCTTTCGAATTGATTCCCCTCGTTCCCTCCGATCCACACCACCAGGGGGTGATGATCGGAATCTACACAATCTCCTATCTCCATTCTATTTACTATTTCCTTGGTCTCCACACTTCCCATCACATAATCTATGACTGATTCCCCCCTTCCTCCAGTAAAAGTCCACTCTTCCTGCCTGTCCCCTTCTATATACCCATTAAAAATTGCCCACCCCACCTCCTCCATCCTTCCTACCAACACTCTCCCTTCCTTGTTTATCTTCTTGTCCTTTGATCTTCTTCTCCCCCCTTCCTCCTCCCAATTCTGTTCGTCTACTCCCCCACCATCCTCTCCAGTTCTAGCATTGAAATCTCCACCTATTAGAGTCCTCACTCCGTCTCCCTCCTCCATCCACTCCCTCATACACTCCAATTTTCTTTCCATATCCCTATTAACATATACCCCCACTAATCTCCAGTTTTCTTTGTTCATTTCCACTATCACCTCCACCATACCTTCTTCTTTCCCCGCTTTTACTTTTCTCACTTCTATCCCTTTCCTTATTCCCAGGACCATACCCCCTTTTGCTCTTCCTTTTTTATTCTTTCTTTTTGCTACCTGCACTTCCCATCTATATCTCCTTGGAAAGAAATCCCTTGCTCTCATCCACCCCCTTTCATCTAACCACGTCTCGCTCATTATAATTATATCTCATTTCTTAACCTCCATCCAAAAATCTTCCCTTTTGTTGGCTATCCCTGCTACATTCCAAAATGCTACTTTATAACTTTCTTTCCCTCTCCCCTCTGCTGTCCGCCGTTCCTCTCTCCCCTCACTCTCCTCTCCAACACGCTCTACTACTCTCCTTTTCCTCCTCCCCCCTTCGTTCCCCTCTCCACCCCTCCTTCCCCCCGCTCACTTGATCCTTCCACTGTAGCTCTTCTCTCCCCTCCCCTTCTTATTTCTCCACTCTCTTCATCCCAAGACTACCATTCCCCTCCAATCCACGCCCCCTTTTGCCCGATTCTCACCTTGTTCCCTTTCCATTCTCTTTCTGAAGCCACTCCCCTCGCCTTCCAATTAATTCTCCTTTCCTCCCACGTTAAATCCTCTTCTATCCATACCTCTTTCCCTTTTAGTCTCCTTATTTAACATGACCTCCCTCTTACAATCTTCGGTTGCCATCTTCACAATCACCATCTCCCCCCTCTCTCTTCTACCTCCCTCTATTTTCCTAACTTCCTCCACTTTTCCTTCCACTCGTATCCCTAATACTTTAATTATCCCTTCCTTTCCTTCAAACTCCCTTCCCCTCCTTTCATCCCCTTTACTATCAAGCTTCGCCTTCTGTCCCCCCTTTCTTTCATTTCCCATCTTCTCTCTAATTTCTTAACTCTTTCTTTCCACTCTTCTACCTCCCTGCCTCTCCTGAGACCTCCTCCCTCCCTCTCCACCTCTCCCTCGCTTCCTCTCTCATCCTCCTTCCTTCCTATCTTTAAACCTTCTACTTCCTTCTCTATCTTCATTATTCTTCTCTTTAAGTCCTCTCTCTCTTTATTCCATCTTTCCTCTCTGACCTTAAAATCCTCCTTCATCCTTTCTACCTCCATCCTCATCGCCTCTTTTTGTCCCTCCGCCTCTTTCCTTATTTCCTCTCTCACCCTTCCTAAACCCTCTCTTATTTCCCTTCTGATTTCCTGTAACATCTCCTTCATCTCATCCCTCACCCTTCTTCCCTCCGGTGACCTGGTTGTCTTGTGGCTACGCTTAAAAATCTCCGCCACCCCCCCTTCTTCCTGCGACTCTTTTCTCAACATCTCCCTTTTCCTCTTTCCGCTTTTTATCGCGCTCTCCCCTACGCTATCACTTCTCTCCCTACCGAGATTCATCGTACGCGTGTACTTCTCCATCCTGCCCTCTACACTCTCTACCAGCGACACTCTTTCGCTCGTCGCCTCTCTATATCCTTCCACGTTCCACGCTATAGTAACTTTCTTCGCGCGCTCTCTAGTTGCTCTCTCCCCCCTGCCACCTCTCGCATCGGCTGTCTACCTAACCTCACTCCTCCGTCTCTCACTCGCTTATTTTTTCCAGACCTTCTCTCTCTCCCTCTACCTCCCCTCACTCCCACGCACTCCTCTCGCTCTCCCCTCGCTCCTCTCGCCCACACACTCCCTCCACCTCACTCACTCACTCACCAAACGCACCTTATACTCCACTAACTACCACTCCGAGCTCTCTCTCTAATACCGCCAGAAACGGAAGTCCCATAATTATTAATATTAATTATTATTAATTATTTTTTTAATAAAAAATATATTACCTTCTGCATCATTCATATTTTTCAAACCCTCAGTCTTCTACTATCATTTGGTCTTTTATTCCTTTGAAGTTATTTAATTGCTTTTTTTTATGGCTATCTTTTCTTCTTTTTGTCTTACTTTTACAATTTAAAGTTTTCTCCTTGTAGTTCAATGATGTATCGTTTGTAGAGTTATTTAAAAGTGTTAGCAGATAAATTTAAAATTTTATTTGTATGTTTAAATAAACTCAAAAGTTCAACTTTTTTTAAGAATATAATAACCAATAATTATTCGAGGAACATCTAATATTTCTTCCAATGTTTTTTTTTTTAAACTGATGGCTTTGTAATTCTTTTTGTTTTCTTGGAGAATTTTCAGTATTAGTTGTAAATACTGTGGATCTTGTTTTTAATTCGTTTAAACGTTTCATAGCTTTATTATATTTATCTATTGTATAAAAAAAATAGAAATAGTTAATAATATAATTATAAAAGTAATACGTGAGCGAGAAAAACATGTAGAGGAGTGTAAAAGAGTTATATAATTAAAAAATTTATATTTTACCTGCATCACCGTGTATGGTTATGTTCCATAAAGGCCATGTTGCATCAGCACATTCTCTGTTTTTTACTTTATTTATTAATTCTTCAAGAACCTCTTCATTGTATGGCGGTGCTAATAAAGTATTTGAACATGGATTGTAATCGATCCATGTCTATGGTATACAATCAACATACGGCACATCTTCCACGTTTTTATAATTTGTAAATTCAATTAATTGCCAGTTATATGTTTTTTCGGACATGTTGAATGCCGTCTCAATTAATGACATCAGTGCTTGAAATTAGTGGCACATTTTGAGCCGATTTCCGATGCGACGCCTACTGTCTCCCCCGAGTTTAGGGCCTAGGATATTTCTTTTACAAGTGACGCTCTACGCTCCTGAGCCACAACATTTGACGCGCGGTCGGCAGCTCGCATTGAACTATACTCTAATTGGAATGGGCACTGCCATATAACGTCCGTAAGCGAAAAACGTGATAGAAATAGCATGATGCGAGGGGCCACCTCTCTTTTTCTAAGCGTTCTCTGCGCATGCGTCAGCATTCATCTTACATTCCTACTCAAAAGTTAAATTTCTTCCTTGTTTACATGTTGATATAATATAGTGTGTAACGGAATTCGTGGAAACGAGGAAGAAATTAACTTTTACAGAAAGTGTTAAATATAAAGGAAAAATATACACTTTTGGAGTGTTAATATTATAGTTAGTACCTATACTTGTATAATTGTAAAAAAAATGGTAAAAAACTGTTGTGTAAAAAATTGTAAATCTTTTTGGTTTCCAGGAGTTAACCTATCATTTTTTGGGTATGTGTTTAAAATTTAATAAATTTATTATTATTATTATTATATCTTATATTTTTATTTCAGTTTTCCTTTTTCTAATAAGACACCTTTATAATAAATGGTTAGAGGTTATTCCCAGCAAAGGTCATATTGGAAAATATTCATGTATATGTAATGAACATTTTAAGGATTATGATTTTCATTATACAAATGGTAAACGGTCTTTAAAAAAAAAATGCTGTGCCTAGTTCTTTCTCACATGATATACTAAGTGATGTAAGTTAATATAATTTTTTTTATTAATTAAACGAGTTTCATGTAAAATTAGAAATACCATAGTTTCTAATGTATATTTATTGTTAAGGTTCTATGGATATTTATTTAACAATTGGCATTATGTTAATATACGTGCAATACGTCCGTTGCATGTACGCAACCGTTACAAACGCAGGTCGGTGTTCAACTGACAAAATGCGCAGAGAGATACATAAAAAAAAGGGTTGAATTGCCTAGAGATGGCATCCGTATCTTAGAACCATCAGGCCACTAGGCTCAGGCACGAGAGTACAAATTCTAAATAGTTTCAACACTCTCTCCAGAATTTGACTCTCTCACTCTCACATTCATTCTGTCTCGCAGGTATTTAAATCTGACATGCGCCAAAGGTTTTGTCAGAATATCAGCTACCTGGTCCTCGCCTTTAATATATGTCACGTTTACAATATTCTTTTCACACATGTCACGTATGAAACAATATCTAACGTGAACATGCTTGGTTCTCTTATGGAACTCGGGATTCTTTGCGAGTCTCATAGCACCCTGATTGTCTATTCGCAAGTCGACCGGCATTCTATGCTCGTACCCGATATCGGTCAGCAATTTCTGCAACCACACGATATCCTTCACTGTTTCACTCGCCGCTATAAATTCAGATTCAGTGGTGCTTAGAGCAACACAATCCTGTCTACGTGAGGACCAAATCACTGGATCCCCAGCTAGAAAACTCATGCAACCACTCATCGACTTGCGCGTTTCAGAGTCTCCGGCATAATCCGCGTCACTATAGCTCACAGGCACATCGAATTTGTTTTTTCGATACATTATGCCTACGCTTTTCGTACCCGATAGATAACGCAAAATTTTCTTCACCGCATCCCAGCACGCTTTATTGTAGTTTGACAAGAACCGACTTACAAAACTCGTCGCGAATGCAATATCAGGTCGACTAACAACCGCTATAAACATTATCGATCCTACTACCTCGCGATATGGAATTTTAGAAGAATCATTCGTATCTCCGCCGTGAACACTGTCTATCGAAGCCTTATCGATCGGTATGCTCACATTCTTGCACTCATTCATTCCAAATTTATCCAACATTTTCTCAATGTATTTTTCTTGATTTAGAAACACAATTCCATTCTTAGAGTCTCTATATATTTGCATCCCGCAAAAATTACTCACGTCTAGAATCTTTATGGTTACAAAATCACTCAAAGCCTTAATCGTATATTCTATAGCGTCACTGTTTTTCGATAAAATTAACCCATCATCTACATACAGAGCTAAAATCACCGCACTGCCCTTGACGCGACCATTGAACACACACGGATCTGCTTGGCTTTTCACGAATTCGAAGTTACACAGGAATTTGTTGAACGTCTCGTTCCAGCATCTCGACGCTTGCTTCAGCCCGTAGAGCGATTTTTTTCAATTTCAGGACGCAGTCCTTCTTGTCGTCCTCGACTTTGAGACCATCTGGAATCTTCATGTAAATATTCTCCTTCAACCTTCCATTCAAAAAGGCCGTTTTGACATCGAATTGTACTAATTCAAGATCGTGCTGTGCCACCATCGCCAGCAACACCCGCAACGAGTCGTAACGTACCACCGGTGAAAACGTCTCATTGTAATCTATTCCCGATGTCTGCATAAAACCTCGTGCGACAAGACGAGCCTTGTAACGCCGGCCGTCCTTTAAATCTTGGACCTTGAAAACCCATTTGGATGTTATCGTCTTCTGCCCAACATCTTTCACGATTTTCCACGTACCATTTTCTTCATGTGCATGTAGTTCTTCTTCTACTGCTCTCTCCCATTTCTCACTGTCTGGCCCCGTCATAGCTTCGACGAATGTTCTCGGCTCCTCAATCGCTGCCCAACACGCCTCATAGAGAACCGGTGCTCTGCGTTCCCGTTGCGAACGCCGTACACCTTCACTCGCTACTTCCTCAATCAAGAGCTTAGCTGCGCCTTCTTAGCCTGTTCGTCTTCAATCATCGGAAGCTCTTTTAGCATAGTTGCTCCTTGAACTTCTTGTTCCATCATAGGACCAACATCCTCTTTAATCGGAATTTTTACTTGTACTTCCGCCGCCTCCTTGTCGCTCACTGGAACATCTTTCTCGTGTATCGTCACGTCTTTCGACTCCTTGATAGTTCTCGTTGTTGGCAGATACACTCTTGCGTTCCCTGATTCGCCTTGAAAATCTACAAAGATCCCCTTTTGAGCTTTTGAGTCAAATTTCTTACGGAATAAACCTGGAACATGTATCTATGCATCGGAACCGAACGTTTTCAATTTCGATAAATCTGGTGTCTTTCCAGTCCACATCTCGTAAGGTGACACATCTCTGTCCTTCCGATTAGCAATACGATTGAGAATATATACTGCATAAGCCGTTGCTTCTGCCCACAAGATCTTCGGTAGATGTTTTGCGTGGAGAAGAGTCCGCGCGCACTCGACAATCGTCCGATTATCACGCTCCGCCTTGCCATTTTGCTCAGGAGTAAACGGTGCTGTCACTTCATGCTCAATACCTTTCTTCTCCAAGTATCTTTTCATTTCATTGTTGACGTATTCGCGACCTCGGTCCGTTCGAAGTACTTTAATAGATCTTCCAAAGCGATTTCGCACCGCAGCTTCAAATATTTAAAATTTTTCAAATACATCAGATTTATTTTGCATAAAGCAAATCACGCGAAAGTCAGTAGCATCGTCTTTAAAATTTACATACCAGCGCGATCGACCAATTGACTCAATTTCCACTGGTCCCACCACATCACTGTGTATGACCTCACCTGGTTTAGTATCACGTCCAACCTCGGTCAATTTGTATGATTTTCGATGCATCTTTCCCATTTGACATGGTTCACAAAAGAATGACTTTACCTCCTTGAGATTGACCGACGGCAATAATTTGTGTTTGACCATCCTCTCAATAGTCCCAACGTTCACATGCCCGAGTCTCTCGTGTAACGTCTTTAAATCTGAATTACACTCTGCAGCATTCGCCTCGCTGCAAGGAATAGCCTTAAATGCTAAGCAATACACATTATTCGACGCTTTCACACCCTCAGCTACCTTAACGCCATTGTGCATTAGTTCCGCTTTCCTTTCCGTGAGAGTCACACATATGTTTTTGTCCGTTAAGCGTCCCGCAGACAAAAGGTTCCTACGCAAAGTCGGTACAAAAAACACATTATCGATACGAGCCTTTTCGTATTTTCCATCGACGCATTTCATTATTTCGACGTAGCCATATCCCTTCGCAGGACAAATTCCGTCGTTGCCCACCTTTATGCTTTCAAGTGCTCCATCTTTATAGTCTCTGATCCACTCTCGACGAAACGTGGAATGTAGTGATGCACAACTGTCCAAAAACCACGTGTCTTCCGACGCCATATTCTCATGATCAAACATGGCCGGGAACGCGAACGCGCACGCTGCACCAGAGCCACTCGATGCACTACCGGAAGCACCGCCATTTTCAGCAGGCTTCTTCTTCGGTTTCGTCGGACATTCCCATGCGAAATGTCCCTTTTCAGAGCATCGGAAACATCTAGCATTTCCTTTCTTCTCGGCTTTCTTGAATTGCATGCCCTTATTCCCGCCTTTATTTTCCGCGTTGCCCCTCGTGCCTTTCGCTGGATTGACCACCATAGCAGCGAGCCCTTCACTGATTTGTTCCTCCTTGAGTACATTCTTTTCTTCTTGTAGTAATTTATCAAGCAAATTTGAGATGGTCTGCGCACTCTCCGGAACATTGGCCCATGTGGTCTTAAAAGCACGATATTTCGACGGTAGCGTCGACGTAATTTTGGCCATGATCGTGTCATCGTCGATCTCCTTCCCGATATCACGTAGCCGGAAGGCACGATTTTGCACACGCGCCACGTGCTGCGCCATAGTGCAGCCCGGCTCCATCGCGTACCCATGAAAATCCTCTAATAACGACACTTTGTTCGTTGATGATCGCTGTTCGTGGATCGTCGATAATTTCTTCCACATATCATGAGCAGTATCACACACTGTAAGATACTCCATTTGTATCTCGTCACACGCCGTAATTATGAGGAAGCGCGCCTTTGCGTCCCTCTTCTTCCAGGCCACGCGCTCGGCATTTCTCGCCGCCGCATTCGCGCCTGTAGCTTCTTCAGGAAGCATCTCACTTCCCTCGACAATAGCCGATAAATCATTGTAATCGAACAATGTTTTCATTTGAAATTTCCACGGTTGGAAATTCGTACCGTTGAACTTCACGATGTTACCTAGCGAAATATCATCACTAGCCATCTTGAGCTCGACCACGTGTTTCACACGACGCGTACGCAGGAAAAATGTTTAATTTTATCCAAAATACAACGCAAAATGCCAATTGTTCACAAAATATTATGCACTCACGCGCCCTGGGCCTATAACCTGTTAAGGTTCTATGGATATTTATTTAACAATTGGCATTATGTTAATATACGTGCAATACGTCCGTTGCATGTACGCAACCGTTACAAACGCAGGTCGGTGTTCAACTGACAAAATGCGCAGAGAGATACATAAAAAAAAGGGTTGAACACAATAGCCTAGAGATGGCATCCGTATCTTAGAACCATCAGGCCACTAGGCTCAGGCACGAGAGTACAAATTCTAAATAGTTTCAACATTTATAATTACAAATTACTTTGAAATCGAATATAACTGCTAATAATTTAGTTCAAGATGTATTACATTCAGATAATACACATAACAGTGAGAATTTTAGTACATCAGCAATACTTAAAGAAAACATTATCAACATAATGAATAAATATGAGGTTATACCAAAATTTAAGGTAAAAATATATTTTTTATTGTTACAAATTTTTCTATACTTAAACTTATTGGACATGAATTATTTTTTTATACTATATTTTTTGTAGGAAACAACTCAAGCTTCGTTGCTACTCAAATGAAGCTTGAGTTAAAACAAAACAGAGAAAAGCAATTGAAAGAAAAAATAAGATGTCTTCAGATGAAATTGCAGCGTCGAGAAAAAAAGGTTCATAAGATGACTGACTTAATAAAAAACTTAAAAAGGAAAGGTAAATGCACCGATGAGCTAGAAGAAGTGCTTTCACAAAGATTTTCTGGCATGCAATTAGAAGTTTTTAAAAGCGAAATGCAAAATAGTATTACTAGTAAAACTCGGCATCGTTATTCAGATAATGAGAAAAAATTTGCTTCTACTGTATATTTTTATTCTCCAAAAGCTTATAAGTATTTACGGACAGTATTACATTTACCAGAAGAATCTGTACTCCGTAAAATGAAGAAATTTCCTGTGAGGCAGGTTTTTTAGATATTGTTTTTAATTTTCTGAAATATGAAAAAGTTCGCTATAGCCATCTTCAAGATATAGGACTTATAATTGATGGAATGTCAATAAGAAGTGGCATTTTGGTTGCCAAAAAAAAAAAATACATTGCGAGGAAACATAGATTACGGTAGCGCAGCACAAAAGTTAAATATTACATATGATCATTCCCAAATAGTCACAGAAATGTTAGCATTCTGTGTCATCTTGATTGTTTCGTATTCCACGAAGTTTAAGATTCCAATAGCTTATTTCTTTATTAAAGAAATTGATTTTTACACTCAAACAAAGTTAATTAATGCAGCAATTACAAAACTTTATGATGTAGGAATAATTGTAAGGTCTATTACCTGTGATGGAACTGTTACCAATATTAATACTCTTAAAAAATTGGGCTGTGATTTAGAATTAAACGACTTAAAAATCTTTTTTAAACATCCTCAAAAGAAATCAAATATTTACGTTATTATGGATCCATACATATGTTAAAATTATGTCGCAATGCCTTTGCAGAAAAAGAAATATGCTCTCCACGTGGAAAAATATCTTTTAAATATGTAAAAGAATTACACAATTACCAAGAACAATTAGGTTTTAAGTATGCTAATAAATTATTATCAACTCATATTTTTTTCAAAATAAAAAAATGAAAGTTTCTCTTGCAACACAAACTATCAGCAGTAGCATTGCTGACGCCATACATTACTTGACAAAATTAGGACTGCCACAATTTCACGACAGTGAAGCTATAGTTGAATTCATAATAATATTTGATAAATTATTTGACATAATGAACAGTACTCTGGGAAAAATAATGACGGTTAAACAACCCACTTTGGGGCCGATTAGTAATCGAGTTATTTGGATTGGTCGTAACCCTAATTTTACGTAACCTTATATTTGGACTAGAAATACGTCATCAAATTGATGACGTCAGAGGAATAGTTTCAGTTAAAAAACCTAAAAATTGACTTAAGCAAGTGTAAGTGTTGGTTATGAGAAGACGTCTCGAGTCCTCCAAACACAGTTATGTCATCGAACATTGCTGTTACAGTAATTGCAAATTTCAGTTAGACAACGACGATGAGCGCATCCAGTAACCTCATTTGAGGAATACGTAAATGAAGATACCGACTAGCCTTATAAGAAATTTGAGTTAAAACTAACCTACTATCTGAAATACCCAACTAAAGAATCAGGTAATGTAAGCAGAAATTTGAATTACGTCTAACCTTATTTTAAAAATATTTAAGTGAAGATGTCGGGTACCTTTAGCAGAGATTTGAGTTACGAATAACTGTAATTCTAGTTTACTCTCTTTCTATTTTCCGGTTTTCCTAACTGAAAATCAGCCATAAGCTTAATTAAATGTCGATAGTCTGTAACCGTGGATTGTTTCCAATGTAACCCAAAAAGTGGAATGATTCCTGATTGCCCTTATAGAAATATAATACTGACAGTATTAAATTGGTTAGTAATTAATTACTTATTTATACTGAAAATAAGTAATTGATTACTAGCCAATTTAATACTGCCAGTATTATATTTCTATAAGGGCAATCAGGAATCATTCCACATTTTGTGTTACATTGAAAACAACCCACGGTTACAGACTATCTACATTTGATTAAGCTTAAGGCTGATTTTCTAAGGGTGAGATTCAAACTTATATAATTTACATCTTCTGTTTCAGTTTCTCATTTTACTAAACTATCTTAATAGTTCTGAAGCTTCTTAAATGGTGTAAAGAAATTGTCTCATTAATTCCAGATTAGAACAATATTTTTACTCCAGGCTTAAATAGGCTCCATTAATAAGCTTTAGAGCTATTAAGAAGATTTAGCAAAGTAAGAAGCTGAAACAGAAGATGTGAATTATACAAGTTAGAATGTCAGTCAAAAACCATTCCTATTTTAATGTTACATTGAATATCTACCCATATCCAAGAGCAACAATACATGTAATAAAAACAATACATGATATACGAGCTAAATTTCTTAAGACCTGACACCTATTTTTCATCCTTTATGGGTAGCAGGAAATCAAAAATTAAAACTTGCATCTTTCATCAAAAACATTTATTTATGGTGCTTTTATTATAAATAGATACAAATACGCCTACCCGTCACAGCTGACTCGACAAAAAACCGTAAACATATACATGACAAGCGGGTCGGCGAGAACCGAGAAAGAAATTATAATGCTATTTAAAATACATATATACTAAGAAATAAGATCATACACACTAAAATTCAACTTATATTAAACCGCATAATTTTGCGTCATTCCAATAACATTTCTTGCATAATCAAACATTTTAAATGAACTTTACATTTTTATTGATTAATGATACATTTATCATACAAAGGTTGCGGTCCATTTGACGTTACAAATGCTTCGAAGCATTCTTTTTCTCGTTTTTCTATAAAGATAAAAAAAGAGAAAGAACGCTTCCAAACATTTGTAGTATCAAATGGACCGCAGCCAAAGTCTAATCCGAAGGATATCTTAAAGTTACATACAATTGCAGTGGCGAGGGTAATATTGTCAATGTATTAGGCAAAGGAGCAACAAGATCCTGATGGGAAAATACATTTTTTTTATCTGTTTTTAACACTTCATAAGCATAGTAATGCTCATTGAATGTCACTGTCTCGAACAAGCGGCAAATGAAATACACTTGATCGTAGTCCATGACATAAATCTCTTCAACTTCAGCAAAAGTCGGTAAAAAGTCATTCTCCTCTGATAATTCAACAGTTACATTGTAGGAAGGTTTGAAAAGGATCCCCTCAATTTTTACCCAAGACACTACAATGAGATTCTTTCCTGCAGGCAGAGTATCCCATATACCGCGAAGAGCTGAAATTTTCTTATCAGAGACAGCTTTTCTTTTACCAAATATAATTCTATTGAACTTTTTTCGCTTCAGAAAAACATCGTTTAGCATCAATTGATTTTGTAATGCTATGGTTTTGCAAATATTAACCCTGCCAGCAACAGTATGCGCGACCATCTTCGACAATCTGTGCCTCGCTTCAAACCTGAATGTTGACAAGTTTGCGAGAGGACCAAACTTTTTCATCATTTGGGGGTAGTGAATCATGAAATGGAACTTAGGCTTCAATGTGTCGTTGGAGAGCTTCAGATATTGCCAGTTTATTTCTTCAATATCATAAACCAATACTTCACATGAGTCAGAGTAAATCCTTCGATTTATCAACCTGTCATTGATCTGCCTGAGCAACAAGAAGAAATTCCATACAGGGTGATCCTCAGGCACATACAAGCCAACAATCAATCCGAAATATCGCACTAATGTCAACATTTGGGAAGCAGACGTCTTATATTTAACTTGCTGACCCTCAATGGAGATGGCGGCAGATGGCGGCAGATGGCTTTGAGATGCTATCACAACCGTAATCAAATGCATTTAACTTGATTTTCAGCAAACGCAAAGGTATAAGTTTGTAGGTTTTAATGAGTGAGAAAAGTACAAAATTCATAGCATATTGGCAAACTCCCAAACACCAATCATGCAAAATATCAGTGGACACATTTTCGAAAATGTTGAACCCCTCGACTTCTAACCAACAACATTTCTCCTTTATACCCGTCTTAGATAAATCACATATTGCGAGATCAGATGCATAAGAGTCCATGTTCTTCAACAAGTTAACATCTTCCCTTATTAATTTTTGGAGGCCGTCCTTGTTTACACGACATATCCTGCAAGGATATTTAGAAGAGAACGATTCTGTGAAACCAAGAACTCCGTTTAGAGCCAAGTTATCTCCAACAAAAGCGCACAAGTGGAATTTTATTACACCATTGTACATATCTGTTTCAACGGTGATACCATTTTTAGAAAGGTCATTTAAGCAATCAATTACCTTACTAAAAATAACAGCATTACCAAATTTAACCTTATCAGATGAGTGAAACAGAGCAAAAAGAAATATATTTTTTAAATTATTTACAAAGTGTGGAGGCAGAAAAGGCAACGATGCATAAACTGCACCCAACTTATGAAAACCGGCTTGGGCTCCTAATGGGTTTCCAATTTCGAAATCGTCCCAGTATATAACAATTGGAAAATGCAGGCCTATCTCGCTTTCTAACCTTTTTCTCATTGATATTCAAACAGAACCTTGAACAATATTCTCAATGCCCGATTCATCACTGGTCTGTATTAAAACTTGGTAATCTAACGTCTCCTTGAGAACGTTGGGTAAAGAGAAAAAATTTTTTAACACTTTACCTAACTCTACAACTTGCATTGTGCACTTAACAGGGACTGTTGCAAATCCGAAATTTGTTCGCTTTCCCTCCAGCCTTTCACCAATGGTGACTTCAGTGGATTGGACAAGGGTTCCTAAGTTTTTGTAGTAACAGAGGCGCCGATAATCCGACACAAAACTTTGCAAGGAATTGGAGATAAAAAGATCCGATGGTTTAACAAGGCTTGCCACCTGGTGGTAAATGTCCGAAAGCAACAGTTCTCTCAACCTCATGAAAATTGCCTCCTCGAGATCAATCGACAATATATCATGCAGTTCGTCTACAACTAGCTGGACCACTTTCCTGGGTACTAACACATTTCCATACAAAGAGGACAAGAAAAAGGAAGTTTGATTTTGAAGAAAATTAAAGGCCGGAACGACACTTTGTTGTGACAAAGAAGAAGGTAAGTATAAATCATTATCGACGATTCCATCTGAAAAACTAATGGTATCGGGATCGCTGCTCTCGGGATTCTCTTTATGAGACCTCTGTAAATGCTTTCTGAGACTGCAAAGGGTGCCGTATTGCCGCAAACATTTTGCCTGACCACAATAATAACCTTTGTCAGAGGGACAAAACTTTCTGATGTGGTTAATAAGCTTTAAGCAACCAGAGTATTTTTTTTGCACGTAAAGCAAACAAACATTTTTAGAAGCACTTATCTTATTATAACTGAGTGAGATCGGCCTGTTCGTAGAATTGAAAACTTTCTGGCAAAGATTCAGTTAAATTCAAAGAGGAAGTTTCAAAAAGGGCTTGTGGTTCGAGAGAAATTAGAGGCGTGCAAAACGGTTGGCTGTCCGATGAGCGGGATAGTGTGTCAAAATGGGACTGTTGACTTTGAGTGGTGGTAGCTGAGGCAGAGACTGAAGATGATGGCCTAACTGCTGACTCCTTAGTACTAACAGACAAATCTGTCAGGAGTTGAGAAATACCTGCTGTTACCCTCTTACTGTCCCCAATGTCATAGAAAGCTAACGACAACACTTTCCAAACAGACTTGGCTTTCATGGGAAACTCTGCTTGCAGAGCGTAAATTATCTTAAAAGCTACGTCGATTGCCTCAATCAGCGAAGTAAATTTGTAAAACGTTTTATCGACAACAACCCATGCAGATTGAACTACCTTCCATTCCCCCGTGGCAAACACACACGGCTGAAAAGTTTCACCTTCTGATTGGAAAGCCTCCTTCCTTAAGGTCACTACTTCCTGGATGTGAGCGTCGTCATGTAGTAGTGTCACAAAGTAATCCCTGATTTCGATGTTTGTCGGCTTTGTTGACGGCTTTTTCTTGGCGCCGCTCTTCCCGCCTACGTTCCCGGGCAACGGGGTAATCAGGGGTAGCAAGAGGATAAGGGCGTCGTTCCGGATTTTTGGGTCCTCCCCTGAAAAGAAACATAAATACTTAAAATAAATAACGCAAGTTTCAAAGTAGTTGTGTAGTAGCAGAAATATGGCTCAAGTGAGAATCGCTCAAAATATGTTAAAACACAAAGTAAAAATAACTTTAAGGCAAAGTGTAACCAACAAGCATTAGAAAAAAAATATGGGAAGAATTTTAAAAAGTAATAATATTATATTGTTACGTCCTGCGGAGTAACAATTCTTTTCTTTCGAAATCGATGCCAAGCAACCGAAAATTTCGAAAAGATGATCTATCTTAACCGCGCAGATATGCTAAAGTCGAATCGTGTCGAAGCCGTGTTGGCTGGTCCACCCTTGACACGTGCCGATTTTGGTGGATGATTGACCCCATCGACACGAAACACTTGTCGCGCAATTAATAGGTAGCGCGCGGGCAATAATAAGAGGCAGAACACCTGCGGATTAAAACCCCATAGAAATCATAGGCGGAATCAAGTATAAAAGGAAGGAGCTCCGGAGCCCGCGAGCACTTACTTACAGTCATTTACAGTCATTTACGAGCACTTGCCGCATCTTTTTTTTCATTCTGCTCAATCGCTCATTTTTCATTCGCGATTCACTCCAGTTCGATCCGTCGCACATTTCGTGGCATTATATGTCCAAGTTTGTGACGTTCGGATTCGTATTTATCGTACTTAAATTTGACGCGGCATTGCGAGAATTAATCAACAAGTTCTTTTCAACCACCTAACACTCTGAGTGCCAACCGTCGACCAGCCGTCCGCCGTTGTAAGCTGAATCCACTCCGCCAAATCGTTCGCATCTTCACTAATTTCACCCAACAGTAAGTCTTAGCCGTCCATTACTTTTTTTTCTATTTACTCTTCATAAGACTACCTTCTCTCTCTAGTAAAATATTTATTATACTTTTCAAAACACTCATATATCCATTATTATTTCACCACGCTTCCTTTCCTCCCTCTATTACTCTCTTTCTTTCCCGCAGGATACAATCGAGCTCTTTCGATTGAGTCCGCGACTCTCTTTATTTCCCGCAGGATACAATCGAGTTCTTTCGATTGAGTCCGCGACTCTCTTTATTTCCCGCAGGATACAATCGAGCTCTTTCGATTGAGTCCGCGACTCTCTTTATTTCCCGCAGGATACAATCGAGCTCTTTCGATTGAGTCCGCGACTCTCTTTATTTCCCGCAGGATACAATCGAGCTCTTTCGATTGAGTCCGCGACTCTCTTTATTTCCCGTAGGATACAATCGAGCTCTTTCGATTGGGTCCGCGATTCTCTTTATTTTCCGTAGGATACAATCGAGCTCTTTCGATTGGGTCCGCGACTCTCCTTATTCCCTGCTGGACACAATCGAACTCTCGTTCGATTGAATTCGCAACTTTCTTTGCTTCCAGTGGAAACGAAGAATTCCGTTCCTTTTATTAATTTAAACTTTTTCCTTTCTCCTTTCAAGAAGTTACAATATAAATTTTATTTCCCTTTATTAGAAAGAGAGAACGTAGCCTTAATTCTCAAATTTTAGTGCGTAAGCGAGTCCCTGAACATAAATCTCGAAGAGCCATTAAAAACTGTCGGAATCGTCGAAATAAGAAGCTCCGGAAGCTTGGCGCATCGTTATCGCTCTACGGAAAATTACACAATCAGCGAGGAAAAATTTCTGTTTTGCCTAACGCTTTAATTAATATAAGAATTTCCGGCGAACCGACCGATTCACCTCCACCAGTCTTAAATCCGTCCCCCGAATCGTTGTCTCTTTCCCCCTGTCGTTATCCCTCCCCCTCTTACTCCCCTGGATCTCCTGTAGAAACAGATTCTAAACAATCACCAGGGTCATCTTCTTCTACCTTCGATCCCTTTGCAGAGCCCTTAGCATCTCCTCGGGATTCAACCTTTTCTCCCACCGACTTTCCTCCTATACCTTCCCCCGATTTTTTTCATCGTAATCTCGATTCACCTGTTCGAAGACCCCCGGAAGATCCATACTCCCCCGCGTTAGAGTTTCCTCAAGAAAACCCGCATTCCTACTCATTATTTACTCCCGCACAAATAGAGAATATAGTAAACGAAAATTTCGAAACGAATCGAAGAGTAGTCAATGAATTGGAAGAAATCTTCGACTCGCTTCAAAGCCTACCTGGATAGCTAAGAATCACCTGATCATTATATACACCCACACACGCACATTTATATCTCGTTAAGCACAAATGTAACCAATTAGAATTTAAGTTATAATTACATTTTTTTATTAAGATCATAAGATATTTCTTCTTTTTGTTATACATGTTCTCTACTAACAAAAATGTTATTTGCAAATTAATAATTATTATTTTAGTCATCACCTATCATTGTAATTGGTTATTTCTTTTATTATGTTAAAATAAATTGTAATTCTTAATTTCAATCATTTTTCTTTATTTCAATCACCTCTAATTCCCGCTCCGATAAAATTGCACTTAGTCCGATCCCGCGTAAAAGCGATTCAATTCGTTTACGCAAAATAAGGACTACACGAATGCAAGAGTCTGAATGAGAGTCATAGGTCGTCATTCTCGACACCTGACCTACATTCTGACTCACCTGACGCATTCGACTCGTCGCACTCGCCCGGAGACATGTGTGCGAGAAATTAGGCCTGTTCCGTCCTTCCTACCTCGCTCGAATTATTTCCCTAAGTCTCTACCTGCCAACCGACCCGAGAGACTTATTTCGAGAATTCTGGACGTAACAATATAATAAATAATTTTTTGTGATTTTAAATTTTTTAAAAATAAAATTAATAATTAAGTTTTAAAATATAATATATCGAGATGGAATATTATATTATAAATAATATGGCGTATACATTAATCAATATTGCTAAGGAGAATCTTTTTTTAATATTAATATTTCAAAACATCAAGACTAATTCAGGGTGGTAAAAATGCCTCTTAATTAAGCACATCAAGAATCATATGACTCACCTTCTGCACTTTCCAGAACGAGCTTGTAACTTTCCTTTAGATTTTTATCACAGAATTTTGCTAACTTTAGCTTGGCCAATTTTATTATTTTTTCTCTCGCCAGGGTAATACTGCTGAAGAGACTGTTCTCCTTCCCGGGAAATTCTCTCGTGAAATCGTCTAGAAGCTGTAAAAAAAATTTTTTAACTATTGTGCGAACTTTGTTTAATAAACATAAGCACTATGTTCACATCATGTGAACTCCAACTCCAATAAGATTGGAGTTTAGTGATATGAATATTATACTTGTGTTTACAAAATGCTGTCTTAAGTCAACAAAATTCTACCTTGCTTCTACCGCAATATTGGGTGCTTTCCATTTAATGACGCAAGTTGACACAAGCATCATTCTCTCTTTTTTTCAATATCTAAAAAAAACAAAGATAGAACAATGTTTGTGTCAACTTATGTCACTAAATGGAAAACACCCATTAATGTCTGTACAACAAACACTTACTAGTCTGTATCCTTCCTGAATTCGCAGGGCTGGGAACCTTTGGAAATAGCCAAATATTCCTATTTCAGCAAGGATACCCTTTCGCTCTATTTCCGTGACTCGCCAAAAGTCTTCCACTGGTCTCCAGGGGTGGAGAACGTTGTTTTCCAGAAAGTTTAGGGCATTCCTGGTCTCTTCCGTGTCTGAAAAGAATGGGAGAATTATAAGTCTAAAAAATTAGGACAATTCCAAGTTAATTAACTAGTAACTGTAGCCTGGCAGGACCGATGTCATAAGTTACGTATACTCACATGATGTGGAATCCGGAGCCTCTGCTCTATTCAAAGAATAATCCCTCACCGACGTGGGTGTTCCTGACCTGCTAGAAGACACCGATCTTGCTGAAGGTGGCATCACGCCACTCTTTCTAAACCTATCTCTTTTTTTCACGTAGGCTTGTAGAGAGGCTTTGTAGAGAGGCCCCGATAAGTTTCTCTGCCTTTGAAAGGGCGTCTTCGGCAAGAAGGTCAGGAAGAAAGACGCAGGAGACGTTCCTGGAAATATCTCGCACAGTTTGTTGGCCAGGCACTGGAACGCAGAGGATTTAATGAGTCTTGAAGGCTCTTTTTCTAGTATGGCTTCGATCACCAAAACGGTGGCATTTTTTCTGTCCTCCTCAACAATCTCCTGCTCCTTAGCTTTCGCCAAAAGCGATCTCCCTAATTGGGTTTTTAGGAGACAGTCACGACACTGGAAAGAGAGAAATTACATTAAAAACCAGGAGGATATGCTTGCCGAATGGATTACAACAACGTCGCTAAAAGCAGATACTTACAATGCCGGGAGGGAAAGGCCGTTCATCAGATACTCTGCTTTTTCTTTGTACCTCTGATTGTTTGGGTGTGGAATTCGGTGAGACCGAGGGATCGTTTCTTTCTGCATCCTCGAGGTCACTAAGCTATGAGAAAACTCAGGAAAAGATTAATTGAAACGTTACAATGAATAAAAATTGAAGAAAAGTAAGAGCCAGATAGGAAAATATCAAACAATGTTATTGATTCAAATCAACAAATTTTATGAACTGTATTAATGAGTAACTGTCAATGAGTAGAGAATATGTTTCCAGGACTTGAAATAAAAATGTACTAATGAAGTTACACCATTCTTAGGATTACCCAAAGCTTTACATGCATATTAGTAAATCAGTATGAAAGAAGCTACTAACAGATGCATTTTGATCTGCGGGCAAGTCAGCACAGTTCATATCTGCCTTCCATGGCTCATGTAAATTTCGGAATCTACTTCTCATTCCAATATTTGGAATGAGTTGAATTATTTCGTTTTCATTCAAGCCTCTCAAAGTGCAAGCATCAATAGTTTCCTCTAAATATAAAACAAAACAAAGATATTAGTGCTGCAAATATGTGTAAAATTTAAAAAAAAAAAAATTATTTTTTATCCATGTAAAAAATGTTTTTTCTTTTTATTTGTGAATGGTAGAGACATCCGCAATTCCTAGAAATAAGCTTCTGGTGCTAATTAAAAAAAAAATGCTGTCCAATTGTTCGGAATCTTAATTTTTATCATAAAAGACAATTGGCGACTTAAAAAAAAGAAAAAACAAAATTTCGCCCAAACGGGGCTATATTAGCGCCATACCTATGGGTTAAATCCAATTCTTTTTATTACCTTTGCTTAAAGCACCGTTCCATTACTCATAATTAAAGGAGTCGCCATTTGACTCTTATGATCAAAATTAAAATTCCGAAAAAATTGAGCAGCAATTTTTTTCAAAATAGCATTAGAGGCTTATTTCTAGCAATCGCAGATGCCTTTACCACTTACAAATTAAAAAAAAAACCCTACAACGTTAAAAAAAAGAATTTCTACTTTTCTCAAATGTGGATTAATTGCTCAGCACTATTATTTGCTATTAAAAAAGAAATCAGAAATTTCATTAAAAAATCAAGTTTTTATAAAAATATCGCGAAGAGTAGTTAGAGAGTTCAGAGAGTATGGTCGGAGAAACTTGAAATTTTCCGGAAAGGCTGACATGCCATCCTGTGCAATATGTATATTTGTAAAAGAAATATAACATCTAATTTTCCAAAAGTTCTACCCTGAGACTTTGAGCAATGGGCAGCTATCCATGTGATATCTGCTTAAAAATGATTTACAAATGTATCATGCGAGTTTGAACGCAGTCTCATGTCAGCTTTTCCATACTCCACTAAATTCCAAACTTTTGGCCGGTATTCATAGTCCATTCTTATTACAAGACCATCTTAAGTAATGTCTTAAGATGCTAATACGGCTTTGTGGTTTATGACATCTTAAGACTGAACTTAAGACGATGTTGAATATAAGAACGGACTAAGAATACCGTCTTTTCTTATCGTTTTGCATACAAAGACATTCTTATGCATTAAAACCTTGCCAAAAATTTCCACATAAAGATACATTTGTAAGCGCTTTAGGGATGTATTGCACGTATAGTCCCTGTATATTCAAAATAGAAAAAAAAAGGAAAAATTAAATTGTTGTATATTGGATTTGAAAGTCATACAAAAAATTTGGCGGCAATTGTCTGCCTAGATAACAAATTATTTCAATAAGAAATAGAAATGTGCTTAAGTGGAAATATAATTAAGAAATAATGGTAAAAATCTGAATTTTTTAATGTAGGTATTTTAAGTATTCAAGATTAGTCACGTAAAGTTTTATTGCGATGTAGAGATTAGTTGTTCTGTAAATTAACAAAATTTATTTATTTATTTACAGAACAACTAAGCAGAGAATTGAAATAAAATTTTGCATAAATTATCTTAAATACTTAAAGTCATTATACCAAAAAATAGAAACTGTTCTCTCTATTTTTAAAAATAATATAATTTTAAATAAAAAATAAAGTAAATAAACTATAAAAATATATAACTAAATAAAAAATATAATGTTATTCACACAACTTTTATATGTATATAATTTATTTAAAGTATAGATATTAACACATTTCCATATTAACACATTTCCAATTTCAATTTAATTTACAGGGACTGTACGTGCAATACCTACATCCTTAAGTTGCAAATTTCATCATATATCTTAAAAAAATTACCTTAGAGCTAAATTAATTAATAAAATAAAAATGTTACAGCAGTGTTTTTGGTTAACCTTCTTCTTCTTCTTTTCTTAAGTCAATGTGCTCTTTGCTTCCTGTTTTTGCCTCTTAACCTCTTTGCGACTATCTCGTATTTCTGGACATTATAAAATATTTTTCGTGTAGTTCTAGGCACTACCGAAGTTGTTTTATTTTTCCAAAAATTTTTACCATCTAAAAATGCAGTTCTGGATAGCACCTCAAAAGAACTCTCGAAAATCGACCAGCATCTCACTTTTATCTGTCTCAAAATGCATTTTCCGATATTATAAATTATTTTTAAAGTAATACAACGTTGGCAGTACCAGAACTCTTTAGAAAATTGTTTAATACGTTCAGAACTGCACAAAAAATATTTCACAATGACTAGAACTCTCGAATATTAACCAGCTTGTAATTTTGTAACTATAAATTATTTTCTACGAAGTTTAATCGTCAGAACTATTGACAGAATGTGTGTAGAATATAAAACTCTTCGGAATCTTACTCCCCCGTGATCATGTATTCGAAATACGATGAGATGCTATGAGGTGTTATCGGAAGTTAGCATCTCATTTTTTAAATCGCGATTTTGATAGTAAATTCATCGGAACTATTGTTAAAAGATAGCTATCAGAAACTGTGGAACTATCCTGGATGCAAGTAAATTTGCAGTTTATTTATGAGATGCTAACATTTGAGATACTAGCTTCACACACGTGTTAAGAGGCAAAAAAACAGGAAGCAAAGAGCACATTGTAGATTTGGCTTTAGATTATAAAGGCACCCGGTCAAAAACAATCAGGAAATTCAAGGATGGTAGAAATACGAGACAAACACATCCGGCACGCATGCGATGCGTGCGATCGGCAAAAAAAAATTAGCGCGGTGTAAAGTGTAATAAACACGTCCGCATCACTCGACCGCGTCTCAACGGCGACAGATTTTTGATTGTTAACTACTTACCTTCGAATTGTGGGATAAGTTTGGCGAATCCCCATGAAATCAAAAGATCTTTTGTATATTGATCCATCTCAAATCACAGATACACAGGTGTTGGCAGATTATCGAAACGGTCCGGCGGTCGCACGGAAGGCGACGGCATAAACAAAAGCGTACACACGCGTGTAGCAGTAATGTCCGCCGATCGCACGGAAGGCGACGGCACGACCAAAGGCGTACACACTACACACGTGCGTTCACGCGAAGTACGAGGTGTGTTCAAAAAGTATCGCGAATTTTGTGTTTTTTCAAAAATTATTTATTTATTCATGAATATCTATTTTGTCCCCTTCAAAGTAATCCCCATGAGATATTATACACTTGTGCCAACGGTTTTTCCAATCTTCGAAGCACTTCAAAAAATCATTTTTTTTTATCTTGTTCAGCTCCTCCTTCGATGCCGTCTTTATCTCGTCAAGCGTAGCGTAACGTCGTCCTTTCATGGGCCTCTTCAGTTTAGGGAACAAGAAAAAGTCACAGGGGGCCAGATCTGGGGAATACGGTGGCTGCGGCATCATTAGTGTGTTGTTTTTGGCCAAAAAGTCGCGCACAAGCAACGATGTGTGAGCAGGGGCGTTATCGTGGTGCAAAAGCCAATTTTTGTTCTTCCACAAATCCGGGCGTTTCTGGCGGATTGCTTCGCGCAAATTGCGCATAACTTGCAGGTAATATTCCTTATTGACCGTTCTACCCTGTGGCAAGAACTCATGATGCACCACGCCCCTGCAATCGAAGAAAACTGTCAGCAAAACTTTCACATTCGACCGAACTTGGCGCGCTTTTTTCGGTCTTGGTTCGTGCGGCAGCTTCCATTGAGATGATTGAGCTTTGGTTTCCACGTCATAACCATAAACCCACGATTCGTCACCAGTTATGACCCTCTGGGGCAAATTTGGGTCGTCGCGGACAGAGTCCAACATCTCATTAGCAATGTTCATGCGATGCTGTTTTTGGTCGCAATTGAGCAATTTTGGTACGAATTTCGCGGCGACCCGTCTCATGCCCAAATCATTGATAAAAATCGAATGGCACGAGCCAATCGATATGTTTAGGTCCTCAGCAACTTCTCTAACGGTGATTCGACGATTGGCCAATACCATTTTCTTCACTTCATTAATTTTTTCGTCTGTTGTTGAAGTGCTCGGGCGTCCGGCACGCTCTTCGTCGTTCACATCTTCTCGGCCTTCTGAGAACATTTTGTACCACCGATAAACGTTGCTTCGGTCCAAGGTAGCTTCTCCGTATGCCACAGTCAACATTCGGAATGCATCCGCGCACTTAATTTCGTTTTTCACACAAAATTTGATACAGGTTCTTTGATCCATTTTTTTGAATAGGTAAAAATCGAAGACGATCCAAAACACGTGCAAGCAAAGCAGCTGTCAACAATTAAGTGAACATTCAAAATGGCCGAGCTTGTCGGCATAAGTGAGAGACATGAGTACCAACATAACGCCACAAAAAGATCGAAATTCGAATATACGTAACCCGCGAAAATTCAAAATTCGCGATACTTTTTAAACACACCTCGTATCCGCCGAATTCGACGATCGCAACAACGGTGACCGTTCAAACGCGAGTGCGTTGCAACCACGGGTGTGACACTGCTTATACTTCGCTATGCTTTTACGCGTCCCTCGAATGTCTCCTTACGCCCAGAAAATCCGCAAGAGGCGCTAGTTCCTACCTGCATCCCTGCATCCTGCATCGTATCGATCGCATCCTTGATTGATCTAGGTTATGCAGGTTGCACATTTCGTTGATTGCTTGCATTTTGTGTGAGTTTTGTGCGTTTCGTGAATTTTGTGAGTTTTGTTTGTTTCGTGAATTTTGTGTTTTATATTTGCTTAAAGTTGGGTAAGTTAATACATTTTTTTAACTAGATTAACTAAATTAACTAGATTAGTTACGCTAAAAGTTATATAAATAAAAAATTAAAGTTAAAAATTAACGCATTTAAAATTAACTAAATTAAGTTACTAACTTTTTAACTTTTGTTTAACTATTAACTTTTTAACTAGCTACTACCGTTACTACCCAAGTCTGTATTTGGTCTATTTGGTACAATGCCTCGCTGCATAGTAATAGGCTGCACCTTGGGCTACAAAAGTAACCCTGACAAAAAACACTTTTTCTGTGTTCCAAAAAACAAAGATATGCAACAACAGTGACAGGCTGCTGTACGTCGAAAAAACGTGCAATTAACGCAAAAACATTGCGTGTGCGAAAACCTCTTTCACCCAAGCAATATTGTGTGGCAAAACATTCTAAAAGATGCGGATAGAAATATAGTTGACGTGGTAAGTAAATTCATAAAATGATACATTTATATAGTACGTATAGTATCATCAAATATATTGCAAGTATTTTGTTATTTTTTAGGGTGCTAAAACTCAAATTCCGCGACTGAAGCCTGGCACTGTTCCATCGATTTTTTCATGGACAGAATTTGTCAACATCGCCGACACACATCCGTCGGAGAGCGCAACATTGGTCCAAGTCTTTGCTTCTACAGCAACTGCGGAGATAGCACCGGATAAAAACACTTCTATCGATATGTCAATCTCCAATGAAGCTTTTGGAGCTACAATGGAGTCAATGAAGGCAATCGATCAATCATTGGAAATAATGGATACTTCTAAGAGCGAACGGAGCGAAGCCGTTATTGATGTATTTACATTATTATTTATTATTACTTATTATTTACATATTTAAAGTCTATTTAAAAATATTATTATGGTAGAACTGTTACTTAAGTTTTTTTTCCTATGTTTCTACAGGTACCGAATGTATTGGATAAGACCAGTTTAACATTGCAGTCAATGGAGGCAATCAAATTTTTAGAAACAATGGATACTTCTGAAAGCGAACCCGTTACTAATGTATTGACGTTATTATTTATTATTGTTATTTATTACTTACATATTTAAAGTGTATTTAGAAATATTATGTTAACTTAAGTTTCTTTCCTCTGTTTCTATAGGCACCGAGTGTGTTGGATAAGGCCCGCCGTTTGACACTGCAGTACATTTTACATAATACTATTCGCATGCCGAAGGCTTGGCAGATGGCAAATGAAATTTTTGATGGAGTCTACGTCATTGGATTTTACATCAGCAATTATTATAAAGACTTTCGAAATACTGTCTCCCTCCAGATTGAAAAAGAAATAATTTTATCCGAGGATAACAAGGGCATAAGTGCAAAGATAAATGTTATAGGCCATTCTGTCGCTGCAATTGGATTATTCGAGGAACCAATTACTGAGATTGAGCATCTCGAAATCTTGCTAAGTCAAGTGGATTCTATGAAAATCTGTATCGGCTCTAATACTTCGAGGCATGAACTGCAACAAATAGACCACCGTTACGCTTACGAAGATAAATTGGATAAGTGGCGGCATAATAAGTGTCTGTTGTTATTGAGCGATAGCAAAAAAGCATGCAAATATTGTATTCGTTTGAAAAGAACATTGGCCAAACGTATATTGCGAACAAAACAATGTGAGAAGAAGAGCCAACGTATACGCCTAACGCATTCATTGACAGAACAAAAGCTGTTACAGCGTATACGAAAACTAAATGCAGCAGCCAAAAAAATGAAATCCCGAGCTTTACACTCTTTTAAAAAATCGAAAACCCAGCTTGCAAAAAAAGAAGCTAAATTAAAAAAAATGTATAAAACAAAAACGGAAGAACTGTTGATGGATCAAAATATTCCGGAAAATCAGCGTACTGCAATAAAGGAAATTTTGCAAACAAGTCGATGCAAAAGCTTGAAAGGAAGACGATACTCCCAAGAATGGATCCTGCTATGCATGTTAATACATATGCGTTCTCCTCGAGGCTACAGATTCCTACGTAACCAAAGCATATTGCCTTTACCTGCTATACGAACAGTTCGAAGGTAAAGATTTCTCAGAAACTCCTTACATTAATGTGCAATATTAAATCCAATAAATACAGATTTAATTTTTTACATGTATCTTTATATTATCGATACGAAGTGTGGATTTGATGAGAACTTTTTCAAACTGTTCACCAAATTTATGGCCGACAAATTAGATCTGCAGAGGCACGGAGCGCTTCTCATCGATGAAATGTCCACTCGCAAAAGTATCAGCGTAAAGAGTACTAATCTAACGTACAAAGGTCTTGTGGATTTTGGTGAAAATAATCACGCCACAAATCTGAATGAAAAAGCAGACCACGGATTAGTTATAATGTTTAAACCATTCGCTGATGTGTATATTCAACCAATCGCTGTCTTTGCTTCACGCGGACCAGTCACTGGCTACGTCTTAACACAACTTGTAGTAAAAGCAATTTCATTGGTAGAAAATGCTGGAGCTAAAGTTCACACCGTTATTACCGATGGTGCTTCAACAAATCGAAATTTTTGGGAAAATATAGGAGTGAGCGGAAAAAGGAAGGGACTAAAAAATTATTTTTTACACCCCATGGTGAAGGACAGAAAAGTTTTTGTTTTCTCTGACACTCCACATCTTATTAAGACCATTCGCAACCGGCTTGCCAATAATTCGCAGCTGAAGGTAATTTATAATGTATTGAATGTTTTTATTGTAACTGGATTTTGCATTTGCATTGTGATGATTATTGTATAATAATTGTGAATCATAAATAATTATAAAATTTTTGTGTTACTAGATGGATCCCAACGGATTATTTATAAAATGGGAACATTTTCACATTCTTCAAAAAGAAGATAGTAAATTGGTTTCGACTCTTAGAGTATGCAATAAACTCACCGATAATCACATTACCTTAAAATGCTCAGATAAGATGAAAGTTTCTTTAGCCGTACAGGTATGTTAACAATATAACTTTATTACTTATTTTATACAGGAAATTTAATGTTTCTTTAACATAAAAAGAAAACATATATATTTATATATATACATATATATAATATACATGTAGCCATAATACATTCTCAATATTTTTAGGTTTTCAGCAATTCCATGGCCAAAGGATTGCGTTTTTATAGAGATGCTGGGCTGCCGGGATTAGAGGATTGTGAATCTACCGCCGTATTTTGCGAGTGGATGAACGAGATGTTTGATGCACTAAATCTCGGCAGTGATTCAGAAGGAATGAAACCAGACTGTTCAAATTTTAAGGTAAATTATACAATTTATATAATTAACATATTTATTTTCACCTCGCCTTACAAAACATTGTATAGATTTTGCAAGAGTCACTAAAAAAACTGGACGAATGGGAAGAACGCGTAGACGGAAGGAAATAAGCAAAAACTTATTCCTAACTACGCAAACTGTTGATGGTTTGAGAGTGACGTTGAAGTCCAGCATGGATTTAACTTGTGAACTTGTAGAGAAGTATGGATTCAACGAATTATATACAGGAAAAGTAAACCAAGATGCTCTCGAGGTTTGATATATTTACTTTTATGGTATAAAATAAATGAATGAATTTATTTATTTAGTAGAAAACGGGTATGGTAAAGATGATGCTGCAAATGCATTTTTTGATTAGTCAATTTGTGAAATTCTTTATTCTGATTAGTAAATCAAATTAAGCTTCAAATCATTTGTAAAGAAATTTTGACCGCACCTAATGATTAACGTTCAGATTATAACCGAGATTTGTCTTATAGGAGATTTGTCATAGTACACTACTTTTTATTAAATTTGTATATGTGTGACTGTTTATTTTTATTTTATAGAGATTTTTTGGTAGTGTAAGGCAAATTGGTGGATCCAATGACCATCCTGGCACACCTACGTTCCTACAGATCTACCGTATCCTATGTATCCTTGGTGTGGTTGTCAAACCTCCTGCCAGTGGCAATTGCACAATTATCCAATCAGAAGAAAGTCAAATTCTCATCTCTCTATCTGATCTCAAATCTATCTGTAAAAACCCTTTAACATCCAAAGCATTAATAAAAGAAATTAAAGATAGAATTAATAACGCTGTCAAATACGACGATTGGAATTTTAAGAACCTTGCTGATCACGATTATAGTCGCCCTGAAGTAAGCGACTGCGTAATATATTGTTTTACGGCAGATATTTTAAATAGAATTTATAAATTTATCAGATGTGAGGTTTGTAAAAATGCTATCATGCATCCCAAAAATTACAGTGATCAGTCGGCAGCTGCTCTTTTAAATAGATTAAATAAACATAATAAATCACCTTTTATTCATCCTAATATAAATTTATTTTATTTAATTCAATCATTGGAAAATATATTTTTGCAGCATGCTGAATCATCAACTGTTTTTGATGATGTTCTCAATACAGCTATTAGGGCTAATATTTTCTCTTTTCCTTGTTCAATCCATATAAATGATATAATTTCTTATATTGTACAATACTATATGCAATTACGCATACAGCAACATTGCAAGAAAATTAATAAAGAACAAAAAAAATTAAATCGCCATACAAAAAAAAACGGCAAAGTTTCATGTGACATAAATATTTTTATATCATAATATATAAACTGTATCATGTATGTTGTATGTATAATGTATGTGTGTATAACGTATGTTACATATATATGTATATACATATGTACTAATTGTATGAAATATATTTTGTTAAAGTTTTAATTGATTAAATTTTTTCCCTTCTCAAAAATTAAAAATGTAAGAATCGTAAGAATGCAGCCCGGGGTCCGGGATGCAGGTCGATTTATGCACCACCTAGCGGTTTAATGTTCCCGTGAGACAAAATTGAGACGCGTAAATCTTGGCAGTGTCACCCCCGTGGTTGCAACCGCACGTAAAACAAAGCTAGAGAGGAAACGGCACTTATGCGGGCACAGGATAACCACGCGGTACTCACACTCACGACTGACGTGCACGACCCCTAGATAAGCTCTGCTCGGTGGCTCGGTCGGATCCTTTTCGCAAGGATTCCCGCGAATTTCGAAAACGCGCAATGTGTGGTGACCAATGAATATTCGAGAAATAACGAGCAACGGCACGCAGCGGCGCATTAACTGCCTAAACGCAGAATCGGCAGAATAAGAAACTTATAATTCTAAAATAGATATGTCGATAATCTGAAATCAGGAATTGATAATTCCGAAATAGGTATATTAAATCTGAAATCACGGTTATGGATCACTGATTTTGAATAGTCAAGTTGAAATCAGAGTTGTAACTCAGACTTTTCCATAAGGCACATTTCGAGTTAACAACCACAATTCCAGTTTCAATCTCCTAATTTTTAAATTTTACATTCACAAATTTAGGTTATAGAAATAATGTTAAACACAATCGTTCGTTGAATATTTGACCGAAATATAAATAACAAGAATAAGATTAATTCGCCTTTTATTGATTGAAGCAGATATTGATGCTGATAATAATTTTAATATCAATTATTAATATATATATATATATGCTTATTATTTATATACTAATTGTTTAATAATTGATATTAAAATTTTGTGTGTGTGTGTGAGTGAGTGAGAGAGAGAGAGAGAGAGAGAGAGAGAGAGTGTGTGTGTGTGTGTGTGTGTGTGTGTGTGTGTGTGTGTGAAAGAGAGAGAGAGAGAGAGAGAGTGTGAGTGAGTAGTGTGTGTGTGTGTGTGTGTGTTTGTGTGTGTGTGTGTGTGCGTGTGTGTGTGTGCGCGTGCGTGCGTGTGTGCGCGTGCGTGCGCGTGTGTGTGTGTGTGTGTGCGCGCGCGCGTGTGCGTGTGCGTGTGTGTGTGTGGTACGACCGCATATGTGTACAACACAACTTAAATCGAGAAAAGGCTTTGACGGTCAAACGCGGATCTTGGTGCTTGCAAATATTACATTTTTTATTACTCTTTGAATTGCGCGCCGTTACTTTCGGTCTTGAAACACAGCTCCTAAAATAAACCAGAATATTAATATTAAATTGATGCTAACAAGCATCTATAATATTCCACCCGATACTATATCACACGGAAAGAACGATTTTGCTGAAATAGTAAAATTTTTTGCTGGATACGGATCACACTAAAAATTTTGCTAGACTATCTAATAATTATGACGAATGTTTAAAAAATTTTGACATTGTAGCAACCATTTTGATAGTCCTATATAATTTTTTTGATAGTCTAGCAAAATTTTTAGGGTGATCCGTATCCAGCAAAAAATTTTACTGTTTCAGCAAAGTCGTTCTCTCCGTGCAATTATTAAATTTCTATAAAATATTTTTATTTTAATTTGTCGGTAATCTGAAATGAGAAATTGATAATTCCGAAATAGGTATATTTAATCTGAAATCACAGTTACGGATCACTGATTATGAATAGTCAAGTTGAAATCAGAGTAGTAACTCAAACTTTTCCATAAGGCACATTTCGAGTTAACAACCACAATTCCAATTTCAATCTCCTAATTTTTTAATTTTACATCCACAAATTTAGGTTATAAGAATAATGTTAATTTTAATTTGGTTAACCAAGTTATATAAATTATGAATATGAGTTAAGGTAATCGCATTTATAAGATGATTAACTCGACTTTCCACCGACAACTGACATTTACAAAAATGTAATTAAGATTTAGAGTGACAACCGTCCTCATCTGTGACGTCATAGTCCTCTCTTAAGCGAAATTTCTGATTAACCCTGCGTAACAAAAAATCGCAATTAGCTTATCTATCTATTTGACAGATTTTTAAGTTATACTAGTCCATTCTCTCAATTAGTTCCATCGACATTCAGTTACGCAAAGATAATTTTCACTTAACGGGCACTAACCAAAATGTAAAGTTGCTTAACTATTAAAAAAAAAGTCTAAATTTTTCCCAGAGTATAAGTATCTTTAGATCAGGTTACAAGTCTTCACTTTCGTTGAACAATAAAGAATATTGGTTTCAAGCATTCAAAGACATTGAGAAATACATACAAGAATTACGACTTAATGATCAACCAATAACAAATACCGACAGAAAGACTTTTGCTGTTGGATTTTTAATAAATATTTGTAGCTTTAAAAGACTGGCAATGGATTTATTAACCGACATATCTAATCCTCTTAAATATTTTCTTACGTACAAAGTATCGCAGGATCACATTGAATTGTATTTTTCTTGCATTCGGTCTCGCGGAGGTTGGAATAATAACCCTAACATCATGCAAGCATTATGGTCTATTAGACAATTGCTCTATCGTAACTCAGTAACAGCAAGTATAAATGCCAATTGTTTATCTGACAGTTATGATACATGTCTCATTTTCAATTTTCGATCAAACAATCGAAGCATATTTGAAAATAAAGTAAATGAAGAAGAAAGTGATGAAGATATTGACAAATTGATGAATGCTTTACAAAATATGGAATTATCATTATATCAAGAACATATTTTATATTACATTGCTGGGAATATAATAAAAAAATTCTTTGATAAATGCATTTGCTCTTATTGTCGTGATATTGTAATTTCTCTTTCAAATTGCGAACATAATTATTCAACTCCAAATTTTAATCATTATTCTGGGTTTGTAACTTTTGTCAATAGAGGCAAATTATGTATTCCGTCCAAAGGCGTTTTTGAAATTGTTAAACATTGTGAAAAAACCTTTAAGGCTCAAATATGTATTGACCAATTTCCAATCTGAACAAATTTTAAGGATAGAATTTATGCTTCTGCAATGAAACAATTTTCGTCAAGTATTTCAATCTTGTTTCATTCAGCACATCCTGTAACTGAAACGCTTGATGAATATAATGTATTACATAAAGTAAAAATTATAAAATTTATAACAGCAATGTACACCAAAATTCGATTACATGCTTATGCAAAAACCAAAACATTAAAATATTTAGGACCAAAAAAAGCTACCATTCGTCAAAAATTATCTAAAGTTATACTTTTCAACAATGTTTAAGTATGTTAAACTTACGTGTTAATTTACTTTTTTTTAATTATACGATGTTGATATATTGAAAAAATATAAGCTTTAGTCTACAATAGGTGTATTGAGCCTTAAAGTAAGAAATTGATCAATTGTATAGTAAATTATTTTTCTTATATTTAAATGTAGTTAGTCAGTTTCTTACATCTTAAAGCTTATCTGAGTTGGCCTAAAAGATTTATTTTATTTATGTTTATTATTCATTAATCAATATTTTGTTACTTTCTTAAAGAGAGCTATAATTAAAATTTTTAATGGTCCATTTTTATCTTTAAGTGCTTTATCAGAGCTTTAAATGTTTTATTTTCGTAAAAAACTAAAATATTTATATGTAAATATTTGTATTTTGGTTTAAAAAACCTGTATTTATATATTGTGATGTATGCTTTATTTTAAAATAAATTAAAATAAATTGTTATTTACTTTTTATGTTATTGTTATTTATCATTATAAATATGTTTGAATTTTCCATCTTATTCATTTACATACTAGTAATATTGAACATCCATATGTTACTTAAGTATTATAGTAAGTTAAGTATTTTACTTTTGTAATTTTTATTATATTTATATATGTTAATTATATTAATACTACTTCTTTTATTTTTCAGACCTTGTCGAGATTATAAATAATGAAGATTTTAATGGCATTGTTAATTATAAAGATAAAATGTAAATGAAACATTATTATACATTAAACATTACATCATTAACTTTAAGTTATTAATTTGTACATTTTTTTGCTAATTTCTATAAATAATTTATAATTATGTAGTATAAGAATTTCTGATTTAATTTCTAAATAAACAAAAAATAATTCTAAATAAATTATAATTTTATTGTGCTTCTACATTACATTCAATTTAATTATATACTAATTATTATGTATTTGATTTATTAAAAGTTGAATAAAATCAATTTTATTAATTTTTTACTTGTTTAGAAATGTCTATTAAAATTAATGTATCATTAATAAATTTGATTATTTAAAAAAATTAAAAAATTATTGTTTTTGTGTTTTGATCTATTGTTAAAGGTCATGTAATAAATCGATCAAAACATAAAGATAACTTTCTAACCTCTTTAAAAAAAAGTCGGTTAAAACATAAAAAGTAAAGTTTGTTTTGTGTAAAATATTATTTTAATAGATTAATTTATAAGAACATGATGTAAAAAAATTAATACAGTTTGAATATATTTTATTTTATATGGTAACTACAATAGCACACTATGTTATTTAAGTGTTTTATTCAATACTTCATTCATGTTGTTCAAAAATAAATCTTATAAAAAAATATAATACAATTCTGTTTTCGTTTTATTTATGATATGTCACTCAAGTCGCTCGTTTATCTACCCTCATGTTCCGGTACTGTAAAACTTTCTAACGTGACTGTACTGACAAAGAGAGGTGGCCCTTCAAAATGGCTCTCTTTCGTCACGTTTGCTGGCGGCCAGTGCCCATTCCAGTTAGAGTATAGTTCAATGGCAGCTCGGCTGTTGGCCCGCGAGCGGAGTGAGGGGCTCGAGGGGAGACAGTAGGCGTCACATCGGAAATCGGCTCGAAATGTGCCACTAATTCCAAGCACTGAATTACATATAAACAAGACCATTACAAATGTGAAGTATCCTAGCAACCACTGCGTTGATTAGATTTTGTTCAATATCTCGAAGTATTGAACGTTATTCGAACCCTGGGTGTGGTGTTATTTTTCGCAATAAATTTCTTACAGTTTTTTCAGGGGGGAATGGGTATATAGATGCAAATCAGCATCAATTATTATATTAAATTAATCAATTTAATATAAATAGTGATATTACTAATTCTTATTCGACATGCTATGTTACGAGCGAAAATTAATTTGTCGCACATTCTGGTTGAATTTGGAGAAGTATATAAAATCACACAAATAAATATAAGCACTAAGACCTAGCTGCGACCGAAGAAGGCTTTCTTACTATCATTGTGTTGTTACACTGTTAAATCCGTAGTGTGAAATTTTACTCAAAGTGAGTTATTTTTAACTATGTCTAGAAGTCGCCACTGCTCCTATTAAATACGTCGTTAATTTAATTGAAACGATAGAGTTAAATAATTTAACTAAAAATGTGTGTTGAATTTAACTAAAATTAGGTTCATTTTTGATCATATACATACGTTAATGTTAACTTTTGATTTAATAGAAAATGACTCAATATTGAGTTTTAATGAATTAATATTACTAATCTACATTGTGTCAAAAATTACTCAAAATTAAGTTAAATATTATTGTTTTTATCGTTTTTCTAAACACAGAATAATAGATAATTATTATTACATGTAATTATATTTTAAAAATTATAAAAACATTATGTTTTTATGATTAATAAAATATAATTATATGTAATAAGCATTTTAAATATGGTGTAAATATAAATAGATATTATGGGTGTATTTATGTATACATATACCTTATTTCTTGAATTTTTACAGAAATTAATAATCTAAAGACTGCTATAAAAGCAGATTAAAAAAAATAATTACAGTAACTTTTCAGATTATACATCTTTAGTCGAACACACTTTGTTTCGTAAACATATATAATAGTTTTCGTTATCAACAAGAAATGGCTTACATGCATAATAAGTTCGAAAATCATACAATATTGATTTTTTTATATATATGTAGTCTTCTGAATAACATACAACATAGGCGTGAAAATGATCTTGAAAACAAAGTGTTTCAAATAGATGGCAATAAAAATAAACAGCAGTACCAAAAGGTAAAATTTGCTTTATAACACCAAACAGTGGTAAACAGTGGTAAATTTCCATTACATGAAATTAATAAAACATCACCAGCTCGGTACATTATACTCTGAACATTTGCTAATTTTGCAATTGTTATTGTTGAATCAACAGTTAAATTATTTATTTTAAACGCTGTTTTCAAAAAAAGCTGGTAATTTTCTAACAAAACCACTTTTTTAATTGTAGTGGAATATAATTCTGCTACATTCTCCAAAACACTTTTTCTTCTTAGAATTGCAGCCTGTTTTGATTTCTGTATGCAAGTGTTTTACTCACGTTAATAAAATTACCAGTGGAAGCTGCCATTATTTTAAAACTAAAATGTTTGCTTTCGTTACGCATGTTCCAGTACCTGATTGGAGGACCTAATTCTCTTATAACTCGGGGATAATGTATGAGAAAGTGTTGTTTCGGTGTCAAATGTCGCTCAGGAAAAAGAAATAAAATTAATTTGTGATGATCATGAATCATTTCTTGTAGTAAAAATGTTTCACTTATTTAAATACGTGAAGCCATAACAATATCGAGAATCTTTAATATAAGAAAATACAAATGCCAATAATTATTATCTGCTGGAATTTTATTACCTATGAGTAAAGGCAATATTCTAATTAAGCACCAGATTTGAGCGGCACTTTGTCCTGTTGCACCACCAGGCCTATTTATTTGTTCTTTTGTCAACGTAGTTGGCTTATTTTTCATATCACAAAAACCATAACTAAAGCTTTTTAAGCTACCATTTAAAAAAGATAAAGTAAAAAATTTGTCATTAAATATAAATTGTCTTAATATAAGTCGCAATTCTAATGATCCCCAGCCTTCAAATATATCATGCATACAGTCTACTGAAAAGTTTTTCGTAACATGCCAGTAATTCAATGTATTGAGACAATAACTGGTATTAATTCCAGTTTCAGAAACTGTTTTTATTCCATTTAACCCGTCTGCCAGATGTTTTTCGTAATTTTCTGGTGTTCTTGCAAATTTCGCAGAAATTTTTGTAGTACATGAATTCATAACATCTTTGTGCAAAGTACAAAACCTACAATAAAAATTGGCGGTGAAACCTTCTACCAAACAGTTTCTGAATTCCTAAATTATCTCCGGTAAATTGCCATAAAATAAATTTTAGATGATGTTTAATGTTGCTATTTTCATAAACTATTATGTCATCTTTGTTTAAGTCTTCCAATTCTCTAATAAGAGGCTGTAAAATTTTGTTGTAATCATATTTTTTAACATCAAAGTGTATAACCGCACAGTGTATATTACAAAGAAAAATATTTTCCAGAGAAGACATATGTATAAGAGGCAAGTCTTTTATCGTAAAATAAATAAGGCCAAGTTTATGAATTCCAGCTTTTGAACCTAAAGGATTTGTAATTTCAACATCGTCTATATAAAACTCTAAAGCTATTACATTATCATCAATGGACAAAATCTCATGATTTTTATAATAAGGACCTTGTTGTAAGTTAATCATTTCATTAACAACATTCTTAGCTCTTTGTTTATACTGCGTAATATTATTTAGAATACCATCAGAAGTTAAAAATTTTATGAGCAATTCCTTTAATGGAACGTGTTGAAATGTTTCTTTTACTCGTATCAGACGCATCACACCTGACTTATATCTATTTTCATAACGCACTCCTAATTCAATTTCTAATGGTGCTACATAGGTTGGCTAATTTTTTACTAAATTCTGTAATTTTTGTACAGTAGAATAATGTTTTAGAGCTAATGACAATGTACCAAATTCTTGTAAGAGATTATTGTGTTCCTCTGAAAAAATATTCCCAATAAATGAATCTTTTATTCTTTGTTTCAATAAAGATGTAACATAAAATCTGATGTCTTCTCAATATTGCTTACTGCGGCAGTGACTGTAACATTTGATTGTGCCAATAAATCAATGCAGTGTTGAGCAGCTGCATTTTTAACCCTTTCATAGTATTATCTAGCACATTGTGATTACTATTCTCAGATTGAATTGCATATGTAGACAAATTTACAGTTTCTATATTTACGTTATTAGTTGGCAGATGATCTGTGAAAATAATTTCTGGTTTATGCATATGACTGATAATACGACATTTTCTACAATGTTGAATAAAATTAAACACTTTCATAAACATTTGAGAACAATTATTTTCAGCGCACACAATAATTTCGCCATCTCTAATGCCATGAAATAAACGAATATGTCTACGTAACATCTCAGTTTCATTAAATATTTTTTTACATTTTGGACATTTCATGACTGTTCTGAAATGTGAGAAAATAACTGCGTTTTTAATTCTCGTACAGAAGCCGGGATATGCTTATCAGAAAGAGAAGCAGTTTTATAAAATACAATATCTAAAACTGCCACACATTCTTGCAGAATTCAGAGTAATTAATATTACAAATAAAGGGCATTTTAAAACACAAATCAACATCTTTCAAAACAGTCGGTACATTAATAGTATGATTTTCTACGATAACAAAAATTTGTGTTGGTCGAGATTCTTCTCCAGTCAGCAGAATAAACGGTTGTTTTCGACGCTTATCTGGTCCTAAACGGTCATTAGCAAGATAGTAATCTAAATTTGTTGTTTCCTACAAAAAAATATCAAATTTATTAATATTAAAAGTGCATAGTATAAGAAATTTTTTTAATAATGAGACTAATTGCTGGAATCAGTAACATCATGAAATACGCTAATTATATACCATCGTTTTTCAGAAATGTATTATGAATAATGCCAATACAGCTTGTAATAATATATATTAAATATATAAAAAAACCTGTATATAAGAAACTATAAAATTTAGTACTCACAGGAATAACATCGATGAAATGCAATTTAGAAACCTGTGAAGTTGGTTTGATCCTAGTCGTTTCTTTTTTACCTTGTTCTTTGATTAAAAATGCTGTTTGAGGGAGAAGAAATGGAAGCAGTCGCAACGCAGTTATGGTCCGATCAGAATCTATTTTTGAAAGTTATATTATTTTTGAAAGTTATATTAAAATCAAAATTATTTATAAATCTAAAGTAATGAAAATTGTTTTATTAACCTTGCGCGCATAGTTCTAGTGCAAATTTTTCAGCTGCTGTTCGTCCGCAGTTTTTGGCTTGAAAGATTATTCTTTCTGAAAGTAAGCCAAATTCACTACAAAGAGCATCTCCTTGTTGTTGTGAATATCGTTGCACAAATTCTTTATCTATCTGAAAGATAAAATCAAAAGATACTTTAAATATCTATTGCACAATATATTTCTCTTTTTTTTCTCTTTGTTTAAATAAATTGTTATATTTAAAATTAATACAAATGACCATAAAAATATTTACAATTTCTGGATCTAATAATCGAGGCCATGCATCAAGAATTTCTGTAAGAGAATGCTTCTCGTCAAAAATAAAAACGTCTCTTGCAATTGCAGTATCACGCATACGTTCAATTACAACAGATCTTGGCGTAGAGTTTTCTTTCAATCATTGTTGCATTTGCAGATCTTCTTGGCTGATTGCTGCATTTTTTCTTAAACATTTTATAGTTGTTTCTTTGTTGTCCTCTTTAGATATTTTCCTGTTACGTGATTGTATTCCTAATGCTGTTTTATCCCCGGGACTAAGATGTTTCCTCCAGTTTTTGATTCGTTCTTTAATAAGTCCAGATGACGTACTTCCATTCTGTCCTTCACAGAACCACTGTTCCTATAAATGTTACAATTCAATGGCTGTACAAACTGAAAATTTACAAGTTTTTTATTACTAACATAGCCTTTTCCTTCGTGACCTTTCAAAGATGGAAATTGTTGTATAATTAGCTGTGCTAAACTGGTTTTCCGTGCTGTAGTGAGAAAAGGCCCATATTTTTTAATAAGTGCCGAAACAAACAATCGATTAATTCGCTGTTTGTCACACCAACCAATTTGTTTTTCTTTTCTAAGCAAGGATAAAATGTTTGTGTACTTCTTTTGCAATATTTGTATCAGATCAAGATTAACTAAATCAAAAGATGATTGTGTAGAAAGAGAAAATGAATGATTAGAATCAAATGAATCTGATTCAGATACACTTATCAAGTCAGTATTGTCAATGGAAGCAGTAGATACAGGTAATGATATCTCAGATACACTTCTCAAGTCAATCTTATCACTGGAAGCAGTAGATACAGATAATGATATGTTGTATAGCTGTTATAGCGTTTCGTATTAAGCTATTAATTAGTCTACAGCGTTTGTATTTAGATTATTAATCACTCCGCGTTACAAGCGGCTAAGTATTTTTATTGTTAACACGTATTTGATTTCAAACCGCGATTCAAGATTGGTGCTCAATGTATCCTTTAACATTGTCAACGTAGTTGCTCAATCTCTCCAGCGGTCGCGCTGAGATCGTCTCTCACGGGCGCGACGTGTGGCATCTAAGAACTCCGTTCTCTCTCTCTTCGCCTTCGACCACCGAGCGGAACACACGCGTTGTAAAGAGCGCAAGAAATAAACGTTTGTTCAACCAACAACATACAGTCCACATTTACTCAAGGAATATCAGTCCCAACACACGACCAGCGGTGACTGGCGTAACATTTTGGTCCTTCGAGCCGGATGCAGGTTAGAGGCTCGAGAGGTTGAGCAAAGGATAAAACAAGGTACCATATCGTGGTGATTCCGCCCGCGAGGCTTGAGCAGCACATTTAAGCCGCCGGCAGACAAGAAGTTCGGGTCTCAGCAAGGCGCAGCAATCTCCGCTCGTCCCAAAAGCAAACCGCGCAATAAATAGAGAAGACGCGTTGTCGGAATCTCGCCGTTTCGTGCATCGCATCGTTGCCCGTGACGAGGAAGACGCGTTGTCGTAATCCCGCCATTTTGCGTATTACATCGTCGGACGTGACGAAGAAGACGCGTTGTCCGAATCTCGCCGTTTCGTGCATCGCATCGTCGCCCGTGACGAAGAAGACACGTTGTCGTAATCTCGCCATTCCGCGTATTGCGCTGTTGCTCGTGACGAAGAGCATAGTATATCCGCTATAAGTAATACACGCCGAGGCGCTACTTGTCCGTCGCGTACGTCAAGGCGCCACTTTCTGTCGCTTGTATCAAGGCGCCATTCTTTCCTTGCGTAAAGCAAGGCGCTACTTTCTCCGTTGCGTACAGCGAGGTGCAATATTTTCGGGGCGTACAGCGAGGCGCCACGTTTCCGGATTCCGGCGCGTATAGTACAACAGAACCCTGCAGCTGCGTGCATAGGGTCGCCGTTTCCTCCGCCGCATACAGCGAAGCGTTACCTCTCCGGCGCGTGCGTCAAGGCGCTGCTTTCGCCATCGAGTGCAGCAAGGTGCAATAGTTCGGTGCGTACAGCAGGACGCTACGTCTCCGGACACCGGTGTGTATAGCGCGGCATAATCGTTCCGTTGCATATAAAAAGTGCATAGTCTTTCCGTTGCGTATAGCCATAACTTTTAGCGATTAAGAAACATTGTAATTAAACACATAAAAAAAAAACGCGATGCCTGATTCGAGTGAAACTGGCGCGGGATCGGGAGCCGCACCATCGAAGGCCGCACAATTAAGGTCACTAAAACAAAAACGCTCACAGGTAAAGTCTCAGTGCACAAGGTGCGCAACGTATTTGGGCGGATTGGACGCGCAAAATACGTCGGTCGTCGAATTGCGTCAAAGGCTTAAAAAATTCAGCGAGACGTGGAACGACTTCAACACAGTGCAAACGGCGATCGAAGAGATACAGGACAGTCCGGAAGATGCGAGAGGCCACGACGAAGAAAGAGCTACATTCGAAGAAAGATACTTCCAGATCGCAACGGAGCTCGAAATATTAATTGAAAACAAGACGAGGAATCAAATGCTTACCGCAGACCACACTACACAATTACCAAGAGGGGGAACGCCGGCTACTCAAGGAAGCGTGGGTATTAATGATCACTTAAAATTACCGCGCGTTAACCTCCCCACATTTGCAGGCGCTTTTGAAGAGTGGATGCCGTTTAGAAATATGTTCCAGAGCATGATCGATAATAACACATCATTGCCCGAGGTTCAAAAAATGCAGTACTTAATGTCGGCGTTAAGAGGTGAAGCGCGCGATGTAGTGGGCTCGCTCGAGGTAGCGGACGAAAATTATATTGAAGCTTGGGAAATGCTTAAAGAAAGGTACGATGACCCTGGCTTGATAATTCAAAAGCACATCCGTGCGTTATTCGATGTTCCAACGATCGTCAAGGAAAACCATCTACTCATACGACGATTACTGGACAACGTTCTGAAGCACTTACGAGCTCTTAAAGCATTAAAAAGGCCCACGGATTACTGGGATGATTTGGTCATTCACCTGGTGACAAGCCGGTTAGATCCCAAAACGAGCAGAGCTTGGGAAGTCACCCTTAAGCGGGGAGAGATACCTACCCTCAAGCAATTGACGGATTTTCTCGCACAGCACAGTAAGGCCTTGGAGGCATCAGTCCGCACAGCTCGAACAGGATCCTCAAGCACGAGCCAAGACAGGATTGGCCAAGCCAGGGCCACAACCGCGAACATAGCCACAACCAATAACAAGTGCGCTTACTGCGAAAAGGAAAACCATGCTATATACAAATGCGAAGACTATCTACGGCTGGATGTAAGTCAGCGAATAAAAGAGGCTAGATCACGCAGGTTATGCTTAAATTGCTTAAAGGCTGCATCTCACCAAACCAAGCATTGTAACGTAAAGCCGTGTCGCCAATGCAACAAACGGCACAATACGTTGCTTCATCTTGAGCAAGCATTGATTAAGAAGGCGGAAACGTTAACGGAAAGCTCAAGCGCTGCGGTGGGAAAGATAGTAGCGACATCCTTAAACCACGCCGCAAGCGTGCAAAACAAACAAGTGTTACTGGCGACAGCCGTGGTCAAGGTAACGGATAGCAGAGGCAACGAGGTGCTTTGCAGAGCATTATTGGACAGCGGGGCTCAGTCTTGTTTTATAACTAGCAGTTGCGCGAAGAAATTAGCCCTCGAACAGTTTGGTGCTTACACTCCAGTGCGTTGCCTCGGAGAACTGTCCACACGAACGAATAAAAGAGTCAGAATAAAGCTACAATCAAGAATCAATAAGTTCAAGGCGGATCTCGATTGCCTAATCATAGATCAGATCATACAGTTCATGCCTGACGATACGATTAATACCAATGATATTCAAATTCCGGAGGGCATTATTTTGGCAGATCCAGAATTCTATGAACCCGCAAGAGTTGACTTGCTTTTGGGAGCAGAAATTTTTTTTGACATCATGTGCATCGGCAGAATCAAGCTCTCGACGGCGCAACCAACGTGGCAAAAAACATTGCTCGGCTGGATAATTAGTGGCAGCCTCGTGACGACAGCTCGGAAACAAAATGGCACGATGTGCAATTTAGCAATCTATGATCAATTGAACGCAAATCTCACTCGATTTTGGCAAATCGAACACAACGAAAGGCAAAGCACCGGGTCCCCGGAGGAGCGCGCATGCGAAAAGCACTTCGCCAACACATATAAACGAAATAAAGAAGGAAGGTTTATAGTGTCCATGCCAATAAAAGAGGATCGACTTCAAGAGCTTGGAGAGTCCCGCGAACGGGCTGTTCAGCGATTCAGAAACCTTGAAAGAAAATTTACAAGGCAGCCGCAATTGAAGCAGGAATATGCTAGATTCATACACGAATATCTAAAATTAAAGCATATGAAAGAAATTCGAAAGGATGACGCTAGATGGAATGCGCAACCACAATGCTATCTTCCACATCATTGCGTCATAAAGGAAACAAGTTCGACTACAAAATTAAGAGTAGTATTCGATGCATCCAGCAAAGATACAAAGGGCGTCTCATTAAATGATATCCTGATGGTAGGACCGGTGCTGCAACAAGACCTTGTGTCAATCTTGTTAAGATTCCGAAGTTTTAAGTATGTAATAACGGGCGACATAGCTAAAATGTATCGTCAAATACTCATCACGGACGATCAAACAGCACTTCAACGTATTGCCTGGAGAGACGATCCAAACCAAGAGCTTAAAACTTACGAACTATTAACGTTAACATACGGAACAGCGCCAGCATCCTTCTTGGCAACTAAAGTTATTTATCAATTGGCCGAGTTAGAGGAAAATCGATTCCCAAAAGGTGCAGCAATTGCACGAAGAGACTTCTACATGGACGACCTTATAACGGGTGCTAACTCGATAGAAGAGGCGGTCGTGGGTCGTGACCAGGTGGCAGCGTTGTTACAAAAGGGAGGATTTACGCTTAGGAAATGGGCGTCCAATCATCCGGAGCTACTAAAAAGCATTCAAGGGTGCACAACCGACGGCACAATTATGGAGCTGGATAAAGACGGTGCAGCAAAGACGTTGGGCGTGAAATGGAATCACGAAAAGGATGTGTTCCAATACTCCATCAAAATAGCGTGCCCTACATCATGCACAAAGCGTCAAATGCTTTCCGGCATAGCCCAAATATTTGACCCTGTCGGACTATTGGCGCCAGTAATACTAACAGCAAAACTACTAATTCAAGAACTGTGGAGATTGCAATTAGGTTGGGACGAGTCATTGCCCACGGATGTATTCACGAAATGGTCAAATTACGTTACGGACATACAATGTTTGAACGAGTTCTGTGTCCAGCGACGAGTCATGGAGGACGCAAAGACGTCGCCCCAACTTCACGGATTTTGTGATGCCAGTGAGAAGGCGTATGGCGCATGCATTTATGTGCGAAGCCTCGATCGGAATAACATGGTTCGGACACAATTATTGTGTGCAAAGTCCAGGGTAGCCCCACTTAAAGCGGTATCCATCCCGAGGTTGGAGTTATGCGGAGCTCAGCTGCTGGTGCAATTAACAAACAAAGTCAAGACTTCGTGTGATATCAAAATAGAAAAGGTCTATTATTGGACGGACTCTTCGATAGTATTACATTGGATTAAAGCAACTAACAAGAAGCTTCCAGTATTTGTGGCTCATAGGGTAGGAGAGATCCAGGAGTTCACATCCATTGAGGACTGGAATCATGTAGGAACAAAAGAAAATCCAGCAGACTTGGTTTCCCGAGGCGTCGTACCAAAGGAGCTATGCGAGTCGCAATTATGGTGGCACGGGCCTATATGGCTAAAAGACCAAGTTCAAATCGATCGTCGAGCAGATGTCGAAGATATTGACGACGAGCCAGAACAGCAGAACGACCGGGTGATAGTGGCAATGGTCAAACAAGCAAAGGATAACATCGTGAGTCGATTCTCCAGTCTTCAAAAACTCGTTCGGGTTACGGCTACATGCATAAAATTTCCGTGGCTTTGTAAGAAGGGAAGCGAAGTAAAAGCATCGCAGCCGTTAACAGTCGAAGAATTGGAGCAGGCCAAAAAACGCATAGTCAAAATGGAACAACTAAGCGCATTCGGGCCGGAAATGCGAGCCTTGTGCGAGAGACAAGCCATAGGAAGTAGTAGCAAGCTAAAGCATCTCAACCCATTTCTAGACAACGACGGCCTACTGCGCGTAGGGGGTAGGTTACAACACGCGGAATTACCATACGAAACCAAGCATCCGTTAGTATTACCCCATCACTCGAAACTTACCGAGCTAATAATACTGCACGAGCATACGAGACATTTTCACGCAGGCGCGGACGCGACATTAGCGGCGGTGCGACAATTGTACTGGCCTCTCAAGGCGCGCGGTGCGGTTAGGAAAATAACTCGCACATGTATTAAGTGTTTTAGGTTAAGTCCTCGCAATTCAGAGCAAATAATGGGAAGTTTGCCAATTAGTAGGGTCACCCCGTCAAGACCGTTTGCGAATACGGGCGTGGATTTCTGCGGTCCCATATATGTACGTGAACGCAGGGGGAGAGGGGCCAAGCGTGTCAAAGCCTACGTAGCAGTATTCATATGTATGGCGGTCAAAGCCGTGCATTTGGAAGTAGTTTCGGACCTGACTACAGACGCATTCCTTAACGCCTTCAAACGATTCATTAGTCGGAGAGGAAAGCCAACCAACGTGTACTCAGATAACGGCACCAATTTCATTGGAGCAAATCGCGAGCTGGAAAAGTGTCTAGAGTTGTTTCGCTCGGAACAATCAAAGCGCAAGATCTTGGATCACGGAGCGCTAGAGAAAATTAAATGGCACTTCATTCCGGCACGGGCGCCTCATTTCGGAGGCCTATGGGAGGCTGCGGTGAAAGCCTGCAAGACTCATTTCTACAAGACAGCTGCAGAAGCAGCCATGACATTCGAAGAAGCCTCTACGCTCGTAGCTCAAATAAAGGCTATTCTAAATTCACGTCCTATAACAGCATTGTCCGATGACCCCAACGATTTGAGTTTCCTATCTCCCGGCCACTTTCTTATAGGAGACGCTTTGACATCTTATCCAGAGGGAGATGTGTTGGAAATAAAAGTCAACAGACTATCAAGGTGGCAAATGGTGGAGAGAATACGCCAACATTTTTGGAAAAGATGGTCCTCGGAATATCTACTCAACCTACAGCGGCGAAACAAATGGTTGTCAAATACAGGCCCTCAAATAAAGGTTGGTCAATTAGTCGTGTGTCGAGAAGACGGCTTACCACCGTTGAAATGGGCTCTCGGCCGAGTGCAATCTGTATATCCCGGAACGGATGGAGTAGTTAGAACGGCAACGATCAGGACTGCCACCGGCGAGTATAAGCGTCCAGCCGCCAAATTATGTATACTTCCCGTAGAAGACAGTACAAATAGTAGTAAGGAATAAGTAGATATTAAGGCATTAGTTTGTAAGTTTAGAAGTTATATACATTGTATTGCAATAGTTATCTTAATATGTCAAACCAAAGTTTAATTTAAGAATGTAAAGCGTTGATAACTACTGTCTATCAAGGCGCGCGGCATGTTATAGCGTTTCGTATTAAGCTATTAATTAGTCTACAGCGTTTGTATTTAGATTATTAATCACTCCGCGTTACAAGCGGCTAAGTATTTTTATTGTTAACACGTATTTGATTTCAAACCGCGATTCAAGATTGGCGCTCAATGTATCCTTTAACATTGTCAACATAGTTGCTCAATCTCTCCAGCGGTCGCGCTGAGATCGTCTCTCACGGGCGCGACGTGTGGCATCTAAGAACTCCGTTCTTCCTCTCTTCGCCTTCGACCTCCGAGCGGAACACACGCATTGTAAGGAGCGCAAGAAATAAACGTTTGTTCAACCAACAACATACAGTCCACATTTACTCAAGGAATATCAGTCCCAACACACGACCAGCGGTGACTGGCGTAACAATAGCACTTCGTCTAATGAAGATTTGTATTCAGCTAACATCTTTGTAAATTTTAATCGTGGGCCAGCTGGTGGAATGAGAACTTTTATCGTATCCAAATCTAACAATTTAAATGATTCTTCATCAATTTGTTCTCTTGTTAAGGAAAATTAAATTAAGAATATCATGACTAAAAACGTTTCGTTTACTATAATACATATTACAGTAACGCAGCTGATCTTATAAAGTACTAAATAATAAAAAAAGTTCCACATAATAGTAATATTAAATAAACTATTAATTGCAATAGCCCAATATAAAATATAACAACTCACAAAATACTGCTGAACATATTTCATGACACTTACGATTAAAATTGTCTATAAAATTTTTAAATCCCCATTCCTGGAGTTTTTTAGCAATAAAATCTGTGTTATTGACTTTAGCCATTATTTCCGAAATAATCTGAATGAAAAATATACAATAAAAAAAAAGGCACGTATAATGTGGGTGACTGTTTATTAACGAATAAATTTATTATAAGTAACAAAAAACTGACGAACTGACTAATAAATAAATACAGAATGTGTGGTAGTTCTCATTTCTGAAAATCTTTAGTAACATGTATAACATATATGTAACACATATTTGTAACATGTACATAGTTCGTGCTTTATGTGCCTTATGTGTTATCATTCATTGTTTCATATTGCCCTTATCATCCATTTTTTTATATTACTCGATCTGTTTTTGATATTACTATTGTGAATATAAATGTCTAAACATTTGCTAGTTGCTTACTGCTCGATTAATCAATGAGCACAATTTTGCAATGAATACAATTTATAAATTGGTGGATGAAAACGATATTAACTATCAATGTTAGATTATTCCTGCTTATTATTTATAGGCCTGTCCAAAGCCGGTTCGCGAACTAAAGTGGTTCTACCTTTCCATCGCCTCGATAGAGCGAGACAAAGCAAACAAAAAAAAGTCACTATAAGCTCTTCCTGCATTCGAAGCTCTAGTCTATCGTAGGTAAGCTCGTGAACCAAGTTTTGGACAGATCTAATTTAGGTATATAAATTTTAGTGCCTACATAACCTAAATCTAAACGTTGATAACTAACGTGTCCGTCGGTCAATAAAAAAAATTTATTTTTACTTACTACAAAAGGTATCACTTTCTTCTTCTTTTTCTTTTTCTTTTACGAATTAGCAGTCTTTTTCTATCACAAATTAAGTAGCACTATAGCACTCTTGGAAGTACACGTCTTGTTGTCCCTCATACATAGCAACGACACCGCTACTCATTTGTTTTATTGAATTGTGGCGGTCAGTGGCGCTGCTTTGAAATGAAGTAATTCAACCATAGAAATGAGTCAAAAGAAATAACCATGTGGTTGTTTCTTTAAACACATGTTTTGTGTTAAAATAGTAAATTTTGACACATATGTAGTTAAGAATAACTAAATATTATTTAACTCAAGAAATTGGTACAAATTTAATCCGTTAACATTTAACAGTGTACACTATCGGTCCAATAACATATTTGTAATTTTCATTTCTTTTTAATTTATAATAAATTATTTTTACAGCTGAATTAGATATAAATGATAATATTGAAGCTTATGATATCGAAGTTATTAATATTGAAGCTAACGATACTGAAGCTAATGATATAGATGACTCTGAAATATTGAATGCTGACAGCATTTTTTTCGTTAAAAATACTGAAGATGAGCTATTCTCAGATAATATGCAAATAATTGAAAGAATTCAAAGTAACAAGGAAACAAATACCGATGAAGTAAATGAATTACGCGAATGAGCTCTTGATTGTAATATAAAGCATGCGCACTTAGATAAATTATTATTAATTTTACAAAAAAAATCACTTCCACAGTTACCTAAAAGTTCAAAAACTTTTTTATATACAATAATTTCAAAATAAATACAATCTTCAACGAAAAGGATGAAGAAATAGGACAGTTTGTCTATTTTGGATTAGAAGAAGGTATACGATTATATGTTAATACTAATCTTCATCAAAATAAGGAATTAAAATTACAATTCAATGTTGATGGATTACCATTGTTCAATTCTGGAAGAAGACAATTTTGGCCTATTTTGTGTAAAATTTTCTCAGAAATTGATGTTTATAAGTCTTTCGTTGTTGTCATTTTCAATGGTAATTCTAAACCAGCAAGTACACATCATTTTCTGACAGAATTTGTTACAGATTTAAATAATATAATGAATAATGATTTTATAACTGATAATGAAGTCTTTACAGTAAAATTACATGTTTTATATGTGATATGTCAGCTCGGTCTTTTTTGAAAATGACAAAAGAGCATGGAGTGCATGTGAAAGGTGTTTATGGTAGACGATGTGAAAACAGAACAATTTATGAATCTACGAGTGAGGAACTGAGAACTGATACATCATTCAGAAATCAAGATGATTCAGAGCATCATAATGGACAAACACCTCTCATATATATAGAACCGAAAATTAATTTAATATCTCAATTTGTTCTAGATTTAATGCATTTATGTAGTGGGGTGATAAAGAAATTGATTGAATACTGGACTATAATTTCTGGTAAAGCACGCGTAAGTCGTATCAACAAAGTAGAATTGTCACGTAAAATACTGAGTTTAAAAAACGAAGTACCTTTTGAATTTCAAAGAAGACCGAGAAGTACGAATGATGTGAAAATGTGGAAAGCAACAGAATTTCGTTTTTTCTTATTATACTGTGAACCTATAGTATTAAAAAGTATCTTAAATAAAAATTACTATAATCACTTTTTATTATGACATACAGCTTTTCGGATATTATCCAGTGAACATTTTGCAACATACAATATTAAAAAAAAAAATGCATAACCTTATTCATGTTACAGATGATACAAAAAACTTAAATTGTAATTTAAGTTATATTAATTGTTATCCTTTTGAAAGTTACTTAGGATTACTTAAACGATATATTCGTATAGCTGATAAACCTTTATAACAATGCAATAAGCCTTCCTTTTCTTGAAATTTTAAATTACAAAAAATTGAATAACAGTAACAAAACGTTTATATCTAAATTAAAAATAAATGGATCTTTTGTTATTAGTATTAAATATCCTAATAATATTATATTATTACAAGATGGTTTAATTTTTAAAATTAAACAAATTATTTGCGAGGAAAAAATTTTAAGAAAATAAAAATAAAAGGTTTTGAAGTTAAAAAAATAAAATATATTTATAAATATCTAATAAACTTTTGCAACTTAAAAATGTTTGAAATACTTGAATTTTCATCAAATTTTAAAATTTATTCTATAAATTTAATTAAACAAAAATGCGTTTCATTATGTTTAAATTTAGAAGAATTTAAGCTAAAGAGAACATTTGTATTATCCTTATTACATTAAAAAAATATTTCAAACTATTACTGATTGATAATTCATTTGTTTTTACATTTATTTATTTTATTTTATTTTCTTTATTTGTATTTAATTTTTCATAAAAAGTATTTATTGAATAATCCCAAATAAAAATATCTGGACGCATGCAATTTTACAAAGAATATATATACTTTTTTCATGAAAACTGTTTGCAAACACATAGAAATTCATCATTAAAACGGTTCAAGACTGAGTCAGTAGAGAAGAAGAGGGTAATATGGCACCCATTTTCATTTTATTGAATAACTAAAAAAAATGCATGAATTTTCCCCTTAAAATCGCAACTTTATTTTTTCGGAAAATCGTAATAGATCTCAATCAGGTAAACAAAAAATTTTCTATAGGTAGAACAAAATTAGGGTAAACATTTGCAGTAAGAATGAGATCTGCTTGTATTTCCCACTTAAAATCGCAAATTCATTTTTTGAGAAATCGGAATAGATCCCAATCAGGTACATAAAAAATTTTTTATAGTTGTGTTACGATCCGCCGGATCTGTAAACTGGCGGGTCGTAATGGGGTTTTGATTTTTGGCCGCTGTCACCAGTCGTCATGATTCGGGTGTTATGCCTGTCCTCAAGACGACAATTATTTGTTGATTGAACTGGTTTTTTATATGTTAGAAGGGGTTTTGGCTGTTACGTGGAAGAGGGTTCGTGGTACAGAAGGTGAAAAGAAAGGAAAGAGAAAAGAAACTGTCAGAACTTGAATTTACCCTTCAACTTTTTATTTACGATTCTAGTGATGTAATTACAAGTATAATTTTGCTTTAATATTACCGCGCGAATAATCAAAATTAATGGGAGATAGGAGAAAGAAATTTTAAGTAAAATTAAATGGTTTGAAAAGCGAGGGTGGATTATAATGCCTCCGGTTTGTCTGCGATCTTGTTGAGGTCTCGAGCGGACCTTAAGATTGTTATGCCGGATGGGAAACTTTGGAGAGAACAATGGATTTTCTCTATTTTTTTTATTGTTGGTTTCTTAGGGACTAGTCCACGGAGGATAGTCGGGGTCTGGTGACCCGGCTAAGAGGGAGAGGTCGCGTAACCCTTCGTTGCGGCACAAAGTCGGAAAGAGGCTTCGCCGTCCTCCTCCGCAAGTCGGGCAGGTACGAAGGCTGTGGAGTCGTGCGTTCTAGGCGGGGGAGAGGTAGGGGTTTTAGTTCCTCCCGTGGAGTGGTTGCTGCGGGGGAGGTTGGCTCTTGCCTCAGAGCGCCCCTTATGCAAAGATGGAGGGATCAAAGGTCCCAAACGCAGTGGGCTCATGTTTGAGCTCTTTCAAAAATGCCCGTCGGCCGCCTCGCTGCCCTCTATGACTCTTTTTGCCCATGATTGCCTGATAGATATCATTGTTAGTAATTTTTGTATTTTAATTGCTTGCCACCAGAGTCTATGAATAGAACCTCTTACCGTTGTGTGTAAAAGAAGAGAAAAGAGAGAGAATTAGCGCATGTGAGTGTGTGCGCGTGTTTTAACGCGATCTAAAAGAATTAAGAAGGAACTTTGTGAGTATAAGAGTTTGATAGAAATGTTTCGTCGAGGATTCGAGAAGTCTTGTTTCTTTCTTTATTTGAAAGGTTTAGTGGTCTTGAAAGGAGTGTAGATTGGAGGAGCGAGTCGACGAAGGCGCTATGCGAGCGGGCTCGGGAGCGCGCACTTGCGTCTTGCTTTTTAGGATGGAGTAGATTTTCCTAGTCTGGACGAGCGCCGAGGAGGCGCTGTTTGAGCGAGGCTCATTCAGCGCACTACCTGGCTGCTGCACCCGACATCGGAGTCAGGAAAAAGGTTCAGCGGAAGGAGTTAAGAGAGAGAGAGAGAGACATCCTGAGATCCTCGATGGATGTCCGAATTATTGACCCACCCATTATCTCATCAGCAATCTACAGGTTGGGAGGCTGCAATGGTTTGTGCACTCGCGATTGCTGACTCGATAGAAGTTACAGAAGAAGTAGTGCTAGATCTCCGATTTCGCGTCGCATTTATACCATCTGGTTGTAGACGAGGGGTACCAGGGAGGAGAGGTTCCCGATTTCTGTTAGTTTTTCAATATAAGTAAGCCCTTTAATGATCATGCGCTCTCCGCGTGCCGCGCGGCTCGCGAGTTTGTGAGGAAATCGCATACGAAATCAAGAATTAATTTCGAAGCTTTAAAATTCAGTATAAAATGTAATTTCCTTTAAGGATCTTTGAATTGAGCGCGCAGATCTATAGTGCTGATTTTTCTGAGTCGTTACATAGCGAAAGAATTTTACAACACGAACTATTTTTTAATCGATCTTGAATTTTCAGAAGACTCTAGCGGTTGTAATTTTCATGGGATTTTAATATAGTGCGACGGAGTGCAAGCCGAGAGTGAGTGTAAATGATTTCTAGATTGAAATTAATAAGTTCATTAAAGATACTATTTTTAATGGTCTTGCAAAAATAGACGAATTTATCGTACGAGAGTCGCGAGAAGCGCGCGCCCGCGCGCACCGGCGTCGCGACGAAAATAATTCCGAGATCCTTTAAAAATTCCTGTAAGCTACAACTCTTGAGCTATATTAATTTTGATTTGACGGATGATAATGCCGATTTTTCTGAATCGTTACGTTACTGAAAAGTTTAAATTTCATCATTGCTTTTAGGTGAAATTGATTTTTATACTTTGGTCGTTTATAATGCTCTCAGTTCTCTCGTTTTTCTAATTGCGCGTGCATAGTAGGATAGTGGGGTAGGCGCTCTACAAAAGTGCACGTTGAAGTTTGCAAGTTTATTATTTCTACCATGAGAAAACTATTTTTCTTTATGACTGAATAAATCTTGGGACTCGACGCGCGCGCACGGGCGCTTGGTGACACAGACAAGAGCCGCGAGGCACGGGGAGACGGCGCGCGAGCGTTGTGTATCACATTCCGCGCATTATTTCCTATTTAATTAAATTTATATTTCGAGTAGTGATCTCAGGTTGGCATGTACGGTGCGATAGCACCTAGTACACGCAATCATCACGCGATCACCGGTTTACTATTTTGTTATTCTGTTAATATTTTTATTGAAAAATGTTACAAAATTTAGAGCGGTTATGTGATGCTATTATAATTCTAGATTTGACGTGGCTATTTATGTTGCATTATCTTTATGTCGAAATTTGTTTCTGTAATTTTCTCTATAAGGTTTAAAGTTACGTTAACAAATGCATGCGGATGGTGCGTAAAGTTAGGGGGAAATTTTGGACAACAGACGTAACAGTTGAAACAAATTTGGGTATATGTTTGGTAGTGAGAACGGAATCTGCTTGTATTTCTCACTTAAAATCGCAAATTTATTTTTTGGGAAATCAGAATAAACCTTTAAACACACCTTAAAAACGTTTTTAAAAAATTATTACTTTAAGTGAATATATAATGAAAAAAAAAAAATTAAATTAATATTAAATTAATGTTAAATTAATGTTTTGAAATTATGGTTTCAAATAAAAAAATTAATGTAAAAGAAATATTAAATAAATGTTAAATAAATATTAAATAAATATTTTCTCTACATTATTATTTAAATATTTAATTAATGTTAAATAAACATTTAATAAATATTTAATAAAAATTATTGTTTAATGAATTTTATGAACTGTATTTACTTCATAAATGTTATTGTTTTAATGAATTGTTATAATAATGAATAATTAATATTAAATAAATATTTAAAAAACATTTAAAAAATATTGTGTGTTAATTGAGTTGTTAAATAACACAAATCAAATTTCATTTTTTATATACGTATAAATTTCTTTATTTTTGTTAACTTTTTTACATTATTTTTATTAAATTAAGAAACTGACAGCGGGAAAACATTAACAAACTGACGAATTATATTGAAGCACGACAGACTAATGGGTTTAATTAAACAAAGTGTATCTGCTCGTGAAGTGGCCCAACAATATACATATATGTTAAATAATAAGTTCAAAAAGTATCGCGAATTTTGTGTTTTTTCAAAAATTATTTATTTATTCATGAATATCTATTTTGTCCCCTTCAAAGTAATCCCCATGAGATATTATACACTTGTGCCAACGGTTTTTCCAATCTTCGAAGCACTTCAAAAAATCATTTTTTTTTATCTTGTTTAGCTCCTCCTTCGATGCCGTCTTTATCTCGTCAAGCGTAGCGTAACGTCGTCCTTTCATGGGCCTCTTCAGTTTAGGGAACAAGAAAAAGTCACAGGGGGCCAGATCTGGGGAATACGGTGGCTGCGGCATCATTAGTGTGTTGTTTTTGGCCAAAAAGTCGCGCACAAGCAACGATGTGTGAGCAGGGGCGTTTGGTACGAATTTCGCGGCGACCCGTCTCATGCCCAAATCATTGATAAAAATCGAATGGCACGAGCCAATCGATATGTTTAGGTCCTCAGCAACTTCTCTAACGGTGATTCGACCATTGGCCAATACCATTTTCTCCACTTCATTAATTTTTTCGTTTGTTGTTGAAGTGCTCGGGCGTCCGGCACGCTCTTCGTCGTTCACATCTTCTCGGCCTTCTGAGAACATTTTGTACCACCGATAAACGTTGCTTCGGTCCAAGGTAGCTTCTCCGTATGCCACAGTCAACATTCGGAATGCATCCGCGCACTTAATTTCGTTTTTCACACAAAATTTGATACAGGTTCTTTGATCCATTTTTTTGAATAGGTAAAAATCGAAGACGATCCAAAACACGTGCAAGCAAAGCAGCTGTCAACAATTAAGTGAACATTCAAAATGGCCGAGCTTGTCGGCATAAGTGAGAGACATGAGTACCAACATAACGCCACAAAAAGATTGAAATTCGAATATGCGTAACCCGCGAAAATTCAAAATTCGCGATACTTTTTGAACACACCTCGTATGTTAAATAATAAATCAACACACATAATTTTACACATAAAAAATAAGTAAAAAAATTAATATTGTTGGCGACACATACATCTCGTTTGTTCGACCCGCATGTAAAGGTGGCGCTTACGCGCCTTCAGCGCAATATCTATGCTCTATATTGTCTGGGTTCTCCCCCCCCTCGCCATCTTGTGTAGACGCGATCAGTCAGAGACAAGACGTGTGTAAAGAGATCCCCGAATAAATCGAGTTTAGCTAAAGAGTCTCGCCCTTTTATTGTTGTCCACCTCCTGCATACTCTGTCAGATTATGGGCCCAGAGTGCCTAAAAGCTGCGTGGACAACATTTGATTGCAAATACGCGAAACCTCGGCTCTAGAACTTCAATGCGCACGAGAGGATTCACGAGGTGCGAGCAAGAGAAGGCGGCACGGCTCATCAGTATTCTAAGGCCGGACGTACCGGGTATCGATCGGACACGTGAAGACACGCACTCCCAGGATCTCGATCGGGCATACGTGCAGGAAGTCGATCGAATTCATTCAGTCGAGTGAACGGTCAGGTTCGTTCAATCGCGTAATCGGTCCAGTCTGTTCAGCCGCCGTGATCGGTCGAGTTTGCTCAATCGCGTAATCGATCGAGTTTGTTCAGTCATTGTAATCGATCGAGTCTGTTCAGTTGTTGTAATCGATCGAGTCTGTTCAGTCGTTGTGATCGGTCGAGTCTGTTCAGTCGCTGTGATCGGTCGAGTTCGTTCAATCGCGTAATCGATCGAGTTTGTTCAGTCGTTGTGATCGGTCGGTTTGTTCAGTAGCGGGCGGTCAAGTCTGCTCTGTCGGATGCGCATGACCGGACATTAACACACACGAGAGACATTAAGACAGTTATCCGTTTACACAATGAATGCAAACGGCGTCGTACGCATCGAGGCGCTCGGGCGTGAAAATTATGATACCTGGAAACTGCAAATGCGCGCGTTATTGGTCAAAAACGACGCATGGGGCTACGTCAGCGGAGAGATCGTGAAGCCCGAACTCGTGGAGAATGACGTGGCATCGGCCGCGGCAATTAGAGAATGGAAGATCAAAGACGAAAAGGCAAAGTCCGATCTGATTCTGTCCATAGGCGCCAGTCAATTGAAGCAGATTGAAAGCTGCGCAACATCCCGCGAACTGTGGCTCAAGCTAGAGAGTACATTCGACTCGAGGGGACCGGCGCGTAAAGCCACCCTGTTAAAGGGCCTTACATTGAAGAAAATGGACGAAGGAGGCGATGTTCGTGAACACTTGCACTAATTCTTTGACATCGTGGACAAGCTATCCGAGATGGACATCAATATTAATCCAGATCAACTAGCGATAATGATGCCCTACAGTTTTTTGTCCAGCTTCGAAAATTTCCGATGCGCAATTGAAAGTCGGGACCAATTACCGACACCCGAAAATTTACGCATCAAAATCACCGAAGAGTATGAAGCAAGGAAAGCGGCAACGTCGAACTCGGTACAAGGAGCCATGTTTGCAGATAATAAGAAAACGAAGCCGAAGCACCATCTCAAAAGGGGTGACCATAGCAAAATCAAGAAGTTCAAATATAAGTGTTACAAATGTCACAAGGAAGGGCACAAATCCTCTGAGTGCCCGACGAAGAAAGCAAAAGACAAACAGTCCGAAAGCGTATCTTTATTATCCACTGTTGACGGAGGCGATATATGTCAGCTAACGACCAGCAATAACCAGAGCATATGGTGTCTGGACAGTGGGTGTACGTCACATCTATGTAACGACATCAACACATTTACAGGAATCGACGGAAAAGAATCTGGCAGATTAAAGTTGGCGAGCGACGCGTATGCTGAAATAAAAGCAAGAGGCACCGCCGAGGTCGTAGCAACTGTAAATGGCAAACGAAGCGACGTGACTTTAAGGGACACGTTGCACGTTCCTGAACTTCGTACAAATTTGCTCTGGGTTTCAAAGATCACAGATAAAGGTAGTTCAAAGTAGTCTTCAGTAAAGAGAAGGCCACGATTTTCGACAAGCAAGGATCCGAAAAGCTGGTCGCGAAACGCGTTAATAATCTTTATTACGTAGAAGGAGCGATGCCCGATAGTTGTCAAAACGCGGAGCGCGATAACAAAAGGGACGATGAATCAAGAAGCTCAGTTGATTCATTGTTAGCGTGGCACCGACGAATGGGCCACTTGAATGTTTGTGATCTGCAAAGTGCATCGAGGAACGGAGCCGTTCGTGGGATCAGAATTAAAGGAGGAAACGAGGACTTAGACTGCGAAATCTGCCTTCAGGGGAAGATGTCTCAACTACCATTCTCGAAGGCGTCGAATCGGGAAACAGCAAAGTTGGCCTTTATTCACACCGACATCTGCGGTCCGATGCGCACACGATCGAACGGCGGTTCAACCTACTTCATTACCTTCATCGACGATCATACCGGATGGACGGAGGTCAGGTTCATCAAGAACAAGAGTCAAGCACTCGAAGAATTTAAGGATTTTAAAACTCTCGTCGAGAAACAACAAGATATGAAGATCAAGAGCATACAGTCCAATAACGGACGAGAATATATGAATAAAGAGTTCGAGGAATACTTAAAGTCGCAAGGCATCACACGTCGGCTCACGACAGCCTACACGCCGGAGCAAAACGGCGTGGCCGAAAGAAAGAATCGGACACTAGTGGAATCGGCACGGTGCTTGCTGATTCAGTCAGGCCTACCGCCATCATTTTGGGCTGAGGCCGTTTCTACAGCCAATTACATAAGGAATCGCTGCCCGACGAAAAGACTAAATGGACGGACTCCCTATGAAGATTGGCACGGAGACGTACTATCGGTGGAACATTTTAAGGAATTCGGATGTAAAGCATTCTGCTTGGACAAGACGCCGACGAAGGGAAAATTTGAGGCCCGATCGAGAGAGGGAACATTCATTGGATACTCAGAAGAGTCGAAAGGTTTCCGAGTCTGGCTATCCGACTCCCAAAAAGTCGAGATCACAAGGGACATACGATTTCTGGAAAAGTGCGCTGAGAAGTCGACAGCGTCACTTGAAGATTTCTATCCGGAACCAAACATTCATGATCACGTCGAGAAAGATCTGAAGACATCAGATATCGACATTGAACTATCACCAGAACGGTCCGATGAGGCGGAGGATTTCGAGGAGACTGTCGAGGAACTAGGAGCGACGGAAAACGAGGCTGCACCACCGACTCGCAGAACCGGACGTCCTCGTATAATCAGAACTGGACGGCCCGGACGACCTCGAAAAGATTACGACGGGAGCACGGAGGAGGCTGAAGTCGCTTATCTTACCGAAGTTCCGATGACGGAGGCGATCTCAGGAACAAATTCATCGGAATAAAGCCATAGCATCGGAGGTAAGGTCCCTGATTAAAAACGATGCATGAAGTTTAGTCAAACGTCCAAAAGATCAAAAGGTGATTAGAAGTAGATTTGTTCTACGAAACAAGTATAATCCTAACGGGACCATTGAGAAAAGAAAGGCTAGAGTGGTAGCACGCGGATTTTCCTAAAGACCCGGCGTGGATTTTCGCGATACTTTCGCACCTGTGGCGGGACTAAGTTCTATACGCACAGCAGTCGCAATAGCAGTCCAGAAGGGTATGAAGATTGAGCAACTCGACGTCACCACAGCATACCTGAATAGCTACGTCGAGGAGGAGATTTTCATGAAACCTCCGGAACATCTCGAAGATATTTCGGAACTCATCGTCCAAGCGAAACAAGAGGACAAACACATCCGAGACGCGGCGAAGAACATGTTAAAGAAGCTGAAAGAAGAGGATATGGTCTGTCTGTTGAAGAAAGCACTATACGGCCTACGTCAGGCAGGACGCAGCTGGCACACGTGTCTAGACACTGTACTACGAAGTGTCGGAGCTGTCCCATCGGAAGCTGACCCATGCGTCTATCGCAACGGGAAGGCTGAAAATAAATGTTTCATAATCGTCTACGTCGACGATATTTTGCTTATGTCTTGTGACGACAAGATGATCCAAAAATTCAAGAGTCATCTTAGCACGAGATTCGATGTCAAAGATCTAGGCACCGTTAACCGCTGCCTGAGATTGGAGTTCGCGAGGAACGAAAGCTGTGTAACCAAAAGAGTTACATACTCGACGTTCTCAACAGGTTTGGCATGTCGGAGTGCAGGCCGGTGACAACACCGTTGGAGCCAGGTCTGAAACTCATCGCGGAGGAAGACGAAGAGGATGAGAAGGGTGAGGACACCAAGGTTCCCTACAGAGAGTTGATCGGGGCCTTAATGTACTTATCTGTGGCGACGAGGCCCGACATCACTCACGCAGTAAGCTACCTGAGTCAGTTCAGCGATTGTCACGGAGAGGTCCACTGGAGGGTTGCAAAGAGAGTTCTACGTTACCTAAAGGGAACGATAAACACTGGGCTCGTTTTTCAACGCAGCAATGAACCCCCGACGATGTACACAGACGCTGACTGGGGCGGCTGTAGCGTGGGCCGTAGGTCCTACACCGGTTACGTTTTTATTATAGGTGGCGGAGCTGTTAGTTGGAACTCAAGGAAACAACAGACCGTGGCTCTGTCATCCACCGAGGCCGAATACATGGCCCTAGCCGAAGCAACCAAGGAGGTTTTGTACATGAGAAAGCTACTAAAGGATCTTGGAGTCGTCTTACAAAGCATCGTTATAAGGAACGACAACTTGGGTGCACAGAAGCTAGCTGCAAATCCTGTGTACCGCGCTCGATCCAAACACATCGACATCAGGCACCACTTCGTGCGCCAGGCTGTCAAGGAGAAAACAATTTCTATTGAATACACTCCGACTGACAGGATGCCAGCTGACGTTCTTACCAAGGGACTGCCCAGGGCAAAGCACGAGAATTGCAGTAATCTTCTCGTACTGAAACCCATTCAGTAGAGAAGATTCAATTAACACACCGTAACTACTGCGATTCGAGGGGAAGTGTTGGCGACACATACATCTCGTTTGTTCGACCCGCATGTAAAGATGGCGCTTACGCGCCTTCAGCGCAATATCTATGCTCTATATTGTCTCGGTTCTCCCCCTCTCGTCATCTTGTGTAGACGCGGTCAGTCAGAGACGAGACGTGTGTAAAAAGATCCCCGAATAAATCGAGTTTAGCTAAAGAGTCTCGCCCTTTTGTCCTCGAAAACTTCCAGCTCTACCCAAAACTGACATCATTAACGCAGCTTCTTCGTTCGGGTAAGGCATAACTACAAATTACGCTTACGACCGGGTTGCTTATTAGAAAACGTGAATTGGTGACGAGTTGCGTAATATTATGAATTCTAAGCAATGACTTTTAGGAGTGGTATGTAAGGGTGCTTTTTCGTGAAAATTACTTTATTGCTACAATAATCAACATTAAATGAAGATTAATATTAATAAATCAAGAATAAACGGCATCATAGAGCTGTACCGAATGTTAGAGATCTCGGTAATTAGGTATCTTCAAAACTCTACGCGTAGGACTATAGGTACACGCACCGGCAGAAATGGTGTCTCTCGACGCTAGCGCTCGGCTGCCGCACACACGCGGAGCCGCGCTTGTACGTGTGTCTAGGCTGCGCGGCGACGATCGGGGTGCGGGCGGAAAGTGGTGGGGGGCTTTACGATAGTGCATCCTCCTCGCTCGACGCTGGGTCGAGAGAGAAAGCATTATTCGACGTGATACCATGGGCGAAGTCGGTGTCCTCTGCTTATATTTTTCATTGCATTTTCTTGTAGTCGATTTCGAGAGCTTTCCAAAACACTATAAATAAGTTTATTTTGGTTAAGGACTTTCCGAGTTATGACGCTTGAAGGTAACAGTACACCGTAACTTTCAAGCCTCACAACTCGGAAAGTACTCAACGAAAATAAACTTTCTTATAGTGTTTTGGAAAGGTCTTGACACCAGCTATTAGATTCTGGAACCAAAAATGAGGTGTCCTATTTAAAAAAGTTAATGTTATTTTGATCTGACCTTGGCGACGCCATCCAAGGTCAAACTGATAAAATCAGTAAATAGATCTTTTAAAACCCTACAACTTTTGTCTGAAACATTTTTCTTTAAAATGTCGCGTTTACGAAAAAATCGGGTGGGACGGGTGGTCTGGGACACCCGGTATATATATATATATATTGTGACGTGGCAGTTTTATCTGCCTCGCCACTTCGTCCTCCGCCTGAGCAAGGAGGCGCGTAAGACCGGGTCGGGCACTCAGCGAGGGAGCGAAATCTCCGGCGGGACTGCGGCGCGTATTGATTTCATTTATTTATTCGCGGCTTATTTCATGTATCCGCGGGCACCTCGACAAACGTCGCCTAAGGACCAGCAGCAGCGAGGAGGATGGGCAGCAGCAGGACAAGGAGAAGGCGATCGTCCAGGGCCGGCGCACGGAAAACCGACGGCGGAGAGAAGGACGAGACTCGACGTGGTGCAGATATGCGCCACGCAAAAGAGGCTCGCATTGGCGCAGCCGAGGGACAGGCCAGGGCGGACGAACGGCCAGGACAAGGGCCGTCGAATGTCGGCTGTCCGTCGAGAAGGGTAGCGGCGAAGAATCGTCGCGGGAAATCTCTGCTGCTGTCGTCCGCGAGGACGACGAGAGCGACGAGGATATCGGATGCCGACGGGGACCGCACGACACCTGTAGAAGACCCGACACTGCGCTGCCGTGACGTCACGGCTAGATAAGGACGGCCGCTGATAGGCCGCGCCGCTAGGCGCAAGGATATCGCGCACCCTGTAGGAGGGGTAGCGCTCATCGATCGCGTATCGAGCGCGATCCTCTCGGCTTTTGCGTGCGACCCGGCGAACTGAGCGCGTGCGGGACGAATCCGAGCGAGGGTTATCGGCGAGCGAGCTACCGGATTTTGGCTATCGGAACTGTGCCCGGCCTGGCGATCCCTGCGGAGACGTCCACGGGACCAACGGAGGACAGGAGCGTCGTTGAGGTGACCCTCTAGAGACGGTGTAAAGCTGCCGGTGCCGGCTGACTCGCGCTCTGAGGTGGAGCCATTGGGTTAGTGTGCAGGTGCGTCCGCCGCGTGGCGATAGAACGCACCTTTTTAGTGTTTGGTCGGCTCTCCACCTCAAGCGTGAGACCTTGTCGAGGCACCCAGCTGTCGGCTGCCGCGTGTACGTTGGCTGTCCCGCCGTAGAAGCTCGCGGACGACCGGCTTCCCGGGAAGCCGCAAAGCCCTCGCGCACGTGCGCGAGTCGTGTTACGGCCGTGATCACACGACCGCCCGCGTTATCGGTGCGTTGTCGTGTCGCGCGTCTTCGAGAGAATTGTGCCTCGTGACCGCGACGACGGCATTGCCGTCACCGGGTATCTTTGGTTGTATTGCTGTTGAGTTAATTACTGTCCGTTAGCGAAAGTTCGACGAGTGTGTTCTCGCCGCGCTGTTCCGAGCGCGCGTGATTGGCGGTCTCGTTCCGCGCGGGACCAACCGCCGTTGTTCGCGCCGCTAGCGTAAGCATTGTAGTATTTAAGAAAATTTTCGCGTTCCGCTTATTCGTTCCGTCAGCTCTCTTTATCTTTTCCGTTCTTTGCTTGCTTCGACTGACAATTTCTTCGTGTTTGGCTCTACTCTGTCTCTGTCATATGCTACAATACATGTTATTTCTGTCTGTTATATCGGCCTGATCTTGCTTGATTTCTCGCCTACCCGTCTCCTCCAGTAAGAGAGCCGCTTCGTCCCTGTCTCCGCTACCCCGCCCCTCTACCGGTTAGAGGAGCTAGCTGGCCGCGTGCGAGCGACGATTTCGTGTTTCGTTCTGAGAAGCTATCGCGTCGTGTGCATCCGCGTCTAGCGTTAAATAGTGTACCCGGCGACGCGACCGGTATAATCGCGTCTGGCGCCCAAATTCGCGATTGGTGGTATCTATTGGTTATATCGTCGCTCACGCGTGTCTTGCGCGTAATTCCGGTGTTTGATCGCGTATTCCGCTGCTGCTCTCCGGCGTGGGATAAAAATACGTGACTATATATATATATATATATATATATATATATATATATATATATATATACAGGGTGTCCGTCCATAAATGTCCGAGCAAATATCTCGTAACTGGTTGAAGTTAGAAGAAAGTTTAATAAGGAAAATTTACATGGTTTTTAGTCGGCTACAAAATGCACGTAAAGAAATTTTTTTTACTCGTCACCTTTTTGAGTTATGAAGGTCAATGTAGGTTTTTTAAATGGGTACCTATAATTTTTTTGCATATTTACATAGTAGAGGTAATTTTCAATCAAAATTATATTAGGAAAAAAATTGCTACGACGCATCGTTTACGAGATAATCGGCATGCAAAGTATTAAAGTAATAATTTGGATCGAGTATTGTTGAACAAATTTGGAATATCAAATAGGTTGAGAAAGTAAACATTGTTTTTTCATGAAATATTTATTAACAAATTAATTAAGAAATGGTTCGAAATTGTTACCATCATGATCGATACAGCATTCAACGCGTTTTATAATGTTTCTTATTGTTAACTGCAGCATTTCTGTTGTAATACTTTCAACAGCTCTAGTGATTTTATGTCGTAAATCTTCTTCATTTTCAGGAATAGTTACATAAACAATATCCTTAATATACCCCCAAAGGAAAAAATCGCAAGGTGTCAAGTCCGGAGATCTCGGTGGCCATCGTACAGGACCATTAGTACCCATCCAACAATTAGGAAATCTATTATTTAAAAAGTTAATTACAGCACGTGTATTGTGTGCTGGAGCACCATCTTGTTGAAAAATAATATTTCGAAAAACTGATAATGGAAGATCGCGTAAATAATCTGAGAAAGTTGTTTGCAAGAATTCCAAGTATTTGTCACCATTAAGATGACCATGGAAAAAGAAAGGTCCAATAATTTTTGTTCCGATGATTCCGCACCATACGTTCACCGAAAATCTGCGTTGGAAACCTTTATCTCTTTTCGCATGTGGATTCACATCGGACCAAGTATGCACGTTATGTCGATTTTCCATACCACAATTGGAAAAACAAGATTCATCAGTCCATAATATTTTATTAAGAAAACCAAAGTCAGTACGATAATTAACTCGAAGCCAGTGGCAGAACATTAATCGGCGATCTGCATTTCCTTCATGTAAAGCTTGTACTAAATTATCACGAAACGGTTTGAATTTGAATTTTTTTAGTACAGCGTGTACGTAACTTTTCGATAATTCTAAATTACGTGCTACTGTTCTTATGGATGTACGTCTGTTTTCAATAAAACTTAATAGCACACTTGTCTCATTTTCTTCATCTGTTTGGATTGTACGTCGTTGTCTTGTTAGCGATCCTGTTTGACGCAATTGATCTTCAATTCGTCGAAATGTACGATTATTTGGTATTCTTCGTTCTGGATATTTTTGTTGATAAAGTAATCGTGCTTCATTTTCATTACGCATACTTAAATACCAGATCTCGAGCATATCACACTTTTCCGTAATTGTAAACATTGTTCTCACGCGCTCGTATGTAGACGATTGACTAACAGACTCATACTACCCTGTAATTCATATTACGTGCTATACAAATACTTTATTTACAAATCAAACAATCGTGTATTTTGAAAAGTTGAAGGTCAGCGATCCTGTTCGATATAACAGACTTCATACGAGCGCGTGAGAACAATGTTTACAATTACGGAAAAGTGTGATATGCTCGAGATGTGGTATTACAACAGAAGTTGGAGGTATATTAAGGATATTGTTTATGCAACTATTCCTGAAAATGAAGAAGATTTACGACATAAAATCACTAGAGCTGTTGAAAGTATTACAACAGAAATGCTGCAGTTAACAATAAGAAACATTATAAAACGCGTTGAATGCTGTATCGATCATGATGGTAACAATTTCGAACCATTTCTTAATTAATTTGTTAAAAAATTATTACTTTAATACTTTGCATGCCGATTATCTCGTAAACGATGCGTCGTAGCAATTTTTTTCCTAATATAATTTTGATTGAAAATTACCTCTACTATGTAAATATGCAAAAAAAATTATAGGTACCCATTTAAAAAACCTACATTGACCTTCATAACTCAAAAAGGTGACGAGAAAAAAAATTTCTTTACGTGCATTTTGTAGCCGACTAAAAACCATGTAAATTTTCCTTATTAAACTTTCTTCTAACTTCAACCAGTTACGAGATATTTGCTCGGACATTTATGGACGGACACCCTGTATATATATATATATATATTTATTTATTTATTTATTTACATATAAATATTGTAATAAATATTATTATTATTTTGCTGCTGCTGTCTTGCATGCTGCGCCTGATGCTGTGGTTGCTCCTGCTGCTGTTGTTCCGGTTGCTGTTGTTGCAGCCTTTTCTGCAACAGCAGATTGACCGCTTGTTGATGGCGGTCAATCTGCTGCTGCGGTTGCTGCTGCTGTTGCCGCCACTCTTGCAGCATCCGCTGAACGGCCTCCATCGTTCTTACCATTTGTTCCAGCCTTTGCTGGAACCCTTATCGCACGATCTGTTTATCTGAAAAATACAAACAGAATATTAATAAATAACAAAAATATATGAATATATATTATGTAGTAATTCTAAAAGCAAGGTTGACGTAAAATATCAATAATTTCGCTTGAAATATAAATAATTTACATAATTAACATAATATTACAAGTAAATAATGTAAGCTATGTGAATTATTATAAATTGCATGATACAATACAGAAAGTTTTAACGCAATAAAATTATTAATATATCCCAAAAAGAAATAACTCATCAGGTCTATGTCAAATAGATATTGATTCGATATAAAAATCATCATTTTGATGTCGATTCTATTATCATTTCTCGCTGGTGAACGGTTTTAATATTAATAAAATAAAAATATGTAACGTCTCAAAGAATTAAAAAAAAAACCAAGTTTATCAAGTCTGAGGTCATTTTGAGATGCAAAAAGAATTCTTTTTTAAAAAATCAGAAACAGAATTTTTGCATCTGAAAATGAACTCGTGAATTGACATAAACCTGTATTTAAAAACGTTTTTTTAATCCTTTGGGATGTTATATTTTTTATTTTATCAGTATTAAAATCACATCACAGCGAGGAATGATAATGAAATCAACGTCAGAACGATGATTTTTATATCAAATCGATATCCATGCGATATCAATTTGATGAGTTATTTCTTTTTGGAATATATTAATAATTTTATTCCGTTCTAACTTTCTGTATTGATATTCAATTTATAATTTACATAGCTTATCTACTAGTAAGAGATTCGTTAGACATGTAAACAAAACATATACATAACCTCTTGTATCATGAATTATTTCTTTTAATCGCTGAGTTATTATACGTCTCTGAATTATTATACGTACAATCCCGTTAAAGAATTACTTTAATCATTGAATTAACATGGATTGACTTTATCATTATGTTAGTATTAATAAAATATTTATAACTAACCTGCTATATCGCTGTCGCAGGAACATAAACAAATGACAGCGGAGACGCGGATCATCGATAAACGCGCGTCTACATGCTTTTTTATCAACCGATTAGTAAGACGCGTGCTAAATGTGGTATCACTGTTCTGAAATATGCTCAATTATTTTTTTATGCGCTATGTTCATTGTTATCTGTTTGGTCGCAACGTCTTGCTGCTGATCAGAGCTCTGTCTTTAGTTGGCAAATATTTACGACCAAAAAGGTAAAACCGAAGGGCAAACCGCTGAGGGCATTTGGTGTACAGACTTCCCTGCCGAAAATATGCGATTAAAACCGATTAAAAAAGAAGTAATCCAAATCGATCGGGATTTCTGCACCGAAAATACGGTATTAAGACTGATTAAAAATCAGATCGGAATTAGTATAATTCGGACGGATTAATATTGGGATAAATCCATTTCAATCCGAAATTACATGATTTCATAAATTATAATTAAATCGAATTTTAATGCGATATGACACGCTGAGACGCTAACAAATCTTGTGTGCCATTTTTAAATAAAGAGATATTTTGATGACAACACTATAAATCACGTTAAAAAATTTGTAAAATTGTCCAAAAGCTATGATTTTTTGGCAATTCATAAACCGTCAAGAAAAAAAAAGTTTTAGAACAATTTTACAAATTTGTTAAAATAATTTACAATGTTATTTTATCAAAATAGCTTTTTATTTGAAAATAGCACGCAAGAATTCTCAGCGTCTCAGCGCATCATTTCTCGCTACTAGTGTCAGGATTCCTAAATGTGATGGTCACTGAGAGTATTTAGGAGTCTTAATGCAACTACATTAAAATTTGTAAAAATTTTTATATTATGCATTACACTTAAACAATTTATAAATTTAAAAACAGAAATATATATAGAATAGGTGTCGTATTTCACAGTCAGAAATATCGTAAAGCATGAAAAACGAGCGATACAATGGTTCAGTTGCATTCAGGTGAATATGAACAAATATTACACATCACTCTCTTAAATAATAAATGTCACATTCAAATATCAAAAATTACAATCAGTTCCAACAAACCGTTCGTACATGTATCGTACATGGATAAGATAGAATCAGAAGATTATGTACATAGCTCAATAGTTCCAACAAGTGATGTAAAAAGCAAGATTATTCATGTAAATGTAGGATATTTTAAATATTTATGCAAACCTCCGAATGTATATGAGATTCAATAATAATAACATGGTAATAAACAAATTTCATATATATATATTTATCTATATAAAATATATGTAAAATTAAAATATTATAAAATAAACAAAACTTCTGTTTTTCACTTTTTAATTTTATAAATGAAACTTATGTTTTTCACCAAATAATAAATGATATTTTGGTTTTTCACTTGAAATGGTTTAATTTTCTAAATAAAATTTTTGTTTTTAACCAAATAAAAAATGAAACTTCGGTTTTTCATTTGAAATGTTTTCATTTTATAAAAAAAACTTCTGTTTTTCACCCGAAATGTTTTAATTGTGAAAATTAAAACATTTGAGGTGAATAATTATAAAAACGAACATCTTCGTCAACAATATTTGCATTTTTTTCGCTTTGTTCGTTAGTCTCTTGAGTGATTTTACTGTTTCTTGTTTTTCTGTTTGTATACTTCTTTTTCTTGTCACTATTTTTTAGCCTCGCATTTTCATCATTCATCTGTGAATCATCAACAACGTCCTCGCTTCCTTCATCAATCGATTGATCTTCATCGGTATCTTCACATATTTTCTTTAAATCAGCAAGTTTTTTTCCCACATAATAATAAAATTTCGACATTTCTCTCATAGAATTATCTTTATCAGGAGTATCGGCAAATTTGGTTTTGTACACGTTGTTTATCCAATGCTTGTATGCATCTGAACAAAAAATATAAATGACAATACATATTTTTAACTCAGTAGTATGGTCTTAAAAACAAAACATAAAAAAAATAATATATATTATATATTCATACAATAAACTAAAATAATATTCTCAAATAATTACACTTACGAATTTATATTCATTATTATAATATTCCATAGATTTTGTTCAAAAATTATTAGTAACAAACTTTATATATTTATATATTTATATTAATATTATATGTTGCACAAAGAAACATATGTTATACCTTCATTAGCCCCCAATTTCTTTTCATCCAGTTTATTGCATTTCTTTTTTTTACCGCGTCGTGCAATAGTGTATCCTGTAACGGTGCTAGTCATGAGCAATTCATCGTTGAAATTAGCAAGAATAATATTACTTGCAAATTGGCGAGGAGTTTTCGACGAGTTCAACACTCTGTTACAGTGGATTTCACTCATCCACTCGTTTCGCCCAATGTGAATCTGTAATGTGTGCATGAATGTTTATTATCATAACGAATAATTTTTAAAAATAATACATAGGAAAGGCAGTACTCATTACCACTAGTAGACTGTCTTGTCCCAATTGGTGGAAAATTATTTTTGTACTGCATGTTGATATTGGAAGTCAATACAGTTTTCAATGTTGCTGTAAAAATTAAAATGTTAATTTTTATCTAGATAACATTTTTAAAAATTACGACTATCCAGATAACATATAACATATCTAAACAAGATGATTAAAAATTACTTAAAGATTCCTTATTGTCTTTTATATATTTTTAAGAAATTTTCTTTTCTATGCTGTCTGAATAGCTATGTAATTCACTTATTAGTGTATTTATTGTACTTCAAGTATTTAGGATTTTTTTATAAACTGACGGAAAAAAGCGTAATGTATACACAATTTCTTACTTTCGCATTCGTTAGTTTTATCGATTAACGCTGTTTGCAATCGTTCGTTTAACTTTCTTACATTTGTCAACTCAGACGTTACTTTCTCCAGCTTTTTTTTCATTTCTTTGCGTTCACCCTCTAAATTGTTGTTATATTCGTGTAATTCCTTAATCCGTGATTGTAATTTCGACTTTTGTTCACGAAGTAACGATACTTTTTCTTTTAACTGCAAAAAACGGGTATAGTTTTAAGTGTATATTATACTACTACTATAGTAGTATAATGTATGCAGAGAAAAATGTATCCAATTTACAGACGAGAATTAAAATATCTACTGGTTATTCTTATATTGTTATGTTATATAATTATTTTTTATCATAATTCTTTTTATGGAGTTGTATGTTTGCCATAAAATAATGAATTGTTTTGCAAATTGCCACTTTCATACCGATTACTCTTTGATTTTTTATTTAAATACTCTGTTATAAGCTGCCAGACATGTATTTGAATGTGATACATTTTTCTCTCTGTGTAAGCAAATATTTTTTTTCTAACAAATATTTTACACAGTACCTTTAACTCATTACACATTTTCTTAGTTGCAGTGATTTTCATAAAATGATGGAAAGATTTCGGACGCAAAGATTTCGCAAAGAGTTCAGGTTTATGTGGACTCATCTAAATAAAAATTGTCATATTAGGTTAAGTTTTCAAAAACTAAATATACAGAACAATTATACAAATTATAAATTTCTAACTGTTCGATTCGAGAATGGCTCTCAAAATCTGGGGCTTGTGCCCTGTCCGCGCGTTTCGCACCAAGTAACTCACAAGGAAACGTACGGTCGAGAATTGCTGGCTAATTCTCTAATTTCTTTAATAACTTTATTTAAAAAACTTTGAACACACTACAGCTTTTACGAAAACGAGGTACAAGAATATCGACACGCTTGAAAAACTTAAATGAAAAAATGTACAGATACGTCCGCACGCATCGGTGACTGAATTATGAATAATTGTGATCGCGGAGCGCGGGAACAGCGCAGAAATCGGGATCAAAAAAGACAATCGGAAACGCGAATATTCACCTGTCTAAGACGCACGACGCTTTATGGGAATATGCGCAAACGGAGGTTTGTTGCCAAGGGAAAACTCGCGAGAAAAACGGAGTAAGCGATGAAAATAGGGCAATCGCAAAAATGCGATGAAAACGAATCAAACTCAAAGACGCGCAATGGAAACCGAGCGACAACGATGACGCGCGTACCGAACAATGCCGCCCCCCTTGAAAGGACCAACTTTCAAAAAAAAAAAAAAGGTGTGACAAGTACGCGCTTAACACTCTAGCTCTCGCGCGGGAATATACTATTTGACAAATATGAATGAATTGTGATCAAATTTAGAACAAAAGTTTAAAAATACATTGATATTGCCGTAATTCAATTGTCTATTGGCAATATCGCAAGCCGCGATAGCGGACGCACGAAAACACCTTTGGCAGTTTTAATAGTGGCTGTTCTCGCCACCCCGTCCGACTCTGGATGAGTTTCCTGGCCGCGACCCAGAACCCACTGCATTGGTGCTAAATTTTGTTGTCTTACTAGCACCATTTGATTTGGTGATAATTGCGCTCCCTTGCTACTCCTCCACTTAGTGCGTTCCTGTAAGGAGTGGAGGTACTCTGTACTCCACCGCTGCCAAAAGTGCTATCGAAGCTGCTCTACCCTTTGCCAGCGCACGAGGCGGTTCTCAGGAACGTTGCTTAGGTCGCTGTAAGAAAAACTGTTTAGAGCCGTGCCGACCAGAAAATGACCAGGTGTGATAAATTTTAAGTCGTTTGGATCCGAACTCAAAGGCGTGATAGGGCGTGAATTTAAAATCGCCTCGATTTCGCAGAGTGAAGTCTGCATCTTTTCGAATGTTAAGTGAGCATTGCCTATGATTCGGGCCATGTGAAACTTCGCAGACTTAACTGCTGCCTCCCAAAACCCGCCGAAATGAGGGGTGTTAGAAGGTATAAAACTCCAAGAAATTTCCTGATCATAGAGGAATTGCTTAATATCTGATTTGTTGCTCGTTATAAATTTTGTAGAATTCACTAAGTCGGTTTTGTGCGCCCACGAAGGTGGTTCCATTATCGGAAAACATATGAGCCGGCCTCCCCCTTCGCGAGATAAATCGCCTGAATGCTCCAAGGAAAGCTTCGGTCGTGAGATCACTTACGAGCTCAACATGAACCGCCTTCGTAGTAAAGCACACAAATATCGCTATATAGGCTTTGTGATTTCGCGAGTTTCTTCTCTTTCCCTCTTGCAAGATCACCGGCCTTGCGTAGTCGATTCCGCAGCGAGAGAACGGCCGGGATATCGTAACTCGACTCGCCGGGAGTGAGCCCATGACGGCTTCCGACTGACGTGGTATGGCTTTAAAGCACGTAATACAGTTTTGAACAATTTTTCAGGTTGTTGATCGTATTGCCAACGGCCAATATCGCTGTCTGACGGCCGCCATGGTGGCCTGCGTCCCTGCGTGCAAGTTGCGAACATGCTCATGCTCTATGATAAGTCTAGTTAAATTGTCGCTGCGCGGCAGTAATATCGGATGACACGAGTCGAAAGATATGTTAGCATTTTTTAATCTGTCACCGACCCGCATTAAACCTGCCTCGTCCATGAATGGAGACAACGATAGTAAATTACTTGAGATACTAATATTGCTCCCATCGCTCAAAGCTTTATATTCATCGACGAATGTCCGTTTCTGTTACGGCTCGACACCTCATAGAGAGTGCGAGTGACTTCTCGTCTGGGGATACCAAGCGAATAGGCTCGTCCGGACGCCGATTTTTCCGAAATTGCAAACAATATGCCACAATACGGCTTATCTTATTGAGATTAGAGAACTTGCTTGTTAATTTGCTAACGATACACTCACCAATGACGGATGCGACCGCAACGGTCTTCCTTCTTTCCGGCATATCCTCGCCCATGTGAACGAAACTGCTACTCGGCCAGAGATTATCATCGAGCTGGAGGAAATCGGGGCCGTGCCACCATTTAGACTCGGCGATTAATTCCATAGGGCTTACGCCGCGGGAGAGAATGTCAGCGGGATTATTTGACGAAGAAATGTGACGCCAGCTTCCAGGATCGGTCAATCGCTGTATCTCACCCACTCGATTGGCAACGAAAACAGCCCACTTCCTAGAGGAAGACGTTATCCAGTTTAATGTGATCGTGGAATCCGACCAGAGAAATGTTTGAATGCGTGCGAAACTTAACGACTCTTCCACCTTGGCTATCAGTCTTGCCAACAGAACGGCAGCGCATAATTCCAGCTTGGGCAAAGACACGGCCTTGAGGGGAGCAACGCGAGATCTCGAACATAACAGTTCAGATTGATATTTGCCTAGTCCAAGCTCAACGCGAATGTATACGCAAGCTCCGTAAGCTCGTTGACTAGCGTCGCAGAAACTATGTACTTGAATGACGGTGGAGTTTGAGTTTGGCTTGACACAGCGTGGAATTTGCAACTGATTGATGTCGAACAACTGTGATCTAAGTTTTGACCAACGAGAATGAATATCTTGAGGTACTGATTCATCCCAATGGACCCCGGACTGCCACAGCTCTTGTAAAATGAGTTTTGCCGTAACAATAACTGGGCCGAGGAGGCCGAGAGGATCAAACAACCTTGAAACTTCTGATAAAATGACGCGCTTGGATACAACGCCAGGAGTAGTATTAAGCTTGCATGAAAAATGAAAGGTGTCGCTGATTTGATTCCATTGAATTCCTAGAATAGAGAAATTACTTCGATCATCTATGTTGACTACTTCGCCATTTCTGTTGTCGACTGCTTCGAGCAATTCGCGACAATTAGAAGCCCACTTGCTCAGCTCGAAAGAGCCTCGACGCAACAATTGAATTGTTTCATCCCGAATACGACTGACTTCCTCAATCGTATCCGCCCCTGATAGCATGTCGTCAACGTAAAAATCACGCTGGACACAAGTGGAGCCAATAGGATAAATGGAAGCATGTTGTTCGGCCAAATGCTTGAGGCATCTGGTTGCCAGGAATGACGTCGATGATGTACCGTATGTCAAGGTCGATAATTCGTATGTCTGGACATCCGAATTAGGATCGCTGCACCAAAGAATTCTCTGCAGGCTTGTTTGTGAAGGATCTACCAAAATTTGCCGGTACATTTTGATAATATCGGCAGAAATTACGTATTGAAGAATACGAAAACGCGTCAGGATGGATGCCAAATCCTGCTGAATGACTGGGCCCACCATCAAAGCATCATTTAGAGAGATACCGCTGATCGTTTTGCAAGAAGCATCAAATACAACGCGCAACTTTGAAGACTGATCGGTTACCTTGTATACGCAATGATGAGGCAAATAAAAATTTACTGATCTTTCTTCGGGCAGTGCATTTATCAATTGCATGTGACCCAGCGAAAAATATTCGTCAATGAATTGTGAGTATTGAAGTTTTAATTGAGGATCGCGACGAAAACGTGTTTCTAGAGAGAATAATCGTTTGAGGGCAGCGGCTCGAGAATGTCCAAGCTTACTGATGAGATGCTCCTCGACGGGGAGTTTGACAATGTACCGACTTTGCGAGGTCTGTGTGACATTGCTGATGAAATGCTGTTCGCAAAAATTTCCTTCTGATGTACGAGTATCTGAAGTAATAATACTGTCGTTCAATTGCCAAAAACGATTCAACTGCTCATGTAATTGAGATCTGTTGCTGAAGTGTGAAGAGAATGCACCCTTGAAGGCAATGCGAGGCCTCCCAATCGCCCTGCTAAAATCCAGCTCAGCCGCATCTTTTGTAATATGAGATGATCTCGTGTGGCCCTGATCTGTCCAATACACAATAGCTCCCAGAATAAGTCATTTCCTATTAGAACGTCAATTTCAGATGACACGTCAAAGTGAGGATCGGCTAGCTTTAAATTCTGGGGAATGAGGAATTTATTGCGCTTCAATGAGAGTGCCGGCATTCTGTCTGTCACTTTGTCCGCGACGATGCACTCTAGCTGTGTATGAGTTTATGCGCGATTGAAATTTCAAATTGACCTTTTGATTGGCTGTAGAAATCGTTCTGTTTACCCCTGAAATGGTTATGTTAGACGGACGCGAAATAATCCCGAGAGTATCTAAAAAGCGTTTCGAAATAAGATTAATTTCTGATCCGCAGTCCAGAAGTACTCTGCATGAATGAGGTGGGCCATTTATGTCGAAGGCGTGAATGACGGCTGTTGATAGTATGCTAAAGCTATTGTTAATCGAGCCCGATGCATGCGCCGCTAGAACTGTGGCAGAACCGGACGGCTTGGTATCATCATGATTTGCGTTGTGCTCAGATGTTTTCGATGCGGAGCTGGATGAGTGTAGCAGAGTATTGTGTTTGGCTTGACAAACTCTGCAACTACCCGAAGCACATTTATTAGCTACGTGGATCGTAAGCAATTCGCGCAAATCTTACGGCTACGTATTTTCGTGATTCTACGCTGAACTGGAAGAGCTAGAAATTGTTTGCAGCGGTAAATTAAATGTTCGCCACTGCAATAATTGCACTTTGGACGTATAGTTGCTGTGCATGAGGAGTGGCGTTTGGAAACTGTCTGAGATGCCTTTGAAGTCGGTGCGCTAATTCCGTTAGTAGCTTCGAGCATCTGACATTGGTGAGTGGTAAAATCAAAAAATTGCTGGAGTGTTGGCAATTCAGCGCCGATCAATGCCGACCTCCATTCTCTGAGCGTAACCGCATCAAGTTTCGAGCTAAGTATGTGTACGAGTAGGTCGTCCCAATGAGAAGTTGGACGTCTTAGAGCGTGGAGAGCATGCAAATGTTTTGCGGCACCGTCCGCAATTTTTCTTAACTCCAAGTGGTTTTCCTTCGCCATAGATGGCAATTCCATTAATGCCTTTATATGATTTTGAACAATGATTCTCTTGTTATCGTATCGATGCTTGAGGAGGGTCCATGTGACCTCATAATTCGCATCCGAAATTTCCAAAGAATTAATTACGTTACTCGCGTCACCAGTAAGAGACGCCCTCAAATATTGAAACTTTTGAATGTTATTTAGAGTAACGTTGGAATGTATGACTGATACAAAAGTGTCATAGAAGGGAAACCACTCGTCGTATTTCCCGGAAAATGTAGGCAGATTTAATTTAGGAAAGTGGACGTGCGTGACCGATTCAGCTGTATCGCGAGAACTTATCGAGACCGGAGAGGATGGACCCGGCGTACGCGTCGCTGATATGGCCTTTACGACTATTTCGCGAGCCTTAGATGATAACGCATAAAATTGGACTTCGAATGTCACGCGATCGACAGTCTCCGATTCATCGGCGAGCTCTATTCGCGTTTGTTACCCTATCATACTCCATCCAATAATGATCTAGCTTTATTTTTCGTTCCTCGAGTTGAGCGATTATTGACGGAGAAATTGCAACTACTGAGTCTACATATGTCTTAATTCGTGTACACGAACCTTTAATGATGGAGCGTTGCTTCTTGAGCGCGGCGATATCTTCGTTCGGCATAGTGAAATGAAAGACGCGGGCGCACGCGATGCAAAAATAAAAGAGAAACGGCTCGGCAACAGCAATAACAACAGTTTCCCTTACCTTACTAAATTATCAATTAATAATTAACGTAAGGGCCGAAAGGTTCTCCCCGTGGATGACGTCGTCGTCTGAGACGGCCTCTTGGTGAATGCGCAGATTGTCGGGATGCCCGTTACTGGCTGCGTGCAACGCCGACCGCTGAATGTCCGTGCCTCTTTACTCGATCTGCGAAGTCGACCGCTGAGAGCCCGTGCTGCTGCGTGAAGATATACCGATCGCTAGACGCCGCTGAAGAATCGTCGTCAGCTTCTGGGAGGGCTCCCTGGAGAAACGTAGTCCGATCGCCCAGATGCCTGCTTCCCGATGCTCTGAATTGTAGCTGCGCTCAGGAAACGCCGACCGCCTCGAATGTGCGCCATATGATTGGGTTATTTAAATTGCATTCTACACTGTAGGCTTGTATGGGAGCTATTAAAAGTTATTCTATTGCTTTCAATTGAAAGCGGAAATCAGGAAACCACGATTAAGGATTAAAGATCGGTGTACTTGAAATATCGGGTTATTATCACACGAGCAATATTGTTTGTATACACCACTTTTATAAGATCAGGTAAGTGTCAAAAATAAGTTGTACGTTATATGTTATGCTAAAAAAGTTATACAGGCTGCATATACAATACTAAATTAAATCTTTTATAACCACAGACATTTTTTATTATCACAGACAATGGAAAGTACATCAAATACAAGTGACGACGATATCCAACAAACATGCCAGGAAAATCGTAAAAAGATAAAACGGTATAAAATAGGTTTATACAAAAACTATGAAAAATCATACAAGTATAATGTATCTTCACGCACATCAGCAATATGGGAAGCTCTTGGTATAGCTCGACATTGTACTGATGGTGAGTAAATGCCATATATATACTATATATATATATATATATATATATATAAAGTCTATACACAAGACATTATGCATTAATATGATTTTATTTGTTTTACGATTTTATTTGTTTTTTATTTTTTATGCTCAATAGATATAAAGATGTAAAATAAAAATCTATTTGTAACAATCGCTTTATTTTTAACAAGGTTTATTCTACATTATGGTTTTGAAAATTCTATAATTTTTATGATTTAGGTAATACTGGAGTCCATCAAATACATAATACTAAAGACGGTTGCAACAACACTGCCAAACAACTTGAGGATTGCAGTACATCTAATATTGCGAATAATAGTACCATGCGATATTCTCCATTGATGGCAACGGCAGCAAGAAATAAAGATAATGACGACATAGTTAACAACGACGATACATCTCAGTGACATGGATTGCATTGACAATGATAATGAAATAAATAATGATGAAGATGAAGAGGATAATTATACTATCAAAAACGATGACAACTATGAACATATCGAAGAGGAAACAAGTGAAGAAGACGAGGTCGCATTCAACGATATCGTGTTATTTTCAGAGTCTAAGTTGACTATACGAGACGTAATAACATTAGTAATTGCATTTTCACTTCGATTTAGGCTATCAGATGTTGGAAAATCTGCGCTTATAAACATGATAAAATTATTTGCCGGGCCAAAATTCGAAAAAATTAATATTTCCAAGTATACTTTAGGTAAAGCATTTGATCCACCAGACGACAAAATAATTTATCACTATTTCTGCGACAAGCGTCATATGAAAATTATGTATTCGACTTCAAGAAATAATTTTACAAGACAATCTGTAACGTGTTATTCTTGTCGAGAAAAACATGTAATTTCATTGACTTCCAATAATTATTTCATGTCATTTGATATAAGATATCAATTAGCTTTTTTCATATCAAGCAACTAAAACTGAGATATTCGATTTTATTTTATCAAAAAGTAATTGTCATGCCACCCGGGGGTTGAGCTACTTACCGGGCGCGTCTCCGGGTAGCGGATAGGAAAACGGCCGGAGGGGCCCGGGTTCCCCAGGGATGAAATCCTGCGTGGGTCTGGGGTACCCCCGGTTAGTGGCGGTTATAACTGGTCTCCAGGTGTAAAACCCTGCGTGGGGTCAGGAAGGCCATTACCGCGGACCAGCTCCCTAAGCCAAGCTGTAAGCTATCGTGGCGACGGCTGCGTGGCACTGAGGGAGCAGTGTCTTGAACGATGCCTCTGGGGCACCAGGCGACACCCCAGAGTAAGTAGCCTTACCCACGCATCCGGGGCTCTGTGTGGGCGGACCGTTATTTCCCTAGGTACTCGTGGGACCAAAATGGAAACTCTAAAGTACCTTAAAGACGTTGTAGAGGAGATGGAGGGCTCGCAGCGCGGGACCTCCAGTGCGGTGGCGGCGGAGGGGGCTGCGGACGGGGCTCACCTGGGCTCTGAAGGCGCCACCGCCGTCGGCTCCGGCTCTCAGGCGAGGGCGGTGGGTGCGGAGGGGGCTCGCCCGGGCTCCGGAGGCACCACTGCCATCGTCTCAGAGGAAAACTTCGCGCCAGCGGCGGGCCCTCTTGGCAAGAGGAACCGCTCTGGTGCGGAGAAAAGGAGGGCTAAACGGGAACGAGAAAGGTCTCAGTGTGGGACCTCCTCGGGCACCGTGACCCCCCCGGTAGCAACGCCGAGGGAGAGGGAGGGGCACGCCGGCGGCAAACGCCGGAAGGGCTCCACGGACACTCCCCTTTCGGCGGAAGGACCCGCTAAGAAGCATAGGGCTCAACGCAGTGGGACCTATGCCGAGGCGGTGGATCCTTTAACAAGGGTTATCATCCCCGAGGGTTATCCCGAGGAGGAAATCACCGCTGAGCGGCTGGCTCTCCTGAAGCTGGCCGTCAGCAGGGCAATCAGTGGGATCCGGGAAGGACCCATTCCATGCTTCCGTCGTACCTTCCTTAGGGAAGGGGCCGCGGTAGTTTTAGGCAGGGATGAGGCGTCCCTAATCTGGCTCGCTGAGCAGGGGGAGCATCTCTCCCTGGGAAAACGCCAAGCTCAAGGCGGTGGGCCCGGAGGTGCTTCAAAGGCAGCACAGGGCCGTGGTCTGGGTCCCGGGGGCTCCCGATGAACCGGCCGCGGTCCTGGAGCGGCTGGAGAGGCAGAATCCTGGGCTCAGCAGGGGAGGCCGGGAGCTGGACGATTATGGCTGAGAACGTAGGGGCTACCAGGGATGGTAGGAACCTGGTTCTCAGGATTCCAGAGTCCAGCGTCCTCAAGCTGAAGGCGCTGGAGTTCAAGCCCTACCTGGGGCTCGACCAAGTCACCTTCAAGGTGAGCGGGGCCCAAGGTGGGGATAGGGAGGGCGAGAAGGGGCCCCCCATGGACGAATCGTAAAGTTCGATCGTCCCGGGGTGACCTTTACTCAAATTAACTTGCACCACAGCAAAGGGGCCTCGGCGATTCTGTCGAGGAAACAAGCTGCGGTGCACACAGCCATTTCACTGATACAAGAGCCTTGGCTCGTCCGGGGCCGTATCAGTGGCGTGGCAGCATGCGGGAAGTTATATAAGCCTCCAACAGCCGAAAAGCCCAGAGCCTGCATAACGGTGAAGGGCGTTGACGCTCGACTAATCCCGCATTTATGTTCCAGAGATGTGGTAGCGGTCGAGCTCGATGTCGCCGACTCCTTGGGAAGCAGGAGGAGGGTGGTGGTGTGCTCCGCGTATTTTCCCCATGACGAGGGGGCCCCACCGCCGCCGGAACCGGTGACTAGACTGGTAGAGTACTGCCAGAGTGAGCGGCTTCCCCTGATAGTGGGTTGCGATGCTAACTCGCCCCACCGGTCTGGGGTAGCACGGATACCAACGATAGAGGTAGGAGGCTGTTAGAATTTCTAGCCTCGACGGACCTGGAGATTCTCAACAGAGGTAACGAGCCCACCTTTTGCACGGCGGTGAGGAGAGAGGTTCTCGATCTTAATGTCTGTTCTAGGTGTATATCGCGGGACGTGGTCGGATGGAGGGTCTCGCGCGAACCCTCACTGTCAGACCATAGGCAAATCAACTTCAAGCTGGCCTGGGCCAGAGGTGAAGTGACGACGTTCAGGGACCCCAGAAGGACTGATTGGGACTCCTATCGGGTGGACTTGAAATGCCATCTCGAGGGCTTCCCAAGGAGGCACGAGGAGGAACTGGAGCTCTGCGTGGATCATCTACAGAGGGCTCTGGTAGAGAGCTACGAAAGGAACTGCCCAGAAAGGGCGGTTAAGAACTCCAGGGGCAACTCCTGGTGGAGTCCCAAGCTGCAGGAGCTCAGAAGTGCGGCTCAGAGGGCCTGGAATAGGGCCAGGAACACGGGCCGCCAGTCGGACTGGGAACTTCACAGAAGGGCCCAGAAAGACTACAGAGACTCCGTGGTAAGGGCAAAGAAAAAGAGGTGGAGAGAGTTCTGCGAGTCGGTAGAGGGCGTGCCCGAGACCGCAAGACTATGCAGGATCCTAGCCAGGAACCCAGACGCCGTCCTGGACTCCATTAGTCTCCCTGATGGGACAATGGTGACCGGGGAGCGATGTCTGGAGCACCTGCTGGAGGCCAGCTTTCCGGGCTTTCGCAGAGAGCATGGTGAACTGTTCGCCCATGATGCGGCGGGCTCGCGCAGGGCTCGCAAGGCGGACTGGGGATTAGCGGCCAGCATTGTCAAGCCCGGAAAAGTGAGATGGGCGATAAACACCTTCAAACCCTTTAAGTCGACGGGACCAGTTCAAGTCTTTCCGGCTCTTCTACAGGAGGGGCTGGAGTTGGTCGTGGGACCTCTGACAAGGACTTTGAAGGCATGTTTGGCTCTGGGCCATACGCCTAGTGCATGGAAACTAGCGAGAGTGGTATTCATCTCAAAAGCGGGAAGAATGAGCTACTCCTCTGCTAAAGACATCAGACCGATAAGTCTGACTTCGTTTCTTCTGAAAACTCTGGAGAAACTGGTCGACGCGTATGTAAGGGACGTTGTTCTCCTGCGGCGTCCCTTGCACTGCGCGCAGCACGCGTACCGCATGGGCTACTCCACGGAGACGGCTCTTCATGCGACTGTGTCGTTTATTGAGGGGCAACTGGAGAGGGGCGGCTATGCGGTGGGCATCTTCCTAGACATAGAGGGTGCTTTTAACAACACCCCGCACAAGGTAGTGTGTGAAGAAGCGTTCCACAGGGGTGTGCCGGAGAAACTCGTAGAGTGGATCCGGGGCATGCTAGGGCGACGAGTTGTAGCCTCGTCGGGAACAACGAGGGTCAGTGGATGGGTGGAGAGCGGATGCCCCCAGGGCGGGGTACTCTCTCCACTGCTATGGTGCCTGGTGGTGGATGGGCTGCTTGAGGGACTGAGTGAGAGGGGCTTCTTCGTGCAGGGCTTCGCTGACGACGTGGCTCTGTTAGTGCGAGGACCCTTTCTCGGGCCTCTCTTGGAGTTCATGCAGAACGTACTGGGAATAGTAGAGCGGTGGTGCAGGGGGACCGGTTTGTCAGTGAATCCGCTGAAAACGGGGCTCGGTGTTTTCACTCGCAAATATAAAGTGGGCACTATAAAGGGGCCCATCTTTGAAGGTACAATGCTAGCCCCAGCTGGGTCAGTGAAATATCTGGGAGTGAACCTAGATAAGAAGCTGTCCTGGAGGGAGCACCTTGAAAGCCGCTGTAAGAGTCTGTGCTCCTACTTCTGGATGTGCAGGAGAATCGTGGGCCAGACGTGGGGGCTGAAGCTCAAGATGGTCTGTTGGACGTACACTGCTATACTTCGACCCAGGCTCACCTACGCAGCAGTTGTGTGGTGGCCTAGGGCGCGGAAGAAAGCGGCGGTGATGGCGCTCGAGCACATCAGGGCTCTGATTCTGAGAGGGGCCCTGGGTGCGATGCGAACCACGCCGGTGGCAGCCATGGGCATTTCGCTCGGGATCGAACCATTTCACCAGGTGGTGATGGAAGCGGCGGCGATCGCTGCACATCGACTAGCCTGCGAACTGAAGTGGAAGGAGGGGACTGCGCATACTGAGTTCCCCAGCGGCGTGCTGACCGACTCCATCTTCAGAATGAGGCAGGACAGGATGCCAGCAGTTCGGGCCCAGGACAGGCGCTTTAAAGTGCAGGTCACAGGGCCCGCGGACGAGATGGAACCCGGAGCACCGGTTCAGGCCTGGGACGGGGACGTCTGGTTCACAGATGGCTCCAAGACGGGTACGAGCTCCGGCGCGGGCATTGTTTGCCGACAGAGGAGGGTGGCGGAAAGCCTGCCCTTGGATGGGTACGCCACGGTTTTCCAGACGGAGATTGTGGCGATCCTGAGATGTGCCCAACTGGCCCTGGAAGTGAAGGAGACAGGTGGGCGCGTGAGAATATGTTCGGACAGTCAAGCTGCCATCAAGGCACTCGAAGCTCCGATCTACATCTCCCGGCTGGTCTGGGACTGCAGAAATGCACTGGAGAAGCTGACGAAGGACAAAGAAGTCATCGTGACTTGAGTCCCCGGTCACTCGGGGATTGAAGACAATGAAGAGGCCGATCGGTTCGCCAGGGCCGCATCAAGAATGGAGGTGTTCGGGCCGGGACCGGTGCTGGGGGTCCCTTTATGCCTTGGCAGGGAGAGGCTTCGGACCTGGCTGCGGAACGAGCACCTCGAGTTTTGGAAAAATGAGCTGAGGACCAAGTATCGACAGGCCGGGGCTCTACTGGGGGAAACACCCAGTGAGGGAGTAGTCCGGTACATAAGGTCCTTGAGCAGAAGGGTCGCCAGGCTAGTGGTGCAAATACTGACTGGCCATGGAGCCCTCAATTACCACATGCACAGGCTGGGCCGTTCCGATACGACCGAGTGTAGGGCTTGTGGGGAGGAAGAGGAGACAAGTCTCCACATTCTTTGCGACTGTCCGGTCTACGCGGGGTAAGACCAAAACTACTAGGCTCGGCATTTCCCGAACCAGGGCAGATTAGCAGGCTACCTATGAGGGATCTAAGTCTCTTCTGGAGGGAATCGGGGTTCCCATAGGCGGCTAACGACTGGAGGGTGACACAATGGACAACAGTCTGCGTGTCGTAGGCGGATCTTCGATCCGAGGACCGCCCCCTCAGTCTCCATTATTATTATTATTATTATTAATTGTCATGCCAATAATTCCAATGTTATAACAGACATTTATGACAGTAAAATTTATAAAAATATTCCGAAAGATGGAAATTTAATAGCTACATTCAATTATAGTACTGATGGCGCCCCTTTAACCAAAAGTGGGAAACGAAGTTTTTGGCCACTGCAAATAATTTTAAATTGTTTACCACCCAAGATTAGATTTAAATATGTTATTTTAGCCGGGCTACTAATGTGTACTCACGAACCGAACAGCAAATTATTAAACTTATATTTTTTAAAATTCAATGATCAAATTTCTCATCTTTATAACACCGGTATTAGTGTTCGTGGTCCTAATAATGAAAAGATTCGTGTGAAATTTTGTCCTTTAGTGTGTTCCGTTGATTCCGTTTGCCGTCCAATTATGCAAAATAGAGTGCAATTTAACGGAAGATATGGTTGCAGTTGGTGCTACCATCCCGGAGAATACATTTTAGAAATACACGGAATAAGATATCCCGTACGTGAAAATGATCCACCGTTACGGACTTCTGACAGTCACCAAAAGAATGTTCAAGTTGTGCGTGATTTAAATAAAAATAGTGAAATGGGCGTACGAGGTGATATCTCAGTATCTCAAATTCCACAAATTGACATGGTTTGGTCATTTGCTTACGAATACATGCATGGTATTCTCTGTGGTGTAAGCAAATATATTTGGAGTCAGTATACTTCAGAACCTAAGTCGTGTTTTAAGTTAAATAAAGCTGACCGGAATACGAAGTGTGTTCAAAAAGTAACGGGAATTTTTAAATTTCACGGGTTTGGAGAGTCCGACAGTCAAATTTTTTTTTTGTTTATGTTGGTATACATACCCCTGAAGTATGCTGAAATGTTGAGCTGTATTCATTGTTTACTTTGTCTCTGGCAGCCGCTAAGGTTACACGTATTTTTATGAGCTCGGCGATTTTCGTTTCTCAAAAAAAAATGGATCAAAGAATTTGTATCAAATTGTAGGTTGCGCCGTAGATGCGCTCCACGTTGGCTTGCGGGATAAATGGGCCGTCACAATAAACGTGGCCGAGAGACTGATGTTCTCTTAGTTTTTCTTTATTAATTGAGCACACTAGAACGAGCACTTACATCTCAATCGAGAGATTACTCACAGCCGGCGTAAAACGATCCGATCTGTCGGACGGCTTCTTGCAGAGAGAGCGTCTCGAGAGCCGAGCGCGAACGAAGGCTACCGGAGAGCCGCGAAGATGACGGGCCCGTGTGTGAGCGAAGACTAGAGGGCGCGGGAAACTTAAGCATAGCACGCTTGGCAATGAACGCAAAGAAAATAAATTCTACTTATAGTAATCACAACTCATGAGTAACTTCGAAACTCATTATAAATACCGAACACAAATTTTGCGTAAAAAATAACATAAAGTGTAACAAAGTGTGTGAAATGTTAACAAAGGCCTATGGTGAGTCTGCTATGAGTAAAACAAAAGTTTACGAGTGGTATAATCGTTTCCAAGATGGCCGTGAAGACGTTGAAGATGACGAACGCCAAGGACGCCCCAGCACATCAAGAATCGATGAAAACGTCGAAAAAGTGAAAGAAATGGTTATGAACAATCGCCGAATCACAATCAGAGAAGTCGCTGAAAAAAACGCCCGAATTTATGGAAAAACAATTCATGGCTTTTGCACCACGATAATGCACCTGCTCACACTTCATTGCTTGTTCGTGAATTTTTGGCCAAAAACAATACTGTAATGATGCCCCAGCCTCCATATTCGCCAGACATGGCTCCGTGTGACTTTTTCCAATTTCCAAAAATAAAGGGCCGTCGTTTTACAAGCATAGATGACATTAAAAGCGCATCGCTGAAAGAGCTATCCCAAAGATCGAGTTTGAGAAGTGTTTCGGGGATTGGAAGAAGCGCTGGCATAAGTGCATAATATCTAATGGTGACTATTTTGAAGGCGACAACATTAATGTAGACGAATAAATAAATATTTTTTTCAAAAAACGAAAATTCCCGGTATTTTTTTAACACACCTCGTATTGTTAACCAACATTTGAGTTTTATTAAACCGACACAAGATATTCATAGACTTCCAGAATCTTTACATTATCGCGCAAAATGGAAAGCATCAGCGGAAAAATCATGGTTCTTATATTATAGTTTGCCATGCCTTAAGGGCATTTTAAATCAGGATGCATTCACACATTATTCTTTACTTATAAATAGTATGTACGTATTATTACAAACTGAATATATAACTGAATATATAACTGAATATATAACTGAATATATAACTGCAACTGAACTAAAACAATGTGAACATAACTTGTTGAAGTTTGTTGGCTATTTCGAATTATATTATGGACAACAAAAGATGACTTTTAATGTGCACGCTTTATTGCATATAGTACAATCTGTAAAGAAAACGGGTCCTTTGTGGTCATCTTTAACATTTCCTTTTGAGAGAAATATATACGAATTGAAACAATGTATGATTGGTCCGAACGGAATTGACCAACAAATGTCAAAAAAGTCCTTGGAGATATTGCTCTTTCTAACGAATAACATAGATTATTCTGATATATCTGGCGTGCGTGAATACTGCATAAATTTATTTCAATATAAACATTTGTCAAATTCCGGCACGTGTGAAGAAAACAATGTTGTCTTAATTGACAAATATTATACAGTAAAATGCGATGATGGGATGTATAAAGCATATAAAAAGTGTATCGTTAAAGGTGTCGTATTTCACAGTCAAAAATATCGTAAAGCACGAAGGACGAGCGATACAATGGTTCAGTTGCATTCAGGTGAATATGGACAAATATTACACATCATTCTCTTAAATAATAAATGTCACATTCAAATATCAAAAATTACAATCAGTTCCAACAAACCATTCATACATGTATCGTACATGGATAAGATAGAATCAGAAGATTATGTACATAGCTCAATAGTTCCAATAAGTGATGTAAAAAGCAAGATTATTCATGTAGATGTAGGATATTCTAGATATTTATGCAAACCTCCGAATGTATATGAGATTCAATAATATGGTAATAAATACAATGCTGTTTATAAAAAAATGTTATTGTACATTTTATTTAAAAAAATGTTAATGCAAATGTTATGCAAACCTCAATATAGTTAAAATTATTAATAAGAAATATTATTGTAATAAACAACTTTTTTTTTATTTAAAAAATCTACAATTTATGTCCAGGTATACTAACGTGGTTGAAATTTAATTGTTGGTTAATTTACAGAATGACAATGTCAAAATTTCTAATATAATTATTGCATATAATATAGTAGAAATGCTTAAATTTCTGAGTTGCCAGCATCCTACAAGTTAACCAATGATTAAATTTAAACCTTTGATAGAAATGTGCATTAAGCGGATTATTTTGGATTATATATCCGTTCGATTATTCAAATGTATTTGGATTGACAACAGTATGGATTAGAATGTAATTATTTCGGATTAGAAATAATTCGCGAAAGCGATATTAAAATCAATTACGATTTGTATAGAATTAAAACCGATTATTTTTTAATCCGCTCGTGGATTGAATCGATTAAAACATGCTTAAAACCGATTAAAAAGGATTCCGTTTTAATCAGTTTTAATCGCACATTTTTGGCAGGATTGAAACATTATTGGGCATTACTTAAGAATTAGTAGGAATTAGTAGGCATTAGTGGACATTGGTAGCCATTAGTGGGCATTAGTGGGCATTACTATGTATTATTAGATGGGCATTAATAGATATTTATTATATATTATTAAATTTTATTAGGTATTAATTAATATTATTATCAATTTTAAAGAAATTGAATACAGATTTCAGTTTATAATGATACTTTCCTTTTATTTCATTATCTCGTGTGCCAAATATCGACTGAAAAATCGACTGAATTATCGACTGAACGTGCCGAATCCTAACCTAAATGGCTCGATTCGCAATCGTGTCTTTAACGGTCTCCTCGGTTACCTGTTAGATTATCTGCTACACTGATACAAAATTTACATTTAGACTATTATAGAATCTGTTTGGGGTGCGGATTCTATATAATCCATGTCGTGTGCGGACACGTTTGTCCATTACAAAAATTTGTGCAAGATTGCTGATGCAATCATCAGACGCAATACTAGATTTTTGATTCCAACTTTATACTTGTTCCACTATTATTTACATACTGGTTGCATTGCTGTTGCACAAAAAGGTTCGTATTTTCAGAACATTAGAAAGAGCTTGCAGTGTTATATATGTTAAATGCAATTAATTTATGGTTTTATTTTCTAACCAAAAATGTAACCTTACGTATTTCTTTATAATTTTATACAATTATGTTTTTTTATCAAATCTATTAGAATTCAATCTTTATTCAGTAGTAAATAAACATTTATTTTTAAATTTAAGTTTATAAATTTTCTTCTAGTGTCACAACTTATTACTTGTCATACGAAGCAATCGAGGACGCAACTTAGTGTTAAAATTATTTTTAGCAATACATTTTTAAGAACAACACAAATGATATATTATTGTATTTAACAAACTATAGTCTATGGTATCATTTTTACTATTAAAATAAAATGTGTATGTAACCATATGTATATGTACATAAATTATACTAAACTATTATCTTAAAAATGTATATTTTATAGATGATAGATACCGACGATTTTGCAAAAGAACTTAAGGATTCGCAGCAATCGACCTGTTCAGAAGATTTTTTTACGGAAGCTGAAACAGCTTTGAATTTAAAAATCCCTTCAACTTTAAAAAATTTATTAATAATTAATGGTTTCGAAAATGAAATCATTGTAGCTAATATAAATGATACTGACTTATCAGAAATTGTATCATTTGCAAGAAATGAGTTATATAATATTACAGACAAAAAGGATTTGCCAAAATATTATGGCCCGTACTGGAAAAATCCTTCATTGTTTCAATTTGTGCCCAAGCATAAAAATATAATAACTTTGCTATCTAAATACTACAAGAAAAAATTATTAAATAAAAACATTTTAGAAAGTATGTGTGAAGTTGAAAAAAAAATAGATAAAGGAACTAAAAAAAAGCAGAAATTAATTCGATCAAATTTAAATTTAACTGAAGCAAGTACTTCTCAATCAGTTTCAACCGTAAGTAATAAAATAAAAAATAATTTATTGTTACCTCTGTCTGATGAATTATTGCAAACTACATTATTAGAAGAAAATAAATCAGTAAGAAGAGCTATTATTTCTTGGACGCAAAGTAAAGTAAACCAAGCTGGATGTGAAGTTTTGCGAAATTTTCTTGATCAAATAATTATAACAACGAGTATGGAAAGAGATGAATTGAAATGCATTATAACATGTTTTTGTGGGTCAAATTATACTATATCTAAATTTTCGAAAAAATACTTAAATTCAAAACGTTGGATTTATGCTAACTTTCAGACACATTTATTTAAAAAGCATATACAAAATAGAGATATAGTAACTACTAAATTTACAGGTAAAAACACTCTTATTACTAAGTACCCAGTAAACATTGGATATTCTATGTATATACATGTAGTGTCCGTAATGTGAAAAAAATATCCTGTACTTGTCATGTACATACATAGAATATTCAGAAATGTATATACATTTATGAATATTCATAAAATATAGTATATATATACATGGTACGCATATTCATTCAAGATGACAGCTGGAATATACATAGTACGTACGTCATGTACATTTCATGTATGTACATTGAATGCACATACATACGATATACATGGATGTATATACGTTTATAAATATTCATAAAATATTGTATAGATATACATGATACGCATATTCATTCAAAATGACAGCTGGAATATACATAATACGTACATCATGTACATTTCATGTATGTAGATCGAATGCACATACATACGATATACATGGATGTATATACGTTTATAAATATTCATAAAATATCGTATAGATATACATGGTACGCATATTCATTCAAAATGACAGCTGGAATATACATAATACGTACGTCATGTACATTTCATGTATGTACATCGAATGCACATACATACGATATACATGGATGTATATATATTTATGAATATTTATAGAATATTTATAGATTAGTATGAATATATGTGGTATGTATATATATTCATTCGAGATGTTAATCTCAATATCCGTAAAGGCGATCACACGTAAAAAAGTTTTACTCGTAATCATAACATCGTAAGCATATATAATCGACCAATCACAATCGAGTATTTTAAAACGTAAGACCGCACTTTTGATTATGATGCTTGATTTACCTACGGCCTTACAATTACGACTAAAATTTTTTTACGTGTGATGGCCTTAAGAATATTATATACATAATGTATTAATGTAAAATACATAACGTATTAATGTGAATATACATAATACGTTCCATCCATGTACATCAAATTCACGTAGATATGCGTGAAAATAGTGCTGTTACTATTTTTCTATAAGGGATAGGGCGTTCAATCTATAGCATTATTAAAAAAATATAATTGATATTATCCCAGATAACATTTTGACATCCATTGTATATCCATACATATACATCAATGGATACGATTTGGTAAAAGTATAGATTTATTATCCCAATATATAATATATATGTGACTTCTCGGTTATAATTTAATTATTCAATGAAGAGTGTAAAAAATAAATAATTATGAAACATATTTTTCAAATATATATTTTTTAATATATTAATATATTTATCACGAGTTCAATAAACTGACCGATCTGATCATTTAGTGGCACTAGTCGATTTTAACACATAAATTGCGTGCAAATCGAGCAATGACTGTATCACGAATCTTATTTGGAGATTTTCTTGCTATGAATGATTTTTATATTCCGAAAGGCGGAAAGCGCCCGGCAATGGCCAAAATTACGATGATGCGAACACTTACTGCAGCATATTTACGATAAGGAAACAAAATTAGCTGCGAGTAAATAAATGGCGATTAATATGCGCTAATTAGACAAAACGCCCTTTGCAGCTAGGCCCCAGAGTGATACGTGCATGTGCGCGCTAGGCCGCGGCGACAACGCGCTTATTGGTTATTGGCCAGCGCATCGCGCTTCATTGTTGCATATTTCGCGGGGTGGCACTCCTATCGATTCTTTATCGAGCAGGATCTAACCTCGTTCTCTTCTTGTCCGAGTCGTCTACAACGGTCGCGGGTCGACTCGCCGTTCTTTCTATCCTTTTCGTGGCCGCGTGGCCTGAGGCGATTGCCTCAGGCCACGCGGAGGATCGTATCTTTCGTGTGTGATTTAAAAGAAAGAAGAAATATCGCAAGCTGGTGAGTAGTTTTTCTATAAAGCCACAATTCTCTTGTCGCATCTCTGCTCGCTCTGTCGCCTACCATATTTTCGAGTCGTACTGGCAACGCTGCCGCCATTTAGTGAATTTCATCATTTTCGGTGAAATTATTTCAAGTGAGCGAAGCGACCGGTTAGCGAAATGAGCAACCGAGCGAGACAGAGTTGAACAGAGTCGGCTAGCATAGAATAATACACGTATAGAATCCTTTTTTAAAAAAAAAGTTCTTTTCTCAATAACATTTGTGAATATTAGTATGTGATAATGTGAATGGAACGCGTGCAAATAAAAAAACTCTGTAATAATCTATTTATAGGCAGATGGCATTGGCTTTCGCATTCAGAAGGTGGACTGAGACCGCGCGCAGCTCATACAGCGATCTATGTTCAGGAAACAGACTCTCTTTATGTTTTCGGCGGCTATGATCTCAATTACATACTCAGTAACTTAGAAATATACAGGTTTAGCACAAGTCAATGGGAAGACGAATATGGAAATGTATTAGGTAAGTACACAAATTAATGCACAAACAAAGTTTCACTCAAGAAATTTAAAACAATATTATATATTTCTTAATAATTTCTTTATAACTTTTGTAATTGTATTTTGATTACGTTTTTGTCTTCTTTTCTAACGTATAATGAATCATGTTTTATAATGTGGAATGACAACAGTTTTTTTTATATTTTGCGACATCTAAAAATAAAAAATAACTTTAAACTACATTCGTAGAAGGCGCAACATCTGCCGAGTATCTGGATCCAACATTGATCGCTATGGAATTACAATGCAATCCTGGTACCAAAGAGATATACGGCCTACCGACATCAACTTTAATTTGGAAGCTACTTTATAGTATCAAAGATAATAATACATTAGGTCAACACGGTTCGCGAGAATTCAGGAATATGCATAAGGACAAGGAGAACGAGAAGAGCAAAAGTACCATTAGGATCGGTAGGAACGATGATCCCAGATGAAAGCATGTCCACGACATGTAAGACCAAGATATTCGCAAATATCAACAAGGTAATAAGTGACTCGTTCATTAATTTAATATCTCGAAACAATCTTGAAAATCTCCGGAACAATACACTGTTAACTTCGTATTTAGTTTGTGTAAAGATATAAAATAAAGATATAAGCACTATATGTATATACATATATATAAAAAAAACTTATATTTTTTTTATGAAAAATTTCATAAATAAAAATTCATCAAATCTAGTTAAAGTGATCTTTAGAACAACTTTGTATAGAATTTTATATATTCAAGATTCTTCACGAAATATTTAATGCTACCTATTTGTACAATTAGACTTAAATTAATATTTTATTACATATTTGTTTATTAAAGATATCGCAGAAACTTGGAAAACTTGTACAAAAAACACGCGGCGATGCAACGGATATGCAGAATGACGACGTGAAATGGGAAGAGCGAATCGTGGAGGGATTCGCAGAAGAAAATTGTTTTTGATCCAGAGTATCCGAAAGTAACTACTGATTCACTAAAAGTTGAACAGAGCTAACTATTGATAAATTACTCAAACCGAGTCCTCGATATGGTCACGCCGCATGTAAATATTAAGGTCCGTACGACATATAGCATTTATATTATATTAATGCATTTTTTCTTGCGTTTATTCAATGCATTCTTTATAAGTACAGAAAGATGTTATAATATATCGAAAGATATTAGTTTCTTTTCTCCATGTATATTCGCTTGGCACATCTTGGCATTATTACGTGCATGTAAACATTAGATTAATCTATTTTAAATAAAAAATAAAATGCCAAGCATTAGCGGACTACTTTCAATGTTTCGGTTTTTATATGACTAAAGTACTATGTGATAGAATAAAAAATAAATAAAGTCTCAAGTGATAGGTCTATAATATTTGATGAAACAAATAATCGCGTTTGTATCATAGTTAACCAAATTGTTGAAATTGCGAAAGAGTACTTATAAAGAATGCGATTTCTTTCAATGATATTTCGCGATTAAACTTCCTTCCACAGTAGTTGTATTTAAGGTAACAATGTTACAAATAATGGGATCACATCCGAATCATAACAATTTTTTGTATACGGAGAAATATGAAAAAATCTTTTTTATTTTTTAAATAATCAGAGGAAAGTTACGATCGCGTTACGTTTAACATTTAGAAATGATATTCCTGAATAATAGCGTTATATGAATATTACAAATACTTACAATATATTGTACTATTTTACTTCTATAACAATTAAATATATATATATATATATAACCCAATTAAAAATATAAAATATATATTAAGAATATAAATTATTGTGAAAGCAACAAATTTAGCTACAAAATAGAGTAATAGCAGAGTAACAAAATGGATGATATGGATTAGCTAATATTATTGTATAATGAAGAAAACATACAATTGAATATTTATATACTACTGTCCCCGTTATTGGTTTCATGAATTATCTCGCGCATTTTAGAGCATTTTGATGATATGCTATCGGTATTCGCTCGATCATTATTTGTCGTGTCTAAAAATCAAATGTTTTCGTTGAATCGATTTAAAAATTAGTTGTTTTTTTTATTATATATAGAAATGAAAAAGTGTCGATTTTAAAGGTGTATATCGAATAGCAAAATTCCAAGTCTTGTACTAAGTATCGCCAATATTTCGGATAATGCCAACGACAAATCGTTTTTATGAAAACGATTTTTAAATCTCAAAATTCTGCTGAAATATGATTTCTGAATTTATAGCGTATTTAACGTCTTCTCTTCGATTGCACAAAGAATTGCGGGCCCCAACGTGATACGTGCATGTGCGCGCTAGGCCGCGACACGGCAACGCGCTTATTGGTTATTGACCAGCATCGCGCTTCATTGTCGCGCATTTCGCGGAGTGGCACTCCTATCGATCCTTTGTCGAGCAGGATCTATCCTTTTTCTCGATCTTTTCCTGTGCTGTGCAACCACTGCAGTAAACGGTCGCGTCATAGTAATTTTGGCTGTTGCCGGGCACTTTCCTCCTTTCAGCAGTCAACGATCGTTCGTAATTCAGATTGAAGTTAAAAGATCTTTTATCCTTGGAGATATCTCCAAGGATTCGTGATACGCTCAATCTACACGCATCAAGGATCGGGTTGCGTAATTTCAACACCAACAACGGTCGACCCGCCATTCGTTTAATCCTCTTCGTGGCCTGAGGCCTGAGGCGAATCTTTCGTGTGTGAAAGAAGAGATATCGCGTACCGGTGAGTAGCTTTTCTATAAAACCGTACTTCTCTTGTCTCATCTCTGCTCGCTCTGGAACCGTCGCGTGGGTTACCATATTTTCGAGTAATGCTCACGCGACATTCCGATCGTTATCTCGATCGTCCGTATTCCTACCTCGAAAAACGAGGATTCTTCCTTGTTTCTGTTTGCTTTGTCTCGCGTGCTCCGTTTTACCATACGCAAAACAGAGACAGATAGGAACAAGAACTCCTCTTCTTTTATAGAAGGACTCTAAATACGGGTATTAATCTATGCTAGCCGACTTTGTAGTCTCGCTCGGTCGCTCATTTCGCTGACCGATCGCTTTGCTCACTTCAAATAATTTTGCCTAGAATGATCATTTTGCATAGAATGATGAAATTCACTAATGGCGGCAGCGTTGCCAGGAGTCCTTGTTCCTATCTGTCTCTGTTTTGCGTATGATAAAATGGAGTACGCGAGACAAAGCAAACAGAAACAAGAAAGAATCCTCGTTTTTCAAGGAAGGATACGGGCGATCGAGATGACGATCGGAATGTCGCGTGAGCATTACGTCATATTGCGTGCGTGTGTATGTGTGTCGCGTCTGCATTTCATAATTCACTGCCAATACTGAAAATCTGTAATACGTAATTAATGGAAAAAATATTACAGAATAATTAAAAATGCCTTGGCTTGTGATAAAATTCAATTTGGAAAACATTGTAGAAGCGGTGCCAAAAAATTGGTATTGTAAAGAAACATCTTCTTGTTACTGGCCGCCAGATACTTGCAATCATTCAATTAGCGAAAAGATAAAAAATCAATATAGTCCAGATCCTTTATTGTGGGAAACACATCCCGCTGAAATATTGGGACAATATGGTAAGCCTTCTCTTCATATTTTATAACTCTTTCAATGTATTCTCATTTTTTCTCTTCTTATTCTCTCATGTATATTCTCTGATGTGTAGACTGCGAGTAATAATATTATCCTAATGTCCATTTAATATATACCTTTATGACTTTTACAAAATATTTTTTGCTTAGATGATTTTAAAATTGCTAAGAAAAAGGCCAATAAAGCCAAAAGTACTAATGAGCTTTCCTCGAATAATGAAGATTTTAAAAAGAAAAAGATACTAAAAAAACACAAAGATAATAAAACGCGACATAATACAGATACCGATAATACATCATTAGATGAATATTCAAATGATGGAAATAGTTACCCCGTCACATCTTTTCTGAATTCGGAAAAATCAGTGAATGGTAAATACCATCGATGAATAAAACCCACAATTAAACTGTTTATGTATTTAATAATATATATAATTTCTTTAATTTGACAGACACTCATCAAATTACTGTTCAGCATAAACGTACAGAAAAAAATATAAATAGTGAGTATATTAATTGTGAGAAATAGTAGAGTTCTAAATGTCATCTAATATATGGTGGCAACAAATTATAAAAGAAAGTTTCATATATAAAAAGTAATATATTAATATATTAATTTATTTTTTAATAGATGCTTCAAATTTAATTGTTATAAGTAAGGATGCTTTTTCAAAATATCAGTTATTAAATTCAAGTGAGTAAATTATGTTTGTAATAATGTTATTCCTTTACATTTCTATTTACATGAATATTTCTATTTACATATATGTTTGTGTGAAATGTTAGCAAATTATTATTGATTCTTAAATTTCAGAATATCAAGAGGAGGTACTGAAGGAAATAAACTTACTACATCTAAAAATTAATGATATATCGGATAGCATAAAAGTTATCATTAATAGTGCGAAAGTAAACACCGAAACTGTTGTCCAAAATGATAGATCGGAAGTTTTAAAAATCATACATTTATTTCCGATGACCGAAAAATCATTAATTGAGGTGGAAGATTGGATTAACTCATCAATAGATAATAAAGAAGCACTGGTATGAATAAACTTTCTATCTCAATTTATATGAATTTTGTCCCTCTGTAATAAATTTGCATTAAAATTAAAAATATGTATTTAAAATATGTATTAAAATTTATTGTTGATTTCTCTATTAGCTTTCATTTAAAAAAAAAACTTTATATTTCAGACTAAAGAGTTAAGTCATATAGGAGGCACCACCTTAAAGGAATTGATTAAAAAATTAATGTACAGATTATTCTTTAATGAAGTTGGAATGTTATACTCATGGGAAGGGGCCAAAAAAAGAAGGTTTTCAAAAACTTAAATATTGCAGCTGTTATTTTAGGTAAATACCATAAGCTTTAATAGATTTGTGATCTCATAAGTCAAATATTTTTATTTTATGCACATTATTTATTTTCTTATTTATGATTTTCAGATGTAGTTCGTGTAAATCCGAAATTTCAAAACGCCACTGAAATTGAAGCAATTAATTATATAAAATCTTGGCTCGTTAGAAGTAAGGATCGATATAACAACGAACGGAGAAAGACTAACCAAATTGTAAACAACACTCAGGAAGAAACCAATCAAGTTGACTCTCCGTAGACTCAACACTAACGACAAAGATACGTATTTATAATTTTTAATATCCATGCGAAATGTAACATTTCATCGAGGCCGCTTCGATAATTGAAAAACTAGTATATTCATGTGATAATTATTTTCATGCGATAATTATTTTCATTGATTGCACAAGTCATGTCTATATAATTGATAGGATTATATGTTTGACACTTTACGTAGACAATTGTTTACTGCAATGTGTCAATGATTTAACTTTAAAACGGTCCTCCTAGACACTCGATATTACTGATCGTTTAAACTGGTTTTTAACATTGATGGATACAGATACATTATCAGAAATGATAGTGTGTAGATTTTAAATAACTTTTGATCCCGTACACTGCATTTAATGGGTGTGTAGGGAATCCGGTAATTTTTTTAAGTATTTTTTAAATATATACTGTATTTCGAATAAAAATGAATCAAAAAAGAGTTTTCGAGAAAAACGTTCTCGACATATTAAAAAGAAGGTAAATCAATCTCTAGCAATTATTAACAGTACTTATCAATTTTGTGTTCAAAATTCAATGAATGAGACAACAAACGTTGAAACCGATCACTCGCTTGATGAAACCGATTACAGCTACTCAAATAATAAAATTGATTATTATTCTGATAGCGAGGACACTGGTTCGCGTTATATAGACATTGACAATTTAACATTCAACGAACAACCCACCCATAGTTGTGCTAACGTAATTAAAAATACAAATTTGCGTTTGAATCATATCAAAAATAGTGATCAGCTATCTACAAAAATTGCTACTTGGGCTGTCAAAAACAACATTCGTTTTTCTTCACTAAGACAACTGCTTAGTATTCTACGCAAAGATCCTTTTTGTTGCAAAGATTTACCAACAGATCCTCGCACTCTTTTAAAAACGCCTAATAAATCATATGATAAAAAAGTAGGATCCGGTTTATATCACTATTTCGGGGTAGCTGAAACATTAAATTCTTTATGTATTTCTCTAAATATAAATGTAACATCCAGCACAGAGTTTTTTCTTGCAGTTAATATTGATGGGCTACCTTTGAGTAAAAGTTCTGCAAGTTCGTTTTGGCCTATTTTGTGTTCCGTTAAATCAATCGAAGCTCTTAAAAATAAAGTTTTCTTAGTAGCTCTCTATCATGGAAATGAAAAACCGAATTCTAATGATTTTTTACTTGATTTTGTTAATGAATGTGCAAAGTTAACAACAGATGGCATATTAATCAAGACTGTAAAATGTAATTTTAAAATTCAAATGTTAATCTGCGATACACCTGCTAAATCATTTGTTCTATCAGTCAAAAGTCATTCAGGCTACTTTTCTTGCACAAAGTGCAATCAAGAAGGGGAAATGATTAATAATGTTATTTGTTTTATTGAAACGGAAAATCTTGTAAAAAGAACAAATGAGTCTTTTAGAAATAAAGTTCATCCAGAACATCACATTGGTGAAACTCTTTTAATTAATATTCCAAGCTTTGATATTATTGATAATGTGCCTCTGGATTACATGCACAATCTTTTGTTAGGCGGAACTAAGAGATTGCTGTGCAATAAACGCTATGGGTGGATATTTGGTAAACCTCCTCACAAATTACGTGCCAAACATGTTAATGATATTACTAATTTACTTTTTAAATTACAAAAATATATTCCTTGTGAATTTTTAAGAAAGACTCGATCTATAGTAGAATGCAAGCGATATAAAGCAACTGAATTTAGACTTTTTTTACTATATACAGGCCCAATAGTCTTAAAGCAAGTATTGTCTCCTAAAGTTTACAATAATTTTATTACACTCAGCTTGGCGAGCACTATCTTAATTAGTAATTATTATTCAGAGCATGAACGTTATATTTCTTACGCTCACGAGCTCATAAAGCATTTTATTACTAATTCTATTCAAATCTATGGTCCAGATTTCATTTCACATAACATACTCGTACACAGTTTGTTGCACTTGAGCGATTGTGTAAGATTATTCGGTTCGCTAGACAACTTTAGTGCTTTTCCATTTGAAAATTTTCTGCAAAAGTTAAAAAAAATGGTTCGTAAAAGTTCCCAACCCCTGCAACAAGTTGTTCGTCGAATCGTTGAAGAGAATGTTTTAATGTCTACTAAGAATACTGATAATAATTTGTCTACAGAATTGTTAATGGAACATTCTGATGGACCCTTAATAAATACTTGTAATCCTCCTCAGTACAAAAAACTTAAAACTATCGAATATTGTTTAAATATTAATAAAATTGCTGACCGATTTGTACAGTTGAAAAATAAAACAATAGTTGAAATAAAAAATTTTGTTACCCATAAAGATTCAGCAGCTTTTTTAGGTTATAGCTACAGTTTACAAAATGATTTTTACTCCAAGCCATGTAATTCATCTTTGTTCGACATACAGTATATGAAAAAAATTAATAATTTACTTGAAATGTGGTCTGTTGATAACATAAGTAGGAAGTTAATAGTTCTACCATATAGAGGTCAATACGTTACTTTTCCACTATTACACATAAGTGTAATGGTGGAAAAGTAACGTATTACATAATACTTATGTAAATGTAAAACTTTAACTCTGATTATAAAATCAGAGTTAAAGTTTTTATTTAAACAAATGTTTTAATATAATTGTTAAACAGAACATACATTTTTCAATTCAACTTTATTGCGTTTTTATATAGTGTGAGTTATTATAAAAATATTAAATCTAAATATGTGTAAAATTTTTGTAACCATTTGGTTTATGTACAAAAAGTTAAGGTTACTGATGCCTTACTGCAGCCATATTCATATTACATATACTAACAAAACTCTAATAAATATTCATGAACAAATTGTTATAGATCTACTTGCTCGTTTAAAAGCCTTTTATCAGTAATAAACAAAAAATTAAATAACCTTTAAACTAACAAGAGCATTGTGTTCAAATTTTACACAAATACACGAACGTAATAATAGAACAATCTGTAAACTTTTTATATTCTTAGTAATGCTTTTGAGGTACCACTATCATTAAATTCATCTGGTGAAATATAAACCATCTAAATTTTGTATACTGATACCAAAAACTTAGTTACCGAACCATTTTGTTATAAGGCTACCAGATTGTTTAGTCAAAACAATTATATATTTAGTAATTATAAGGATAAAATTTTGATGGTTTATATTTTACCATACGTCTGGTCAACTTAAAATATTATTCTTAGTGTATAATCAAATACGCATTCAAATAAATGATTTATTTTGACATATTATTCAAGAAAAAGATCATAGCATTTCTTGTTTCCACATCATAATTCAATATGGGTGTAGTAAGGGATCAGGAGCCTTAAACACAACGTTAATTGTTTTATTAATTCCTTTACATCAACAAATCGTCTCAGCTGCTATAAGTATTTAATTCTTAAGAAGTTGATTATTTTTTTTTACACAAAAATATATATTTTCCGGTATTATATGAAATGCTCGATGTATCTCAGTGATTCGATCTGATCGACAAAGGGAGTAGTCTGATATGCACATGAACATACGCCATATTATACGTGATAGCGTTTAATTGATTTTTATAGATTATAAGATCGATGTCAGACGAGACACTGAGATAGTCATTAGCACATAGAGACTGATGCTTTTCATATAGATAAAATATATATTTATATATATACATATATTATTTAGATTAGAGTTCTCATGCAGTATATTATACGTAAGTTGTGCCTGTGTAAAGCGTGTGAATGTATTGTACCTGAGAATATGAGTACATGAGGGAAATTGTGAATATTAGAGTATGTGTAATTACAAGAATGAGAGAGAGAGAGAGAGAGAGAGAGAGAGAGAGAGAGAGAGAGAGAAAGTAAGCAAAGAGAAGGAAAAGGAGAGAAAGAGAGAAATGAACAGAGGGAGAGTGCAAAAGAAAAAGAATGAGAGAGAAAAAGAACTAGAAAGCCACGATAATGATATACATAAACGTGGCATATACGTCGTTGTAGACACATATAGGAGGTATATAAGATTGTATGTATTAATTATTAATAGTATTAATATGGAACAAACATTTTGATTTGTTTAATAACTTTTCAAATAAATAATGTATTTATTTAGAATAAGTTTATTTTGTAACTTAAGTTAGCATACCTTCATTTTTTAAGTTTCTTATTTATAGAATGCTTTAATCAAAGAAATAATGTCTAATATTTTGTTCAAAATACTTCAAAGTTTAATTTTAATGTAATATTTATGAATATAGTACATTAAAAAATAAATTTATATATATACATATATACATGTATTAGTAAATTTATATTTCTTTCCATAAACATATAATCCTTTACCTATTTCAATATAGGTATAGAGTATGCATATGGAAAAGTACCTATATATACATGTAAATACCTTAGAACATTTATACTGGAAGAGGCATAGTCTATCTGGCGTACGTAGTAAAAGTATTGCCAACATCTATCTATCCTTATCAGTACGAAATCTGTCAATGCACTTATGCGATTGGATAATATATATACACATATACATATGTTTTAGTTTGTCACACATACACACATGCAACATGATTGACGCATGCGTATCGAGTAAAATGTATCAATAAGGTATAATAGATGTTGACGGCACACGCCCCTTCCAATATGTATATGTTCTAAGGTAAATACATGTACATAGAAATATATATACATGCAAGGAAGTACATAAAAGATATTTTCGTAATTAAATTTATGTATATATCATGTATATTGTGTCACTGACATATTCTATGTGTGTATAATAGTGATTTACAAACGATGTATATTGGATATCTTCAAAATGTACAAATATAACACGTACAGTATAGCGCGTAGCATTCGCACATGTCTATATAATATCCAATGTACGTCGTTTATGTATCAATGTATAAAATATATCCTAGAAAATTTTGACATTCATTATAATACATTGCATATACATCTGTGAGTATCTCATATATATATATATATATATTTACATACTGATGTATATCAATGTATATACACTGAATGTCAAATTGTTATCTGAGGACATATTCTATGCACATACAATGATACATAAACGACGTACATTGAATATACACAGAATGAACAATGAATATACATTGAATGTACATTAAATGTGCACTGAATGTACATTGAATGCATATGCATGAAATATTCGACAAATATACACATGTATATTGCATAGATATACAGTGTACATCCAGCGCGTTGCATTTGCATATACCTACGATATCCAATGTACGCCGTTTGCGTATCACTGTATGTGCATAGGATATACACTGAATGTGCACTGAATGTACATAGAATGCATATACATGGAACATTCGACAAATATACACATGTATATTGCATGGATGTCCAGTGTACATACAGCGCGTTGCTTTTGCATATACCTACGATATCCAATGTACGTCGTTTGTGTGTCACTGTATGTGCATAGAACATACAATATCCACTGAAGTATATGCAATGTATATACATTGCATGTTAAAATGTTTACTGGGTATATTCCAAATGTACTACCAAAATCTCCAAACACAAAGTTATGTCAAAATATCGAAAATGCAGATACTGAAAGTATAAATAAAAGTCAATATAAAGATATTACAAAAATAAATGTTTTTACAAATGTAGAAAATACGGATATAATCTCAGTAGACAATTTGCAAAATGTTCACGAAAAGTGTGAAATCGATTATACTGTTATAATCGTGATTCTATTTCAGTTATTGATCTCGAAACGACTTCCAATACTATTGATCTCAATACTGATTCTGATTCTATCTCACAATCAGTTATTAATCTTAATATTGATTTAAATAATCAAATAGAAGAAAATGATATTAGAAATATTCCTTCAAGTTTTAATGTTCAGACAGATATTCAATGTAAAGAGATACCTAAATTTCAAAATGTTAAATATCAAAGATCTGAGAGGTTAAAGAGAGCTCGAGAAAAATTAGGGCCTAATCAGACTTTAATAACGGATTATTTTGTTTCAGCTGAAAAAGTTGCAAAAATTTTAAATGATAATATTAAAATAACTAAATACTTTTTATCTAAAATAAAACAATCAGAAATAAATTCTAATACAGAAGATAACGGATTAGTTTTATGTAGTTTTTTAAAGAAACTTTTAAATATATCATGAACAAATTTGAAACATCCAACGAATAAAAATTCTTATAATGAAGCCACAAAAAAATTTGCGACTTATCTTTATTATACAGGAGGAAAATTGTTATATGAAACATTGTATGCAAATTTACCAAACATATTACCTTCAATAACTACACTAAACAGATATTCATTTATTAATCGTAAACATACTGAAGAAGGTGATATTGATTTTATTGGTTTAATGCAATATTTAAATAAGAGAAATGTTCCAAAAATTATTTAGATAGCCGAAGATGCTACACGCATTACAGGAAAAATCGAGTATGATTCGCGAACAAATAAAGTTCTTGGGTTTGCTTTGCCTCTAAAAAATGGCTTACCTGACCAAAATGAGTACATCGCCAGATCTGCAGAAACTGTACAAAATATCTTTAAGACTGCTAATAAAGTTACATATGCATATGTAATAATGGCTCAACCTCTCTCTCATAATGTTCCCGCATATTGTTTATCTTTGTTTAGTACGGATAACAAATTTGATACAAACGATGCCCTTGAACGGTGGAATTTCATGAAAAAAGAGGCAAAAAAATATGGAATCATTATTGCAGGTTTTTCAGCTGATGGCGATACTCGTTTGTTAAAGACAATGCGTCTCAATTCTTTACCAATTACAAGAAATGAAATATTTTCATGGACTTCAACTTCGTTTCAAATAAATATAAATAAAGTAGAGGAATGTTACATTCAAGATACAACACATATCATAACGAAAATGCGGACAAGATTTTTAAAAGAAGGAATAACACTTCCAATAGGAGATTATTTTGCTACTGTTGATCATCTTCATTACTTAGTAAAAAATGTTTCGAAAGATAAACATCTTCTAACATCTTGGGACTTAAAAGGAGAAGATAAAATGAATTATCTTGCAGGAGCAAAAATGTGTTCTTCATCTATAATCAACCATTTAAAGCAAGTTACCAATAGTAATGGCACAATTGCTTATTTAAATATAATGAATTTTATAATATTATCTTTTTTAGATGAATCAACAGTTTTAAGTGCTCGAGTTTATTACATATGGTATTCCGTTTTTTTCCTAAGAATATGGAAAGCATGGATTAAGAGAAATAAAACTTATACAATAAAAGATAATTTTTTAACCAATAATTGTTATCTTTGTATAGAACTAAATGCACATAATTTGATAAAACTAATTATTTTATTTAAAAATAATAACCAATTTTTTAAGCCCGAAATGTTTCATCCTATAAATTTTAGTAGTCAAACATGTGAAAAGTTTTTTTGGTCAGCTCGATCTATGACTTTTACATATTTAACTGTTATTAATTTTAGCATTAAAAATTTAATATATTGTGCTGATAGAATTAAGCAAACAAATGAACTTTCAGGAATATTTTTATTTCCTAGAGAAGATAAGAAAAAATGTAATACTCAAAATGTTCCTACATATGAAGATATACAGAATTTGAACATTGAAGAAATAGTTGCAAATGCACTGAAAGACGTCATTAAAGAAACTAAAAAGCTAGGTATAAAAATTGAAAATCATGAAGATTGAAAATTCATAGATATTCCTTCTCAAATAATAAAAAGTGAGTTTAAACACAATGACGATATAGAACATGAAATTGATAGTGATTATATTATAAATAGTTCCAATGATATTATAGATACAAATGTTGAAAACATTGATGACTATTTTATTTGATAATCAAAGTTCTGATTTAGAATTGAAAAGTCTAGAATTAAAAGATTTTTCAAAAAAAGTCCCACTAGAATCGATAACAGAAAATTCGCCTTTTATAAAAATTCAAATTGATGATAAAACAATGGTTATTAAGAAGTCTACTATTGGCTTCTTGACGATTGTAAAGGCAAAGTTAGTGCAGATAGATTACGAAGAATTATTACCAATGACAAAACATCAACAAAAAGACGAAAAACACTGTATTCAAATTGCATCTAAGAAAAAACAAAAATATTCTCAATTTTCTAATTCTAAAAGTAAAGAAGTACAGTATCCTAATTTAGAAGATAAAAGTGAATATTTTCTTGAAAATAAGTCAAAGATATTATTAGAAAACTACTATGCTGTTTTTTATGATAATAAATATTATATTGGTCGAGTTATTGAATACAATAAGAACAATGTAAAAATAAAATTTTTAAAATCAGAACTTGATTCTTTCGTTTGGCCACGTGATGAAGATATAGCAGTTGTTAAGGGGATGCTTAACATGTCCTTTTTTACCGACTAAACACGATTAATTTTTGCAGACAAAATTCTTGTAATTACATTTACAGATTGCAAAATCCTTCTCGTCAATAAAAGTATAGACATTAATAGACCTCATAGTAATCCACTTTATGCCGAAAACATTGACTTTATATCTTTTTTATCTAATCTTAACTGGCTCTGTAATCTAGAGCAGAGCTCGGCAAGAAATGCACATTTCGCCCGATTTTCAGTTGACTCCGCCTAGCGCTCGTCCCTTACCTCGACGTCCCGCGCGCAGCCTACGAGCCGCGCGAGGCTCAGGACCGTGTCACCTCGCGACTCGCGACCGTATCGTGTCACCGGTCATCGGACCTCGAATACATATTTTTAATAGAGTTGAGCAAAAATTCACTACCTGTGAATTAGTCACTGATAATAAAAATTCACGTTCACGACCTGTGAACAAATATGAAAATTCACTGTGAATAGTGTGAATGAGGCTTTCCGCTCTGTCGGGTAGTCACCAAATTACAAAATTATACATAAAATGCGCAATTAAAGATTATTTGCAATGCAAAGTACAAATTAGAATCTAAGATTTATTAAACAAAAGTTTTATTTTACGTTTTTTATAATATATAATATATATTATAAAAAACGTAAACTAAAACTTTTTGCTCAACTCTATTAAAAATATGTATTCGAGGTCCGGTGACCGGTGACACGATACGGTCGCGAGTCGCGAGGTGACACGGTCCTGAGCCTCGCGCGGCTCGTAGGCTGCGCGCGGGACGTCGAGGTAAGGGACGAGCGCTAGGCGGAGTCAACTGAAAATCGGGCGAAATGTGCATTTCTTGCCGAGCTCTGATCTAGAGTGTCAACGAGTGCCAAATATTCGCTTCATACAAATATTCAACGGTCTTTTCGTATAAAATGAGTGTACCATGAGTTCCAAATTAGTCGCCGGAACAACGTAGGATTTTCAAAATTTGGCTCAGAAGTCTAAAAATAAAGATTTTTGTCTGCAAAAATTTGTGAGCATATGTCCGGTCCGATGCCGGTATATCTCAGCTGATCGCAGCAGAAGAAAGAGAAAATTAGTTGCTCTGTATTGTGACAGATGGCAGTGTTCAAGTCGGACGAAGCAATCGATCTGTTTATCGACCGATTGGATTGAATCTAAGCTAGCCAATTACTAGGTTAGGTTTCCTGTCAAACAAATTCAACTCGACGAACTGGCTTGAATTCTTTGGCATTCTGACATACAGTACTAAAAATTTATAATTCCGTATACTGTAAACGTTACATATACTGTAGATTTTTAGTATTAACAATGAATTTCAAAACGCAGCCCTTTGTTTTGCATTATCTACTCTCTAAGTCTGAATCGATGGAATTTTACTGATTTACAGTTCTATACTTATAACAGTGTCATCAGTGACTATTCACTATTTTTCAGTGATTCCGATTAAAAAGGAGATATTCTCACTGACCGAATCAGTGTAATGTTACTGAAAAACAGTGCATATATCACTAAATAAAATAGCTGTAGGTATATCACCGAAAACAGACTATTCACTGAATAAAATACTGATTTCAATTTAGAGAGTATATGAATGTTTTATTACCCAGATAGCCAAACGTGCAAAAACACGACAGAAGCACGCTGTGATTTTCAATCGTTTCGATATCGTACTGGTATCGTGCAAATCAATGTTATCAGATTTAAGTAACTGCTTCAAATTATTTTACAATACCAGTATTATAACATAACTGTGTGCTGTAACTTTGAAAGCGCACGGTGCTGTTACGTGTGTCGGGTTTTGTGCCGAATTTTTGTATCCGTTCTAAGCTTGTACGTTGTTTTTTCACGTATCCGGTCACATTATCAGCATAAAACTTTACGGTGTGCTGTAGCTTTGAAAGCGCACGGTGCTGTTACGCGTGACGTATTTTGTGCAGAAATTTAATATGTTTTGTGTATACAGGATGCAAAGACAACTGCATTTTCTCATTATATATATATATGTATATATTATCATATAGAGTATCATACATACAATCAAATATTTTTTCCCGGGTTATTATAGCAACGATCCGATAATCATTGGGTCGTTAATTATTGTAAATTTTACACAAAATGGTAGAAAACTTTTATGCTCCAGTTTTATATTTTACTTACTCTATCATATATATATATATATACACACACACACACACATATACACATATACACACACATAGGGTGTTCATTAATGGTTGTATACACTTTCTATCCAGAGCGCGCCTTAATCAAGTCTTACTGACTGCGCTCTATATAATTTATATGGAGTGAAAGTAAGTCACCTCTTATGGTAAAAAGTATACAACTATTAATGAACACTCTGTATTTATTTATATATAAATATATATTTATTTATATATAATTATATATTCATTTATATATATATATATATAATCATATATATTTATATTTGATTATATAATATATTTATATATTCATATAAAATATTTTTTCCCCGAAAAGCGCACAGGAAGTTATTTTTTTCAAGTGGCAGTGCGCCGTTTGTGTGTCTATAGTCATTTAAATAACAATTTTTTCCGCGCCTCACAGTACCGAGCGGCTTTTTTTTGCCGCGTGTTTGCATTAAGTAATGGACTGGGCTAAGTCAATAATTTTCAGTAATTAATGTCTTAATTATCAATTACTACGAATTTTACAAAATAGTAGAGGACCTTTCTGCTCAATTTAACTTGTCTATCAGTACATAAGAGGTACAATTATTGGACAGCTTATATGTATACTTCGTATTGTTTAATAAACTATAGGCATCTCTCCATCTTGAAAAAAATTGCATACAAATTACAAATTAATTACAAATTGAGCAGGAAACATAATATTTTATAATATACTTTTACAAAATGTTAAATATGCATTAAAATAAAAAAAATATTTAAACATTTATTTAAAAATAATTTTTTATTTGTAGCTGTACTATAATTCTAATCACATTAAATAATAAATTAGGCAGTATATTCTAACATTGAAAAAATCAATTTACAATTTAATGATTGTTCACAATAGAAAAAAATTATTTCGATTAAATAAAAAAAAATACGTATATTATGATTATACGTTTTTAGAACTATACATCGTATGTACCAGTTTCAGGAAAATAAAAAAATAGATTATCAATTGGTTTGTCGTGAATCCATTATAATTACACTGTTCGCAACATATATATTATTTATATGTGTAAATTTAACACTTGCCTGTTATGTTAACTGAATTTAACAGATATAAGTGCCCAAGCAGAATGGAGTCATCACGTCAAAATGATGTCAAAGTGACTGTAAAATGATCATTAAAAGTCACTTTTCGATCAATTACAATTTACTTTCATTTTATTTTGATATAATTGTGAATCATTTTGATGTCATTTTGACTTGTTCTGCTTGGATGTAGACTTGTGAAAATAATATGAAAAATTGTTTTTATAAATTTACATTTTGATCTGTTAAAATTTATAGAAAAAGTGTTGATGTCTATAACAGGAATTGGGATCATTGCAATACTTTTTTACTATTCTGTTAATTTCATCATAAAAAATTATGTTAATTGTACACACAATTAACTTCAAATTACGATCAAAATTACATTTCTTTTTTTCTTAAAATACTATTTTTACGCAGTAATAATGTAATCATTTAACACATCTAGATAATGTTAAATTAACACAAAATTTTAAGTAGACCGTTTGGAACATGTTATTTATATTACATTTAACATAATTTCTCCAACTGTATATACACGTATATAGAGAATATAATAAAATCCACATAACATGTATAACAGCATGAACATAAAATTGCTGGATCATTGAGAATCTGGCACAAAGCCGCCATATTGATTTACATAAGAATCTCAATGTTCTATTGGTCTTGTGTTATGCGGAACGCAGCCGATAAGCTGAAATATGTGACGCATGCGCCTAGGAAACTGCATGGAAAGACATCCTAACACTATTCGCAAGCGCGCGCGTAACACAATCATATTATGTGATAGCTGATTCATACGAGAAGAAAATCCAAAGGCTCGAATTATGGTATTTATGCGAAATTAATATATAATATATAATTAGTGAAAGTTATAACAGGAATGTACAAGGATTTTGATAATGTTAGAAACTCTTCATCATTTTTAGGCTAAAATTTATAGTTTCATCTTCCGGACAAAGCTATTCCATAACATCCTCTTCGAGGAAAATTTTACTCGATATAATACCTATATAGTATATGTGTACTGCATATATATATATATGCATATATACATAAATTTCGAGTAAAATTTTCCTTGAAGAGCACGTTTTGGAACCTAACCTAAATATATTATATATATATATATATATATATATATATATATATATATATATATATGTACACATTCCCATTCTGTTTTTAATAGAAATAAAGTGACTTATTTTTATTTTGGAACTCTCAACCATGAAAGCTTGAAAACCTAAAAAAATGAAAAAAAATTTTTGATCTAAGCTCTTGCATAACAATCCTGTTCCAATTTTATAAACATTTTATTAACATATACTACAATATCTAGTCAAACATGATAATAAAATCGACGTAAAAATTTAATGTTAAAATCAAATCAATTAACGTTAATTTAAAGTTGAAATCATTGAATTGATATCAAATCAACGTCGATTACATTATCCATTTCTGGCTAGATAGCGATATATAAAAAATGGTCAATGTCTTGTCAATCAGATATATTAATCGTCTTTTTATTTGTATCATTTATTGAGGGATATCTTGGAAACAAGAGGGCTCCCCAGGAAAAAATTTTTTATATATAATCATATATATAATTGTGTATAATTATATATAAAATATGCCCATACAAATATGTATACGAGTATAATTAAATATAATTATACATAATTATATATAATCATATATAATTGTATATAACTATATTATATGTAATTATATATAATTATATATTCATTTATATATAAAAATACATAATTATATATTTATTTATATATAAATATATATATGATTATATATATTTATGTATGGACATATTTTATATAAAAAATATTTTTTCTCGGGTCCTTCAACTTAAATTGTAAATTTTTATCACATCTTTTTGTAATATTACTGATTTCAGGTACATAACTGGTGAATTATGGTATTTGATATAATTTACAAAGGATTCTTAGATTGGATCAAACTAATGTGAGTTTCAATGAATGTTAGTACGTTTTATTTATAAATCTAACATGAATATATAAGCATTACATTTTATTGTCTTTATTTACTTTAAAATATTCAACATTTAATATATGGTGACTTTTATTATATATACTTCTGACATTTGGTTTCATATAAAATGAATTCTTTTTAAAAAATATAAAATATTATATATAAGTACAGAATATAATCTTTATTTTGAGTACCTCAAGAAACATGAAATTTCTATCAAAATATAAAGTATCTTATGGTCGTAAGCCTGTTAATCAGTTGCTGTACCGGCAACGTAGAAGAATATTACTACAGTTAGGTATACGCAAAATACAATCTAAAATGCAGAATAGTAATCAATCTTCTTCCTCTCTTCACGATTACATAGATAGTAATCTGATTATTGCACACAATTCTGTCGCGGAAGATTCTCAACTATCTAAGTCGTTTAATATACCTAATAATGTGTCAAAGAATTTAAAGCATACAATTTTTGAATCGGCTGACACTAATTTAGTTCTTCAATCACTCGCATCTTCTGTATGCAACAGCGATGAGTCACAGCTCTCTGCATCAAGTGACAGCTTTGTCGCTCATAAAGAAATAACTGATGGTTTTTCTACTGACAATACTGATGAGGACAGTAGGCACTCATTTTTGCAACTACTTCGTCAATGCTTTCTTGACAATAACGTATCACATACGACAGGAAGTAAGATTCTGAAAATATTGAAAATGCATTCTTGTTTTTCTTATTTTCCGAAAGATTCGCGAACGCTTTTAAAAACCCCCAGAATTCGAATAGAATTGTCCACTGTCGAACCCGGCGAATACGTTCATTTTGGGTTTGAAAAAGGAGTAATTAAAAGTCTTAAAAAAATTCAGTCTGTTTTGATTCCAAATATATTAGAAATAGATTTTAATACTGATGGTGGTGCTTTGGATAAATCGGGAAATTCTCAAATATGGCCAATTCAGATCAGAATTGTAAATATTTGTAATACTGAACCTGAAGTAATTGGAATTTATCGTGGACCAGGAAAACCCGCAAATGCTTGTGATTTTTTTAAAACTTTTGTAAATGAAGTGACTAAAATTATACGTGACGGTGGTATTGATTATGAAGACATTAAGTTACCGATTCGTTTACGTGCATTTATAGCCGATGCGCCTGCTCGCGCTTTTATTCTAAATCATAAAGGACACGTGGCTTTTAATCCATGTTCAAAATGCTACATAACAGGAGTGACAATAGAAAAACGAACAGTTTTTCCATTCGGTCCAATGCGTTGTAGAACTGATGACGAATATTCTAGGCTCGTAGATCAAGATCATCATAAAGAAGGACTAAGTGCACTATCCAAACTTCCCGTGGGAGCAGTTAGCCAGGTCCCTTTCGAATACATGCATTTTATTTGTTTGGGTGTCGTTAAAAAGTGCATATCGGCATGGGTAGATGGTGTATTTACGAAGTCCAGTAAATTATGTGCCCGTCAAATATTACAAATTTCTGCATCTTTAAACAATTTGTCACAGTTTTGCCCTCGTGAATTTGCTCGTCGTCCAAGGTCTATTGCATTTTACAAAAGATTTAAAGCAATTCCGTCAATTCCTTCTGTATACTGGGCCTGTTGTTCTTAAAGATGTTCTTCCTGAAGATCTTTATTTTCATTTTTTGATGTTACACTCAGCAATTCGATGTCTAGTACTGCCGACTAGAAGTAATCTGCATTTAAGATATGCGGAGCTCGCTTTACAAAAATTTGTCAAGATGTGTGAACAATTGTATGGGTCGTTTTTTTTTATCGTATAACATACATGGACTACTTCATATATGTAATGATGCGAAAAATTTGGGCCCACTTGATTGTTTTTCAGCATTTCCTTATGAGAACAATATGCGCCTCATAAGTAAATTTTGCAGGAAACCAAATCAGCCACTGCAGCAAATTGCACTTAGAATAATGGAACAAGAAAATTCTTATATACGCATTTGCACTTCCAAAGAATCGTCTTATAGATGCCTCCAACCGCACACAAAAGGTCCTGTTCCTGAAGAATTTTTTTCAAACTGTACACAATATCGCTCGATTGAAAATGATGCATTATATCTTAGTATTGCGAAACGTAATAATTGCTGTATGTTGCGTGATTCATCGATTTGTGTAGTTATTAACATTGTAATGGAAAATTTGAATCACTTCCTGGTTATTCGAAAATTCTCAAAGATGGAATTATTTTATGATGTAGGTTTGTCTTCAGAACTTTTTGAATTTTTTAAATGTTCATTGATTTCTGCAGAATGGTCGCTTATTCATATATCTGAGATATAAAAAAAATGCTATCTGATGCCTTTATTGCAAAACAAACATAATCATAAAGATAATCAGTTAGAAGACAATACCTTTAATTTATGTCATGATTGCGTATTTATTGTAGCTACTATTTTGTAAGTTTCGTTTCAATTTATTCTAAATATATTTTATATATTTTAAAATTTAGAATCATCCCCCTCTATATGTACAATATTTTATTTATTATTTATATTTTTGTCTGTCTTTTTATTTTTATTTTTTGATAAAAGACATCAATGGCAACTGACGTCAACCGACCAAAGAGAAACATTCAGAAGCCAAAGCGATATAAAAGGACATCCGTCGACGATGATGGTCTAAATAAAACTAAGAAATCGGCTATAATTAATACAGAAATCGAAGATATCAGAGCTGTACTCCGAAGTTATGAATCGAAGACTCCGACAGTTTGCAGGACACAATGAACAATCATAACAAACTTGAATGCGAACAAAAGTTACCTGTTAAATCCGAACAAAAGTTACCTACTAAATGCGAACAGACGTTACCTATTGAATGTGAACAAAAGTTACCTGCTAAATGTGACAAAAAGTTACCTGATATTTACGTGCAACAATCACACAACATGCAAACACAGAACCTATCACAGAATATTATGCATTCACAAGACGAGTTTACTCCCTTGCACTCAACTTCCTATGCTCGTAACTCTTACACACAATATATGACATCGGAAATTAACCAAAATGTGAACAAAGTACCTGCTACACAGTACTCGTCTCAACAGAATGACAAGAGTTTCACAAAATTGCTCCAAACATCGGAGTATACAGTTCCAAATTTTTCAGTTTCGCGTGAACAAAACGATAATCAACGGTATTTGACTGGAATTCACAATACGTATCCATCCGTTAATTATGAACCTCAAACACATTACACACCTCAGCCTACAGTAGTTCAACCTCAAATAAATTACACACCTCAGCTTACAGTTCAACCTCTTAATTCACCAACAGTCACTGCATCTAATAATGAACCATATTTAAATATTGCATCGACGTCTGAAATTGAAAAATCTATCTCAACAACTCTGCATTCTGCCACCACTCCATGTAGCACAGAAACTAATACGACTACGCAAGTTGATAGTACAAAACCAAAAATTATATCAGACATAATATTAAAAAAGAAGCCTTTAATGGAAAAGCAATCAACAGCACTGCAGTCATCAAAAATGGACAATTTATTGGTGTACGTTGACACTTAACTTTTATTTATTTATTTTACTGTTGAAAGCTTTATTTCGTTTTAATTTCATTATATACAAATTGTACACGTCTTTACAAAAGATCAAATACGACTGAGTAATGTCTAAGAAATACAAAATGGCGCCATGATCGTTCATCTAATTATGCCGCACCCTGTATAGCATATTTTGCTTTCACATATATTAATCTTTTTTTTCAAACGTTGATATTCATTATTCAAAGTTTAAATCATTTCTGTTTATGTAGACATATAAAGGAGTACTACGATCCAAAATTACAGTACGTACATTACGCAATGATACAATATTTACTATATTATAATGTTTGCTACATTAATGAATTATATTTTGTTCATTTATAGGCGCATTTACGAACGTTTCGTTACAATTGAAAAACTTCTGAAGAAGAAAGTGATAAACAAAGGAAATATTCCTAACAAACCAAATATGTTACCATTACATACGATAGAAGAATTTGAACGCTTTGAAGAACTTCCGCCGAAAGAGTTAGATGATATCGTAATAACTTGTATAATTTTTCATTATAATTGTACTATGATTGTAATATCAAGTTTCAATATTTGTATACGTATAATTTTTAGGTTGATTACTTTATACATATTGGAGGATTTAACTTGCGAGAAACGATTACTTTTATTATAAATGAAGCGATGACTCCGGAAGTTACTACACATTTTACTTGGTGGGGCAATAAAAATAAACGTCAACTTTTTGATACCAAATTGATGTACACGATATTTCGTAAGTATATTTATTTCACATTAATTTCCCTAGTGCCTTTTATTCTTTTATGTATTTTGCTTTACTCACATCGCTTTCTCGTTTACTTTGTTGTAACCTAGGCTAATGGATTCACATTTTTATTCTCCATACTGCACAGAAGGCTGCAGAAATATTGTTGCAACATTGCTGCAACGTTGCAACAATATTGTTGCAAATTTTGTGCTATATGGGTCTGTATGACACCGTCGCTTTTTTGTTTTCTTTATTGTCATTTATTTTTCATTTGTTTTTCCATTGATTTTCTTTTTTTTTCTTTTTCAATGTTTTAATATTTTATTCTGTAACATATAAATAATATAATAATTCAAGCAGAAGGAAAGCATCATATTCAAATCATTGAATAATTATTTAAAATTCTTATTTAATTTCAAACAACGTTTTAACCTGACGTACAGACTTTTAATGTATATTAAGTTTACTTCAAAGATATTATTTAAATTAATTATATTCACAATTAGTAATATTTAAGAAGAACTTCAGTTACGTTTTAAAGTATTTCAACAATAATATTTAAATGTATTATATTTAAAGGATTTCTTATGTACAGAATATGCGTATCAAAAAGTTGAAATAAAAATTATAAATGAAATGCATTTAAAATTATATATAAAATATAACTACTGTTTTTATTATACGTTTTTATTTTTTATTTACAATTTGATTAATATAATAAATGTAAATATTTCTGAAATATATAATTAAAAAAAGTATTATATATATTTGTGATAGATTTCAGAAACATTTCTCTTGCAACATTTCATTTGACATTTTGCAAAATCTCTTTAGAAGTGTTGTACATGAGGTGTGAAAGATTTAAATCTTTCTAAAAGGTCTTTGCAACAATCGGGCTGTACAATTTTGCTGTGTGAGAATATTTTTATAAAAACTTAGAGACTAGATCTTACTGAAATAAGATAGAAACCATCAGTTCGTAATAAATATTTTTCTCTTTCAACAATTTTCATTCGGCATTTTACCATCTTTTTTTACAGCAGTATGTACTCTTTTCAACATCATTTTTTGCTTTTATTTCCAACAGTTTTTGTTTCCATCATACGTTTTTTACCTTTTTTGGAACTTTTCTTGACCCTGACAACATATATCAAGATTAACATCATTCGAGCTGCTTTCCCTAATGTCAATGATTACTTATAATTTTTATATCTCTTTATATACTGTGCAATATAATCTTAAATAATTATTAATATTCTATTAGTAAACAAGGGACCATAAACTCATAATGATTCACCTAATTAATAAACATCTTTAAAACTGTTTGTAGAACTTTTTTGAACTGATTTTCTAATTCTTGCCTACTTCTTGTTAGTAACATTTTTATATTATGTTCTTCAAATATTTTTTATATATAAATGATTTTATATTTGTTATCATGTCCCAAACTTTGCGTAACCATACCCATTAATAACACACTCCTGAAATCATTTCGAGACAAAAATTTTAAAATCAGAAGGTCGAGGATGCCATAGTTTTTATATAAAAAAGGTTTATGCCTATTTCTATCAACACAGATTAACTTTGATCTCAGTTTAACTTACTCTTTACTTTTTTTAGTTTTAAAAATTGAAAAGAAATAAAAAGTAAGTTAAACTGAGATCTAAATTAATTTACATTGGTGGAAATGAACATTAAAATTAGTAAATTAAACTGTTCGAAATAAGCGTGCTGAAATATGACATAATATTACAGCAGTGAAGATGTTTTTAAGTATAAATCTTATTTTTCATATATATAGATTTTGCATACAGTTTCACGGAACGATGTAGCACACCTAAGCGAGCAAATTTCAGATATTTTGATTTGTCAACTTTAAATCTTTTTCCATTTAAAAACTATTGTAGCGCCGACATTTTAATATTAGGATTTTTGTCTTGAAATGATCTTAGGAATCCATTATTGACGGATGTCTCGCGAAGTCTAGAATATTCTGTATAAATGTTCTTATAATGAAACTAATTTTAGGAGCTGTTCGTGCAAATAGAAATTTCGAGAGCCCAGACAGAAAAATGTTTCAAGAATGCGTTATGAACGCCTTGCGAGCAACAAAGCAAAAACATCGGCGTGCAATGAATGTAAATGACAACGAAGTAACAATGACACGACATCGAATGGAACAGATTGCTAATATAGTTTACATAAAACCCTGCAATAATAATCTTCAGAAGACTAGAACTTCAAATGGACCGAAGTCAAAAGACAGTATTGTTAAGCAAAAACATCGATGTGAAACTGATGTCAAGGATGACGAAGCAAAGAAACAATGTCGAAGGAAACAGATCGCCAACGTATCTTTTGCAAAACTTAATAACAATAATGTTGAGCAAAGTGGTACTTCAAGTGGACAGAAGTCAAAAGAAAATGACACGGATATCTTTTCCGAAGATTCTATTTCATCAAAGGGTGACTACTTGGGGATGTCTTCAGAAAATGACTCGGAGTTATAAATTAGCTTACACTTTATATTTAGATATTTGAATTCATTTTTATAATAATAATTTTATAATTAAAATTAATAAATTTTTGTTTTTATGGCATTTTGTTATTTTTTTAATAATAAAATAACGTCGTTTTTGAGAAACTATAAATTTTGTACTTTACAATTAAAAAATTGATTAAAGAAGCAATCTCATATTAAATTTTACTACAATTACATAAAACAACATTGTAAGATAAATAATTTTGTCTTGTCTTTTTTTTATTATATTTACAGAACGAAACTTGCAGTTTGAAATTTTTCTATTTTGAAGAATTGAATTTTTTTCAAATTTCTTTGTTGATTTCTCTGAGATTTAAAATTACGAATCTTAGTTCATAATAACTCTTATGAATCTTTATGAAAAATTCAATTTTTAGTCCTTAGTACGCTGAAACTTACCATAAAAGGAAAACACAATCATTCGTCTTAAAACTGGGAGCGTCCCAATTGTGCACAGACTCGATTGGACACCACCAATCATAGCGGCCGATGCCTACAGCTTTTTGTTGATTAGAGTTAGATAATTCACATGATTGGTTGGTGTCCAATCGGGTCTATGCGCAACCAGGACTCACTCTTAAAACTTATTTTTATGTGAATTTATTTTTTAGAGATTGTTTCTTTAATAAGTTGTTTAATTATAAAGTACATTTATGATCTTTCAAAAACGCCATTATTTATAAAGTACACACGCACTCGCGCGCACGCACACACATACACACATGTAGTGTATTTGCACGTTTGTGTGTGTGTGTGTGTGTGTATATATAAGTTTTGTACGGCGTAACAGATTCGTGCACGCAGCGTGCCGTTTCAAAAAGACAGAATTTGTGATTCTGCTGTCTTGTGACACATGCTGTCTCACATGAGTGCAACGTGCGCGCACGACGTAACGTTTCACAGCTTCACCGTGCCGGCAAAGTGCGGTTACTGTGCCGTTCAAATGCTATCTGGGTATATGGATGAAAATGCTTGATAAACGTTGTTGATGTAATGTTAAGTATTACAACAAGAAGAGATATTCACGTAAATTTAAAGAAACTATCAATTTCGTTCATAAGTATCAACATTTATAGTAAAGGTTTCACAAAGTTATCGAAGTAATATAAGATAATATAAAATGTATAGAAAAAAAACTTAATCTATAGGAAGCTCTCTAGAGGTTTTAATTAAATAAAAGGTTGTTATTATATTAAACGTATTTTATCATTGTAACATACAATATATTTCTCATAAGAATCGTCTCATAAGAATGTGAAAATAAACAGCAAGAATTTCTACATTTTAATCGATTACAGATGGATTCATCACTGGATGATAGAATCATCAATGTGTTTATTTTGAAAATAATAATTAATATCCTAGATAGCACAGAGGATTTAAAAAGAATTGTTTACGTCACCATTACTAAGTTTTTTTTGAAATGTAAAAAGAATTCTTTTTCTGAAAAAGAAAGAAAAAGTAAAGAAAAGAATTTTTTTTATATTTTAAAATAAACTCAGAATTGGTGACATAAACATGAATTTTTTTCTAATTCTGTGTGTTATCTGGGATTCTTATACAGATATTTTTATATTTTAATAATTGTATTGACTTTATATAATATTTGAAATGTCTTTATATTAATTTTGCTTAAAAAAAATATTAAAGTGTACAATTGTTACATCCGGAGGATTTCACGATTTCCCTTTTCGCATCCATTATATAAATTATGCTAAACAAGCTAAGGGATTGTCTGTAAAATTTACAATACTTGTACCCGGAACTCCACGATTTCTCTTTTATAAATAACACTATCGGCTATTATAAGAAAAAAAATCAAACATTGTTCTCGGAATATATATATAATGGCCACATATTACATCCGGAGCAATAAATAGAAGCAAAAAAAGGAGAAATCGTGCAACTGCAAAATTATAAGCAACGATGCTTATTTAATAATTCATATGGACGAACAAAGCCTGGACTCAAAAGAGAAAAAATCTAAACGCTATTAAAGTCTGGCAACAATCAGAGATAAGATTGAGTCGCGACGCCGGACGGAAACTATAAAACTATAAAATCAAAATTTACAACCCGGCTTTGTTTGTTCGAACCTATGTTTCATCACGAACGGAAAGATGATTCATATGGAAAGCGAGTCCCAAATAAACGGACGCGGCGATATAAAAAATCGGGACCGAACGTTCCAAGAAGAGGAACCGTAAGATAACAAATCCCTTAAGCGATTGGGTGATGCAACTGCTCGCCCCTCTTAGAGTTAAGAAAAATCGAGAGAAGATGGAAAATTAGCCAACGAGAGATCATCCGAGAATATGATTGGTAGTGAGCGTTGGTGAATACCCAACGAATAAGCTCAAAATTTCAACAACAAGGAATCTCCAAGGAAAGGGAAAAAGCTCAAAAAGCTTCACCCAATCAAATCCTCATCTCACCCACCAAACTAATCTCACGCCCTTTTCCTAAGCCCTATAAAATACGCAGCTTCGAACGCCTCGAGATTCATTCATTCAAAAAATTCAAAGTTTAAGTTCGCACTCACGTCCACGCGTTGCAAGTGTCCAAGCTGTGCGCGTTATTTTCAAAATCGTTTTAAACTTAGAATCTGTGCTTAAGAATTCACATACATTAAAACTCCGAGCAGCCCACCGTTGAAGCATCCCCAGAGCGGACAGCCTGCGCTGCGTCAAGCACCTTTCAACCCGCAGATTTCCATAGTTCTTCCCTTTCTCTTCTTGTCTAACTAATAAGTAAGTTTTTTCTTTTTTTCTCTTTTTCGGTTTTACTTCAATTTTCCATTCAACTCGCCAGGAATCAATCGCTAATGAGCAATCACAGCCGTTCATGTCCCAGCTCCTTGTTCCCAATATTATTATTTTTATTTCGGATTAATACAGCAATTCTCATTTTAGACAATTCCCGACTTTCCCTCTAAATATTTCTTAAATCTCTATGTAAATGAAATGTTCTACTTCCATTCTTAAATCTTAGGTTTTGATTTGATTTAATAGTTAAAATATGAATCTCAACGCATAATTACAATTCCCGTAACCGAAATCAATCAATTCCATCTTCTCCTATACAAATGTAATAGAATTAAGTTTTTTATTTTTTTATTTTATACTATAATTCCTAGTGATAATGCATAATACTAATTTCTTCAATAACCTTTAATTAATTTCTTGTTTTGTTCACTTTTATAATTATATATCAATATTACACAATGTATTTAAATTTTAAACTTCTGAATAATCATTGCCTAATCATTTTGTATTTTAATTAAACTAACCGATTACGTACTGCTGTCTTAATTAATAATGATTACCTTGTTATATTGTTTTCTTTTTTTTTTCTATTAAATAACAATAACCGATAATGTATTCATTTGCTAATTCTTTTTGAATCTTTATATATGTAAAATTCAAGTATCAGAATATATGTTAAATTTTAGTTAAAAAGAAGCTCCAATGTAAAATTTTATTTCATCAAACCCATCTCGTACTCACACACTAACCTCCCGACTCGAAAAGATTACACTCGGTCCGATCCCGAGTTATAGAGATTGAATTCTCTGACTCAAATTAGGACCAACGATCGCACGATTTTGAAAAGGCGTTAAAGCGTGTCATTACACGTTGACGCATAATTTCGGAATCTTCAAAAGTGCGTTCGGCTCGTGACGCACGTCCCACTAGTGCGGTCACGAGAAGAAAAGAGTTTTTGTTGCATCCTTCCCTGCCTTCCTTTCCTTAAGGCTGGATGTAACACAATTATATATTAAAGTATTACAAGAAAAGATATTCACGTAAAATTTAAGAAGTTATCAATCTCGTTTATAAATATTAGCATTTATAGTAAAGGTTTCACAGTTATCGATGTAAAATAAGATAATAAAAAATATATTAAAAGTAAACTTAATCTAGGAAACTGTAAGAGTTTTTATTTAAATAACAATTTAATAACATTTTTATTATTTCACAGTTTTTATTCTATATTTTATAATACATTTTATAATAATTGTTACATAAGATATTAATACATTTTATAATAATTGTTGCATAAGATATTAATACATTTTATAATAATTGTTGCATAAGAATCACAATATAAAAATAAAAAATTTCAACATTTTTATCGATTACAAACGGTATTGGATACATGTGTTCATTTTGAAAATAATCTTTTATTCGTAAAAAAAATACTCTTTTTAAATAATTTTTGAATAACTTGTTAAAGAACCCACATTTTGGTTATTATGTTACAAAAATATCATGCTAACATCTCGACAACAGCTAACATCCTTCTTCTAAAATGTTTCAGCAAAATGTTTCCTTTGTAACGTTATTATAACGCACAAGAACGTGATTGCTTCGTTATCTGTACGTTGCAATTACATTACAAAGAAAACATTCTGTTGAAACATTCTACAAGAGAGACATTTGCTTTTGCCGAGATATTAGCATGACATTTCTGCAACATTATGACCAAAATGTTTAGTGGGAAAAGATGACGAGAAGTGACTAATTGGCTACTTTTTTTAATACCGATAATACGCTGCTGCTGCAGGCAGATATACTGAATAGTACAATGGTGGCGGCGGTGGTGGTTGTTGGTAATATGGTGATGATGCGTATGTTGACGGCGGCGGTGGTGATGGTGTATATACTAGCGGCGGTGATACACATGGTGGCGATGGTGCGTATGTTGGCGGCGTCGGCGGTGGTGGTGCATATGCTAGCGGCGGTGGTGGTGGTGTATGTGGTGGTGGTGTATATGCTAGCGGCGGTGGTGGTGGGGGGTACGCATATGTGTCTAATGACGAACAGCATGCCGATCTTTTATTTACATATTTCTGCCGTCTTTCTTTTTTATTAAGTTTTTGTAGATTTCTCCTCAATACCTCCATTTTCTGAAACATAAAATATAATTTATATTTAATAAATATTTCATTAATACTATTTAAATAAATATTTAAATTTAATAATTTTTTCCTCGGTACACACACCAGTGTTGGGCACACACAATGTAGTTGTTTTGATAATTATGAATTACAATTTTATTTTTAATTGCGATTAACAATTAATTAATTGTTAATTGTCCTTTTGATAGTTCAATTGTAATTGAAACAACTACATTTAAATATTCAAATAATTAATTGATTTAATTTATTATTTCATTAACGCTCAAACTGACACACACACACACACACACACACACACACACACAAAACAGAAATATAAATACTTACTTTTGACAAAGTATTAAGATTATTTGGTTGCGACGATGATGAAGACATTGGCGACGTTGGCAGCGTCTGTGACGTCGACGGCATCGGCGGCAGCGTCTGTGACGTCGACGGCATCGGCGGCAGCGTCTGTGACGTCGACGGCATCGGCGGCAGCGTCTGTGACGTCGACGGCATCGGCGGCAGCGTCTGTGACGTCGACGGCATCGGCGGCAGCGTCTGTGACGTCGACGGCATCGGCGGCAGCGTCTGTGACGTCGACGGCATCGGCGGCAGCGTCTGTGACGTCGACGGCATCGGCGGCAGCGTCTGTGACGTCGACGGCATCGACGTCCGCGGGATCGACGTCCGCGGGATCGACGTCCGCGTCGGCGATGATTTCACCAGCGCCGTTGTCTTTTCTGTGCTCCTTGCTGAAAATAAATAAATAAATATAGATAAGAAACATCTCTGAATTTGGGTCAAGGATTTCATGTTTTGCGGATCCTGTCGAATACCACACGTAATCCAACGAGGCTAGTATTGCGCGCGCCGTGGCTACTTGTCCAGACATTGGTCGCTTGAGATATGAAATGAAATTATTGGCTGTAGGAGATCGCGCCACAGACAATTTCATTTCGTATCTCAAGCGACCAATGCCTGGGCAAGTAGCCGCGGCGCGCGCAACACTGTCGCTAGCCTCGCTAGATTGCGTGTAGCATTCGACAGGATTCGCAATCTAAGATACCTCATTTAAATGTTACCTTGTGTAGAAACAAAAACACACACATCCCAGTAAGAAATGATAACGAAATCGGCGTACACAAGGTAACAAGGTATACCTGATTCAGAAGTATACCTTGTATAGAAACACATACATACACGCACGCACGCCGATTTCGTTATCATTTCTCACTGGGGTATGTATGTGTGTTTCGACACAAGGTATACATATTAATCAGGAATCTTAAATTGCGGATCCTGTCGCATGCCGTACACAAGCATGTATGCCGTGTACGTGTGTGCTTGCATCATCTTCACATCAGCACATACATATACGGCAAACATTCTTGTGTGTGGCATTTGACAGCATGCACAATTTCAGATCTTTCATCTCAATTTATAAACGTTCCACACACACACACACACACACACACACACACACCACGCACACGCACTCGCACTCGCACTCGCACTCGCACTCGCACTCCCACTCGCACTCCCACTCCTACTCACACTCACACTCACACTCACACTCACACACACACTCACACTCACACACACACACACACACACACACATACACACACACACACACACACACACACACACGTATACAATAAACAAATTATTAATACTTACGTCTCGGCATGCCTTCCGCAGGCTTCCGCAGATTATTTCCGCTTTTTACACGTGGTCACTTGTTCACTTTCAACTGGCGTTTCTCCGATATCCGATACACTATCAGTACTGAGGATCTATAGATATCAGTACCTATACTAAAGGATCTATAGATACTCAGTACCGATAGTAAACCGGGAATCGAGAATCGGGACTTAGCCGCGTGGTCCGAAGCAGAGCAAAGCAGAGGCAAGAAAGAAGCGCTCGCTCGCTCGTCGTAACAGCACTCTCTTCTGGCTCATCGGCCTGCGCCGAGCAGCGAGAAGTGGGGAGCTCATCTATCTCTTTTCCTCTACAGCTTTAGACACAAATTCCGATCTCGATCTGTCGATCCGCGTTGCAACACGCGTGATACATTATTGTTAAATTTTTCCAAGTTTATATATAATTATTAGGAGTACAAATTGAAAACCGCCGTTTTTTGTCAAAATTTGAGGATTGATTGTTGAAAAATGGTTACATACTTATTCTTGAAAGTATTGTCCATCGCTGGCCACTACTTTCTCCCACCTTTCGGGCAGCATACGAATCCCGCGTCGAAAAAACTGCTCGTCTTTTGCGGCGATCCACGAATCGACCCAGTTTTTGGCCTCTTCGTAATAATGGAAGTGCTGCTCAGCCAGGCCATGCGCCATTGATCGGAACAAGTGGTAATCTGAAGGGGCGATGTCAGGAGAATACGGCGGATGAGGTAAGACGTCCCATTTCAATGTTTCCAGATAGGTTTTAACGACCTGAGCAACATGTGACCGAGCGTTGTCGTGCAGCAACATCACTTTTTCGTGTCTTTGCTCGTATTGTGGCCGTTTTACCTGCAATGCTCGGCTCAAACGCATTAGTTGTGTTCGGTAGCGAGCTCCTGTGATGGTTTCACCCGATTGCAACAGCTCATAATAAATCACGCCGAGCTGGTCCCACCAAATACACAGTATGAGCTTCGAGCCATGGATGTTTGGCTTGGCCGTCGATGTTGATGCATGGCCGCGGTAGCCCCACGATTTTTTTCGCTTTGGATTATCATAATGGATCCACTTTTCATCGCCGGTTACAATACGATGCAGAAAACCCTTCCGTTTTTGCCGTTGGAGCAGCTGTTCGCACGCGAAAAAACACCGTTCGACATCTCTCGGCTTTAATTCGTATGGCACCCAGTGTCCATGCTTTTGAATCATTCCCATGGTTTTCAAACGATGTGAAATAGCTTGTTGAGTCACGCCCAATGAATCTGCAAACTCCTGTTGCGTTTGAGATAAATCTTCATTCAGTAATGTTTCCAATTGTGCGCTTTCAAACTTTTTTACCTGTCCGGGACGCTCCTTGTCTTCTACGCCGAAATCACCACTTTTGAAGCGTTGGAACCATTCTCGACACGTTCTTTCACTAATGGAAGCCTCACCATAAGTTTTTACAATCATTCGACGCGCCTCAGCCGCAGATTTTTTCGAATTGAAGGCAAAAAGCAAAACTTCCCGCAAATGACGCTTATTGGGCACAAATTTCGACATTTTCGATCACAAAAAAATATATAACGCCGATAAAAATTCACAACTGTTATGATAAGGAATTGTTGCCAGATGCCCAACCTTACATTTAAAATTTTTGATCTAACGTTTGGCGCCAGCTGTAGCGACTTAATGTATAAATCACTAGATTTATTCGAGATTGAAAGATATTTATTATAAACGTGTTCATTCCTTGACAGACAATATATTAATAAAGAAGTAAATGTTTTTAACAAAAGATGTTTAGTGTGTTGCTAAGTAACAAGTGTAGAAAGTGTAAGTGTAAGAATAAATAGTGTAAGTGAAAGAGTGTAAGAACGCCACAGTACTCCCCCCTAAGCGACGACTACGTTGCGAAATGAACTTTCTTCTTAGCCGGGTAAGTTCTTAAAGGTCTTGAAACAGGAACAGAAATAGAAGCGGGAACATCCAAACTGGTTACAGGTTCCGTAGAAGAAGAGCAAGGTAAGGAAGTAGAAACTGCAGAGAAATCTTCTCTAGGAAGAAAAGCTGGTTTAAGCCGTCCCGTAGAAACATTAACAATATTACCTGAAACGTTTATAGAGAACAAATAATCAGAAATACGTTTGACAACAAGAAAAGGCCCAGAATAAGGAGGTTGAAGAGATTTCTTGACAGCATTATCACGAATCCAAACGTGAATACAATCACAAAGATTTTTATGTACAAAAGGAGATTTCTTGATGTGATGACTGGTTGGTGAAGATCTAACATTCCTCATATGAATTCTGTGTTTTTCTAAAAAGATTTCAGGATCCGCAGGAAAATCCTCTTCAATAAAAAATTCTCCAGGAATCCGAAGAGTGGTTCCATAGAGTAGTTCCGCAGGTGAAGCTTTTAAATCTTCTTTAAAACATGAACGAAGACCTAGAAGAACTGAAGGAAGAGACTCTAGCCAATTCTTCGTCTGATGACACATAATGGCAGTCTTGACAGTCCTATGCCACCTTTCCAAAATGCCATTTGAAGCAGGATGATAAGCTGAAGTTCTTTTCCTGTCACAACCAATCAAATTGGTTAAAGCCTTAAAAAGAGATGCTTCAAACTGCGATCCTTGATCCGTGGTGATGGTTAAGGGAGAACCGTATCTAGCTACCCAATGAGTATAAAAAGCTGTAGAAACAGTGTCAGCAGAGATTTCCTTAAGAGGGATAGCTTCAGGCCAACGTGAAAAACGATCAATAATCGTGAGGCAATAACGAAAATCTTGACAAGATGGAAGAGGACCAATCAAGTCTAAGTGGACATGTTGAAAACGTTGATCCGGAATCGCGATTCTAACAGGAACATTCTTCGTGTGTCTTGAAATCTTGGAACGTTGGCAAGGTAGACACGTACGAGTCCATTCTTTAACATCCTTTTTTAAAGATGGCCAAATAAATTTATGCGAAAGTTGTTTAGCTGTTGATCTACCACTGGGATGAGCAAGACCATGAACAACATCGAAAATCCTCTTGCGAAGAGATTTAGGCACATAAGGACGAATTAGTTCAGAGGAACAATCACAATAAATAGGAGAAGTTGAACCAGAAAGAATAAGTTTCCTTAACTGAAGAGAAGAGTTTGAAGAAAGTAAGTCTTGAAGTTCTTCATCTTCTTTTTGATAATCAGCTAACTCATCAAGAGAAACTATAATTGGCATTGAAACTGATTCAATTCTTGAAAGAGCATCGGCTACAGAATTTAACTTGCCTGAAATATAAACAATATCAGTAGAAAATTGGGCTATAAAATCCAATTGTCTGATCTGTCTAGGAGATGCTTTATCAAGTTTCTGCCGAAAAGCATAAATCAAAGGCTTGTGATCTGTTCTAATAATCAGTTGACGTCCTTCAAGTAAATATTTAAAGTGCTTAATAGCTAAATAAATACTAAGTAGTTCTCGATCATAGGTGCTATAATTCTTCTGAGTTTGATCAAGTTTTTTAGAAAAGAATGCAATAGGTTTACTAACATTATCAATGGTTTGTTCTAGAGACGCTCCAACAGCAAAATTAGAAGCATCACAAGTTAAAATCAAAGGAACATGTGGAGCAGGATGAGAAAGAGTAGTAACTCGGAGAAGTTCTTCTTTACAATTTTGAAAGGCTGTTTCAGTTTCATTATTCCAAGGGATAACTCTTCTATCTCTCTTGCGACTATCCTTTAAAAATTCAGTAAGTAAAGCTTGATGTTCGGCTGCATTTTTAAGACAGCGACGATAATAATTGATAATGCCAATAAATCTGCGCATATCATGAATTGTCTTAGGTTTAGGAAAATCAATAATAGATTTTACTTTTTCTGTTGTAGGTTTAATACCTTGATCTGAAACTAGGTATCCAAGGAAAGAAAGTTCTTTTTGTCCAAAAAGACATTTGGATACATTAATTGACATTCCGGCTTGTAATAAACGATTAAAAATAATGCGCAAATGGGCAATATGTTCTTGTTCATTTTTGGAAGCTATAAGAATGTCGTCAAGATAGCAAAAAACAAAATCTAAATCACTGAGCAGTGAGTTCATTAATCTTTGAAAAGTTTGAGCTGCGTTACGAAAACCAAAATGCATGACTAAAAATTCAAAAAGTCCCAAAGGTGTGGTAACGGCGGTCTTGTGAATGTCCTCTTTGGCGACGGGTACTTGATAGTATGCTTTTACTAAGTCAATCTTGGAGAAGATATTCTTACCATAAAGCCCAGAAGTAAAATCTTGAATATGAGGCAGTGGGTGACGATCAGGAATGGTAGCCGAATTTAATGCACGATAATCACCACAAAGTCTCCAAACATTTTCCGATTTGGGAACCATATGTAAAGGGGCTGCCCAAGTACTACTCGAAGGTCTACAAATTCCTTGTTCCATCATAAACTTGAATTCCTCCTTGGCAAACTTGAGTTTTTCCGGAGAAAGTCTTCTGGGAACTGAAAATTTAGGAGATCCTTCCGTGATGATACGATGTTCAATTCCATAAGACTTCACCGAAGAAAGAGGAGCAAATCGAGTAAGTCCAGGAAATTCCGCTAAAATCCTGTGATAAGGAGAGTCAGGAGACATGGTACATATGGATAATTGTGAAACTTCTTGGATCTTTCCAAAATGTTTAAGGCCAGTAACAGAGTCGACCAAGCGTTTGTTTTTAATGTCAACTAGGAGATTAAAATATCCAAGGAAATCTGCACCTAAAATGGGACGTTGAATATCCGCGATGCAAAATTTCCAACGGAAATTTCTCCTGAGGCCAAGATCCAAAGAAAGAGTTTTAGAACCATAAGTATGAATTTGAGTACCATTGGCAGCAAAAAGTTTAAAATTAGCTGGTAATGGTTTAAACAAAACTCTCTTAGGTATTAAGGAAATATCAGCACCAGTATCAACAAGAAAATGTAAATTAGTTGATTTGTCAAAAATTACGAGGCGATGGCAAGGTAAACCGTTGTAAGCAGCCTCAATCTTCAACGGCGCTTCTAGTTTTCCTGAGAGTCGGTAAGAGTTTTTGACGTCAAGCAAGGAATGGTACATCTCTTTGCCTTATTACCAAATTTTTTGTGATAAAAACAAATTGACTGATCTTTAGAATTAGATCTTTTATTTCGTGAATTTGATCTGAATTTTGATTTGCTTCTAGATCGGCTAAAAGATCTGCCACGACGATGAGATACTTCAAGCGCAGCGATTCTTTGTTCCAAATCAGCAAAATCAGATTGTTTAGAGGTTGATTGCGTATTAACTTCCGCGACTTGAAAACCAGTATCACGTTCAACTATTTTATCCGCGAGTTCCGAGAGCTTGACTAAAGGTACGTTTTCAACCACTGCAAGAGTCGCTTGAACTTTATATGGTAAACGTTGTAGCCAAATCGAATGTAAAATGTTATCTGCTAAAGAACCACCGGATAATTGACGGATTTCACGTAAAAGTTCTGAAGGCTTCTTGTCATTTAACTCAATACCAGCTAATAATTGTCTCAAACGTTTTTCTTCAGAATCCGTGAAACGATGAATGAGTGCTTTCTTTAACTGATTATATTTATCAATTTCAGGCGGATTTTCAACAATCTCCGAAATCGCGACTAACGCTTGTTCATCAAGATGACGAATAACTGAACTATATTTAATATCTTCAGAACGGATACGGTATACAGTAAATTCACTCTCAATCTGAGCAAACCACAGCTTAGGTTGTTTATGCCAAAAGGTTGGAAGTTTCAAAAGGCGAAATTCATTTGAATGGATCTGAGTGGACTCACCCGATGACTGATGTTCAAAACTAGAAGATAAATTTAAAATCTCTGTTCCGACCTGTTGTTGTAGGCTCACGGTTGACGCTGAAGTAGTAGAAGTTGACGGAGTTGACTCAGATTTAACAGGAGTTCTGTCCACAGGCATTTTATTAAACTGATGCTTCCAGAGAAGAACCAAGACGATCCAGAAATCAAAATTCGAAGATTCTAGTAGACGCCAGATGGCACTTCGGAAATCAAACTTCCCGCGTCAAGAGATATTTCAGCTCACACCGTGATCACGTCGGGGTCACCAAAAATGTACCGACTTAATGTATAAATCACTAGATTTATTCGAGATTGAAAGATATTTATTATAAACGTGTTCATTCCTTGACAGACAATATATTAATAAAGAAGTAAATGTTTTTAACAAAAGATGTTTAGTGTGTTGCTAAGTAACAAGTGTAGAAAGTGTAAGTGTAAGAATAAATAGTGTAAGTGAAAGAGTGTAAGAACGCCACACAGCATTTACCGCTGGCGCCATCTACTGGAAAACGACGATTTTCAATTTGTACTCCTAATAAAAAAAAATATTTGTTATACATACGTCTCTTTGAATATATGTAAAATTATTCATATATAAAAATTAATAAAACAATATAGGTCATTTGTTATATGACGAAATCTTGCACAAAAAATATAATTTGCAATCATGTAAAGGTTTTTTAAAAAATAGATATAGACATATTAACCTTATATGAAATATTGATAATTCTACATATATAATTTTTAGACAGTATTTCGGCAAAATTAATTATACATATCTATATGATTTCAGAGCTTTGTGTATTCCACTACAAGTATTATAATTCTTTTACTTTCGTCTATTATTTCGATGATAAAAATAAATGTGATTTTGATATTGAATTGGCAATGTGTTACTCGCGCGGGCCGCCATTGTCGACATATAAATAAATAAATTTTTATATAATATATTGATTGTACAGAATTTTATATATATATATATATATATATATATATGTATGTATTTAAATCCTTATTTACAAATTTTTATACGGAACCCTCTCAATATGTCCCTTTATATAAATCTGTATTCTTTAAAATTTGAGTCCAATTTGTAAAGAATTTCCCGTGCCTCGTTAAGTTCAAACTTGAAAAAAATAATTTTATTTTTTATTTTTTTTCTAATCAGTTTCTAAAAATTATGTAACGATGATAACAAAGTTGCGTATTATCGAAGTTTTGTAGAACATGATTATTTATTTTATAAATGTAAAATCAAATATTGACTGAATTAGCTTGTATAATTACACATAAATACTTGAAATTATATAAAATAATACAATATTTAGCTATATTAATATCTCCCGATATCTATGTCTTGGCTAGTTTTTACAATACTCATATAAGTCTAATATTTTTAAAAACAAGTTGTAACATTTGTACAATTATTTTGAATTTCAAGTCCTACATGGAGTTTAGTTCATATTTACTATTTGGTCCTAAACTTTACAGAGAACAATTTTTTATACAAAAGAACAAATTGAGAAGGTCCTAAATAAAAGTTTGAAAACAATCAATATATGTTTTTATTTATTGTATGTCTCAAAAGTACCGGAACGATGAAATATTTCGGAAAAAAGCATCATCAAGAAGAATGTTTCACATAAAAGTTGTATATTCTTGGAGAGATAATAGTACAATTTTCCATGTCATATAAAGATCATCGCTACTTTTTACAATAAAATTACATTATTGTTTTCTTTTATTTTATAGTGATTGTTCTAATTATTCTACATAAAGTATATAAAAAAAAGGTATGTGTATAAAAAAATTATGTTTCATTCAATATTAAAATGAGCTGTCCATATCAAAATAAAGTATAAAATATCTTATAAACTATTACACTTATTTTATTTTTCTATTATTGTTAGATGCAGAATAATTGGAGAAATCATATTATAAAACAATTATTTATAATTTCATAAAATAAATACCCATGATCTTTATATGAACGTGAAAAGTTGATTTTTACCAAATTTAATTTTATCATTATTAGTTCATCTTCAGAATATAACTTTTGTTTAAAATTCTTTTCACACTAAGGTTTTTTTTCATATGTATTAACTTCGGGACTTTAAGATATACTGTGTGTGTGTGTGTGTGTGTGTGTGTGTCTGTTTGCACACACATGCACAATATATACAGCAAGAAAATTATCTACCATTTTACAAAATTCTCAATAATTACAAGATATTATTTACTAAAGATCGTTGAATCTGCCACGCCTACCAACAAATGCAAATGCGCGATGATATACATCCAGTAATAATTGTTGCTAGGCATGCAGATTCTTTTCTTGAAGCGACACAACGCCGCTCATGTACCTACCTATTACCGTTTTTAATAAATAATTTCCCGCGCGTTTCGCAGCGCCGAGCGGTCTATCTCGCAGCACTCTTACATTTAGCGGACCGGGTTAGTCGATGATTTTTCATAATTATCTTTCTCGTTAGTATGGCAACTTATACAAAATAGTAGACGACTTTTCTTTTCAATTTACTTGCTGTATCAATTAACAAGAAATGCGATGGTTATTACCGGATATTCTCAAATCTTTTTCTTTACATTTACAATCATATAAAAGCTTGTAAGAAAATTACATATAATCGAAACTAACATTGTATGGAAAGGACTATTTTTCAAGTCCACAAGAAATAGACATTATTGGTTATATGCATACGCGAAAATAGTCACATAATCTCGGTAACGGTTGCGCGAATGCTCGTAAACAAAACAGCAACGAGATGGTTATCAGTTATCGACTACGATTCACTTTTCTCGCCGTCGTGCGACGTGATACATCTCGCGTGTACTGTACGATTGAGTGAGAAGTGTATAAGTATATAAAAGTTGTTAATATTTATAAAAGTTTTTATTGACATTTGTGTGACACGAAAACGTGTTACGTGTGAGTTAGTGTGTCTGTTACAATGGGAAATAAGTTAAGACCACATGTGTGTCAACGCCGACTATCTCTTAGAAAAGGATGGGTAAAAAGGTGAGTTGTAAATGATTAACACACACACATACACACTCTTTCTCCCCCCCTCCCCTCCCCTCCCCCCCCTCTCTCTCTCTCTCTCTCTCTCTCTCTCTCTCTCTCCCCAGGGTATCCCAGAAGTAAGATACGACTGATTTGGGCATGTAAAAGCAGTCAAAAAGAACAAAAAAATTTTACATTATTTTGCGCTATATCCGCTATAATTATAGTAATAGATCTTCTGAACCAATGTTCGGTTACGTCGCGCCTTGCATCTCGTTTGATTACGGTGACGCGCGGTGAGGGGAAGGTGTCATGGTGCTTCGCTGTCTAATTCAGATTTTTTTCTTGCCATACGTCGCTGCCATCAAACAAAATGCCATTAGCTATGCAAAGCGCGGCGTAACTGAACATTGGTTCTGACATTTTTAACTTGATAATTATAGCGGATATTGTAAAATAATGTAAGACTTTTTTGTTCTTGACTGTTTCTACGTCCCCTCGCACTCTCATTTCTAACACACACACACACACACACACACACACACACACACTTTTTTGATACTTTTAAGCATTATTAAAAAAAAAATAACTTATGCATTTGATTCACATAATTGTTAAAATATTGACAAATGAAATCAATATACACAAAAAAATATATTTTAATGTCATATAAAAGTCATCATTTTTAGAAATATAATTAAAACTTTTTTTTACAGTATAATTTAATTGATTATTCTACATATAAACGTATTATGATAGAATTAAAAAAAGGATACTTTACAACATATCTTTTATACTTTATATTGAAGTATGCAAAAATAGAATATAAAATTTCTCGTAAATTCTTGATTCATCATTTATTGTACAGAATAAGGGAAATCATATTATACAAAAATTGTTCATTACATTGAAAACAATTATGATCTTGAAAATTAATTTGACACCATTATTTTTTTTTCTTCAGACTATACAACTTTTGTCAGATCAAATTTGTTATTTGGTCTTACTCATTATAACAAAATGATAAATTATGAGACATCTTGTATAATTTTATGCAGTATAATTCAGTATAAAATTATACGGGATGTCCTATAACAAATATGATCAGACAAAATTGTATAGTCTAAAGAAAATCAAATAATGGTGTCAAATTAATTTTCAAGATCATAATTGTTTTCAATGTAATGAAACAATTTGTAGTATAATATAATTTTCCTTATCTTGCACAAAACATGATTGAAGAATCAATAGTTTACAAGAAATTTTATATTATACTTTGGTATATTTCAATATAAAATATAAAGATATCTTGTAAAGTATTTACTTTATAATAAGTATATCATTATACTTTTATATACATGTATAGAATAATCAACTGAATTATAGTGTATAAAAAAATTATAATTATATTTTTCAAAATGATGATTTTTATTTGACATCAAAAGATATATATTTTTTTTTAATTGATTTTTAATTGATTGTCAATATTTTAACTATTATTTAAATCTCTTTATTAATTTGTAAAGTGTTGATATTTTAAGTAACGTTATAATAAACATAAATAAACAATTTTAATTATTATTTTAAAGTGGTAAAGATACATACAATTTATATCATGTTTGTACAAAATTTTGCTCAAATATTAATAACATTGTTCGCAAGAAACAAATGCATAAGTTATTCCTAATCAATAATCCGGAAAAAATAGAATCTCTGAATTGAAAGATATTTTTTTTATTTCAAGATTTATGTACAAATTACATATATATACATATATAAATATTACCTTAAATACTATTTTAATATTACTTTTACGTATTTACTATGAATTGTATGAATTATGTTCTGACCATGTTGATTTTGACACATATTAATTTAAATCAATTGCCAGAGTTGTTTTACGTGGGCTGGCTAGTTGTAAGTAATTACCAGAGTCGTTGTTCGTGGGCTGGTTAGTTGTGATTGCCAGAGTCTTTTATGTGTGCTGGCTAGTTGTAAGTAATTACCAGAGTCGTTGTTCGTGGGCTGGTTAGTTGTGATTGCCAGAGTCTTTTATGTGTGCTGGCTAGTTGTAAGTAATTGCCAGAGTCGTTGTTCGTGGGCTGGCTAATTTAGTTCAAGTAATTTTAACAAGTGTCAATTTCAACATGATTGTTTTTTAAAAGAATTTGTATTATTACATTTTATTATTAGTGAGGTAGTATTAAATAACAACAAAATTAAATTAAAAGCTAGATAAACACAAAATTGTTCTAATTTTCCAGAGATTCTATCTTTTTCAGAATTATATAAAACGTTCCACACAACAAACTATAAATTTTTTTACTGAACATATTTTCTAACGCATTATATCTTTTTACAGGCGTAGAATGTTGAGAGCGCTGGAGGCAGTCGGCACAAAAGTGTATGATGATATTAATGCTCATGAATCTGTCGCGTGCTATGTTCCGAATTCCGAATTACAATTAAAGACTGATGCGATGGATTCAGAGCTCTCAAATGATCATACTTTGCGTACGCCAATAAACAAAGGTATGTATAAAGACGTCAATAATTACGAAAATAACGAAACGCTTGTTATCGATGACACAGGTATTATAGACGTAGATATGCATGATAATATACCTGAAGGTCGTCGCATTGTGGACCTGTCGTATTTGTTTAAAGAGTTGCATAGAGTATTTGAAAATCATGAGCGAGGAATCGACTGCCAATTTAAAGATTGGAGAGTCGAAACGACTCATTGTCGTGGGTTACGTACGCAATTAATTTTCAAATGCAAAATGTGCCATTATACAGCTACCATCTGGTCAGAATCCATAGAACCAGAGGTATTAGATATTAACACAGCTGCTGTGGCTTCAACTATTACAGCAGGAATTGGTTATTCCACGCTGGAAGAGATGTGCGCAGGCATGAATATTCATTGCATGTCTCAAGTAACTTATATTAAATATCGCGAAAAAATAGTTGATGAATTCGAAGACTGCCATGAAAAATATAAAAGAGGCAGGTGAACTCGAAAGACAACTTGCTGTTGAAAGAAATGAAATAAAGGACGGTATTGCACATATAACCGTTGTAGCGGATGGAAGTTGGAGTAAGAGATCATACGACAAAAAATATGATTCACTGTCCGGTGTTGGAGCTATACTTGGTTATCGCACAGGACAAGTTCTGTTTATTGGAATTCGCAATAAATATTGTGCGATATGTGATTTCGCAGAGCGACAAAATTTTGAACCGAAAGCTTATAAATGTTATAAAAATTTTGATCGCAAAGAAAGTTCCACACGTATGGAAAGCTACGCCCTTGCATGTGGTTTCAAGTGTAGCATCGAAATGCATAATTTGATATACAAAACACTTATCGCCGATGGTGGCAGTAATATATATCATAATATAAAAAACAATAATCCATATCGCGAACAAAAGGTAATGGTTAACAAAATAGAATGCAGCAATCATCTGCTTCGCAATATGTGCAGTAAATTACAAGCCGTAGCTTCGACGACTCAGCCAAAAACGCAAAGAAAACTTGGTGTTGTCTAGGCAAGAAAAATTGTCAAACCAAATATCCTGAAGATACGAAAAGAGGTGAAAGAAGCAGTTTCTTTACGAATGAAAGAACAACAACCTCAACATTACAAGGCAAGGGAATTACGACTCGACATATTGAACATTCCTAGTCATGTGTTTGGTGAGCATAAACAATGTAAAGAACGTGGTCGTAAATGCGAAGAAAATCGTGAAAAAAGTTCTGTTCGGCTTCTGACGTGGCACGGTCTGTATCAAAAAGTAGAGGATATTCTAAAATATCTGAGTGTTCACGCTGACAGCTTATTACAAAACGTTACAAATAATAATGCGGAAGCATTTCATTCAAACGTCTGCAAAGTAGTGGGCGGAAAGCGTGTCTTTTATGGTGCACGCGGATCTTATAACGCTAGAATTGCAGGATCAGTTCTACAATATAACACACAGCAAGTTCTTACCGAACTGTATAAAGGTATGGATAAAGTTGTTCCTCCAATTGTCGAGAACCTGGAAAAACGACGTCAAATAAAAGTTGAAAGAACCAGAGAATCTCGACAAATAAATGGAAGGAAAAGGAAATTAATACGAGAAGGAACAGATCGTTTTTATGGCCCGCAATCAGAAAAACCAGATCTTCCAGATGATGTATTACAACAATTTCGACAAAAACATTTAGAAAAATTGTTCGAAGATGGAAAGAACTGGAAACAAATTGAACGGGATACTATAAAACAAAGTGAATCTGAACTATGGTTAGCACTGAGACGTGAAAGATTAACAACATCTAATTTCGGAAATGTATGCAAAATGAGAGCGACAACTTCTTGCGGAATGACGGTGAAGAATATTTTGTATCCTCCGTCTATTGATATCGCAGCAATGATATATGGTCGCGAACGAGAAGAAGAGGCGAGAAAAGACTTAGCCGCAAAATTAAATAAAGATATACAGCTTTGCGGATTTTTCATAGATTATGAAAATCCTTGTCTTGGTGCTTCTCCTGATGGTGTCCATAGATGAAAATGGTTTGATAGAAATCAAATGTCCTCTATCAGCTGAACATTTGACAGCGGAAGAAGCCATAAAAACAATACCTTCTTTGAAAGGCGTCTTTGATAGAAAGCACCCTGATGAAATAAATCGAAACCACCGATATTTTTACCGAATTCAGGGTCAATTAAACATAACGCAGCGAGACTATTGCATTTTCGCTATATGGACACCAAAAAGCCTAAAAATAACGTATGTAAATAAAGATGTTGCTTTTTGGACAAATAAAATGTTGCCTGTCTTACTGCGCTTTTATAAAGAATGCATGCTTCCAGAAATTTTGGATAGTTGTCATAATAGGCATATGCCTACCAGAAATCCAAGCTACATTGTTGAAGCACAAGAAGCAGCAACTAAAAAAAAAATTCAGCCAAATGTAATAAAAAATGAAAATGTAAAAGAAAAAAAATTCAAATGTGACATTTCCTTCACAAAAGCAACAATTATTGCTGCTACGACTGTTCAAAATGTAGAGCAAGATGATGATTGCATGATTGTTAATGATACAATAAATGAGAAGCAAAGCCTGTCTGACAAACAGGTTGCGAGTTTAAAAAAGTATTTGGATGAGATATTCCTCTTATTTCGCATATAACAAGAAATGTCTTGCCTATATATAGCAGATTAGACGATGAATCGTTAGCACAATTTTTACGCGTTGTAAGACAAACATCTCAATACGAAACGCAAAATGTGCTATATATAGTTTACCCCGACATGATTGAAGCTAGTAAAAGCGACAAAAGCTTACAAATAATCGGAGGGAATTGTAGCGGTCATTGGCGATGTATATATTTCGATGATAACAAACTTCACGTGTATGACAGTTTACCTGGCTGTTCATACGATAAGTTGGTTGCTGAGGAAAAAAATTATATACATCTTCGTTACCCAAAAATAAGCCAAAATAATATTGAATATGAAAAGGTTCAATCTCAACCTGATGGCACAAGTTGTGGAATTTATGCTGCTGCTTTTGCCACAACTGTAGCTTTAGGAGGCAATCCTTCGAATCAAAAATATTCCAAAGACGTAAAATGTATGAGACAACATTTTATCAAAATTATAGATACTAATAAATTAATGCCTTTTCCAAACTAAGAAATTTGTTTCATTTTATTCACCATAAAAATTATGATACTCGAAAAGTATTTTTTGCCAGAGGCTTTTATTGTGAGCTGGCTAGTTAGAGTAGTAATAGTAAAATAGTACAATCATAATAGTTGTGGTATTAGTACTAGTAGTAGTAGCAGTACTAATAATAATATCCACATTTATTGTGAATTTGGATGTGACAAGACAATTTCAAAGACATGCTTGTAGTCCAGTTAAAAAGAAATAGCATAGGTGTTTACGGTAGGCTGGCTATAAAAAGGTATTGATAAATTACAATATCGAAGAGACGAAGAAAGATATTGGTTGCGTCTCACGAGAATGGGCGCTGGAGGGGCCCATTCTAATTTTGGGAACAAATATAAAAACATTAAAAAATAATCATCTGTTATTAATAAAATAAAAATTGAAAACATAAGATATCTAAAACTTATGAGTCTGAAATTGAGATATAAATGTTTCACAATTTTTTAAAAAATCGTTTGATTCTTTATTTACAGTATTATCATGCTGAATGTATAATATTTCATAATTTATAAATAATTGTGTATTTTTGTAAACATTTATTTGGATTAATTCTTTTATAAATGTTTTACGTATAGCACAGTTAAAAGTATCTTTCCTAATTATTTCTTTTCAAATTTAATTTTGCAAATACATCACTAAGATGATTCGCATATCGTTATAGTTTTACGAAATACTATTTTGAAATTAATTGAACAATTATCAATATTTTATAAGAGGTCATTACTAGTTTGTACATTATTTTTTTAGATGTATCTACATAATTGTTGATTACAATTTTTATGCAATATTTCGTCATAAAATTTAATGAATGTTGTCCTATCAGGGAATGTCGCACGTCGCGCATCGCTTCGACATCTCCAGATTCGACAACTCCAGATCTGAAATCACATATAGCTGTTATTGTTGTTATAATATGATATCGAATTTCAAAATTTTTCAGACGAATTTGGTGACGATCACAATATTCGGTAAATTGATATAGCAATTAAAACATGTTATTTTAAGTCCATTATTAGCCACCATGCGCGTTTTTTCTTTAGAAAATATATGTAATGTACGTTACAAAAAATTATGCTTTTTTTAAATGCTTCAGTTATTTTTAATATTTTTTTCATAAGAACATTGTTCAAAAAGAACGAGCGTTTAAAAAACGTGTCAATTTAAACACATAAAATACACATATACACACACACACACACACATAAACAACCACACACACACACACACGCACGCACGCACGCACGCACGCACGCACGCACGCACGCACGCACGCACGCACGCACGCACGCACGCACGCACGCACGCACGCACGCACGCACGCACGCACGCACGCACGCACGCACGCACGCACGCACGCACGCACGCACGCACGCACGCACGCACGCGCACGCACGCACCGCACGCACGCACGCACGCACGCACGCACGCACGCACGCACCGCACGCACGCACGCACGCACGCACGCACGCACGCACGCACGCACGCACGCACGCACGCACGCACGCACGCACGCACGCACGCACGCGCACGCACGCACGCACGCACGCACGCACGCACGCACGCACGCACGCACGCACGCACGCACGCACACGCACGCACGCACGCACGCACGCACGCACGCACGCACGCACGCACGCACGCACGCACGCACGCACGCACGCACGCACGCACGCACGCACGCACGCACGCACGCACGCACGCACGAACGCACGCACGCGCGCGCGCCGACGAAAATGTAAAAAATTTATTTTGAAAGTGATATTTAATCAGTTACATTATTGAATATTTACACGCTCATTCTTTTCGAGCGATGTTCTTACAAAAAAAATATTAAAAAAGTGAAGAATTTAAAAAAGTGAGCATAATTTTTTGTAACGTACATACATATTAAAAAAAAAAAAAAACGCATGATGACTAATACTGGATTGAAATATAACATGTTTCAATTGCTTTATCAAGTTACCGAATATTGTGATCGCCAGAAATCATATGAAAAATTTCGAAATTCGAAATCATATTACAACAATAACAGCTATATGTGATTTCAGATCTAGAGTAGTCGAATTGGTGATGCGACGTGCGACATTCTCTGATAGAACGTTCATTAAATTTTATGACAAAATATTGCATAAAAATTGTAATCAGCAATTATGTAGATACATCTAAAAAAATAATATAAAAACTAGTAATGACCTCTTATAAAATATTGATAATTGTTCAATTATTTCGAAATAGTATTCGTAAAACTATAACGATATGCGAATCATCTTAGTGATGTATTTGCAAAATTAAATTTGGAAAGAAATAATTAGGAAAGATATTTTTAGCTGTGCTATACGTAAAACATTTATAAAAAAATTAATCCAAATAAATGTTTACAAAAATGCACAATTATTTCTAAATTATGATGTAGAAATACTGCTGTATAAAATATTATATAAATATTTTGAAATTACATCGGCAGTTATCAATGTTTTACAACAGGTCAATACTTCCACATCTATTTTTCTAAATGTGCCTACATAATTGCTGATTAAAATTTGTATGCAAGATTTTATCGTCATACAATTTAATAAATGTTGTCCTATCGAGATTTTCCTTCCAACTTATATTTTTAAATAATTGAACGTATAATATACCGGGTGTCCCAGACCACCCGTCCCACCCGATTTTTTCGTAAACGCGACATTTTAAAGAAAAATGTTTCAGACAAAAGTTGTAGGGTTTTAAAAGATCTATTTACTGATTTTATCAGTTTGACCTTGGATGGCGTCGCCAAGGTCAGATCAAAATAACATTAACTTTTTTAAATAGGACACCTCATTTTTGGTTCCAGAATCTAATAGCTGGTGTCAAGACCTTTCCAAAACACTATAAGAAAGTTTATTTTTGTTGAGTACTTTCCGAGTTGTGAGGCTTGAAAGTTACGGTGTACTGTTACCTTCAAGCGTCATAACTCGGAAAGTCCTTAACCAAAATAAACTTATTTATAGTGTTTTGGAAAGCTCTCGAAATCGACTACAAGAAAATGCAATGAAAAATATAAGCAGAGGACACCGACTTCGCCCATGGTATCACGTCGAATAATGCTTTCTCTCTCGAACCAGCGTCGAGCGAGGAGGATGCACTATCGTAAAGCCCCCCACCACTTTCCGCCCGCACCCCGATCGTCGCCGCGCAGCCTAGACACACGTACGAGCGCGGCTCCGCGTGTGTGCGGCAGCCGAGCGCTAGCGTCGAGAGACACCATTTCTGCCGGTGCGTGTACCTATAGTCCTACGCGTAGAGTTTTGAAGATACCTAATTATCGAGATCTCTAACATTCGGTACAGCTCTATGATGCCGTTTATTCTTGATTTATTAATATTAATCTTCATTTAATGTTGATTATTGTAGCAATAAAGTAATTTTCTCGAAAAAGCACCCTTACATACCACTCCTAAAAGTCATTGCTTAGAATTCATAATATTACGCAACTCGTCACCAATTCACGTTTTCTAATAAGCAACCCGGTCGTAAGCGTAATTTGTAGTTATGCCTTACCCGAACGAAGAAGCTGCGTTAATGATGTCAGTTTTGGGTAGAGCTGGAAGTTTTCGAGCAGCTGAAATAATGTGGCGAAATGAATATCCCGATCATACACCACATTCGCGCAAAGTTTTCAGTCGCTTACAACGTCGAATAATTGTAAAAGGTATTGTTCAGCCGGATCATAATAAGGGAAGGCAAATTCATCGATCAGTTCGTTCAGTAAGAGCACCTGATGTAATTGCATCTGCCTTTGTAACCCCGAATGATTCTTTAAAGCGACGAGCAAGAGATAGTGGAATAAGTCGAAGCACGATCAGTCGAATTTTTCGTGAAAATTCATTCCATCCATATCGAATGTCACTTCACCAGGCCATGACATTGAACGATCATAGACAAAGACTGATATTCTGTAATTGGATTACTCAACAATTACCTAATTTCCATAGAAGTATTTTATTTTCTGATGAGTGCACCTTTAAAAGTGACGGCGAAATAAACACACATAATTTTCGTTATTGGGCACAAGAGAATCCACATTGGTATCGAGAAATGGATCATCAACGTATCTGGAAAGTCAATGTTTGGTGCGGAATTGTTGATACGCATATCGTGGGACCATTTTTCTTTCAAGAGAATTTAAACCGTTTTTTATACGCCGATTTACTCGAAAACGAACTTCCACGTTTACTTGAAGATATTTCACTCCAATTACGTCTAAATATGTGGTTTCAACAGGATGGATGTCCCGCCCACACGTCTGTCATTGCTCGTCATCAACTGAACCGCATATTTCGCGGCCGATGGATAGGTAAACATGGTCCACATAATTGGCCACCACGATCACCGGACCTTACAATTTTAGATTATTATTTGTGGGGACGAATAAAAGACCTTGTATACCGCGAACGACCTACGACTGCAGAAGATATGTAAAACAGAATTCGACAAGTCATTCAGTCTCTAGATACTGACGAAATTCGTCGGGCGACGGATGATTTCCAAAGTAGGGTAACAGCCTGTATAAATGCACGTGGTGGACATTTTGAATATCGAGACTGAACAACATGCGTATGCACAAAGGTGACGGCAAGGGGAACCACCTTATGAAAGCACCCCGACAAAGGTGACGGCGAGGGGAACCACCTTAAAAAAGCACCCCGACAAAGGTGACGGCAAGGGAAACCACCTTATGAAAGCACCCCGACAAAGGTGACGGCAAGGGGAACCACCTTATGAAAGCACCCCGACAAAGGTGACGGCGAGGGGAACCACCTTAAAAAAGCACCCCGACAAAGGTGACGGCAAGGGGAACCACCTTATGAAAGCACCCCGACAAAGGTGACGGCAAGGGGAACCACCTTATGAAAGCACCCCGACAAAGGTGACGGCGAGGGGAACCACCTTAAAAAAGCACCCCGATAAGGTGTAAGTACGATCTTGTTACCTACACGTGGTACACCTTTGGTAACGCTAATACCTACAGGCGGCACCGATTATTTCGTTTTTACATTTTAAAAATGTTACTTTGACTTATACCTTTATGCCCAAGATCGATCTCAAGGTCGAATTCAAGATCATCATCAGGTTGATCCCTCGAAATCATGCAAATTTTGTCTGAGCCATTTTTTTGTACAAGCACATCCCTACGTTTTAAAAGGGTGGGACGGGTGGTCTGAAACAGGTATATTTTTCATTGCATTTTCTTGTAGTCGATTTCGAGAGCTTTCCAAAACACTATAAATAAGTTTATTTTGGTTAAGGACTTTCCGAGTTATGACGCTTGAAGGTAACAGTACACCGTAACTTTCAAGCCTCACAACTCGGAAAGTACTCAACAAAAATAAACTTTCTTATAGTGTTTTGGAAAGGTCTTGACACCAGCTATTAGATTCTGGAACCAAAAATGAGGTGTCCTATTTAAAAAAGTTAATGTTATTTTGATCTGACCTTGGCGACGCCATCCAAGGTCAAACTGATAAAATCAGTAAATAGATCTTTTAAAACCCTACAACTTTTGTCTGAAACATTTTTCTTTAAAATGTCGCGTTTACGAAAAATCGGGTGGGACGGGTGGTCTGGGACACCCGGTATATATATATATATATATATATATATATATATATATATATATATATATATATAATCGAATTCCGATTTTCGTGTTGCAGAGCCGAGCTTGCGACGTACGCGCGCGCAACGTATTACTATATATTTCCTACTTATATATGTATTGTATATATATATATTGTGACGTGGCAGTTTTATCTGCCTCGCCACTTCGTCCTCCGCCTGAGCATAGCGCAAGGAGGCGCGTAAGATCGGGTCGGGCACTCAGCGAGAGAGCGAAATCTCCGGCGGGACTGCGGCGCGTATTGATTTCATTTATTTATTCGCGGCTTATTTCATGTATCCGCGGGCACCTCGACAAACGTCGCCTAAGGACCAGCAGCGGCGAGGAGGATGGGCAGCAGCAGGACAAGGAGAAGGCGATCGTCCAGGGCCGGCGCACGGAAAACCGACGGCGGAGAGAAGGACGAGACTCGACGTGGTGACAGATATGCGCCACGCAAAAGACGCTCGCAATTGGCGCAGCCGAGGGACAGGCCAGGGCGGACGAACGGCCAGGACAAGGGCCGTCGGATGCCGGCTGTCCGTCGAGAAGGGTAGCGGCGAAGAATCGTCGCGGGAAATCTCTGCTGCTGTCATCCGCGAGGACGACGAGAGCGGCGAGGATATCGGATGCCGACGGGGACCGCACGACACCTGCGGAGACCCGACACTGCGCTGCCGTGACGTCGCGGCTAGATAAGGGCGGCCGCTGATAGGCCGCGCCGCTAGGCGCAAGGATATCGCGCACCCTGTAGGAGGGGTAGCGCTCATCGATCGCGTATCGAGCGCGATCCTCTCGGCTTTTGCGTGCGACCCGGCGATCCCTGCGGTGCGAAGCGTGAGCGAGCGTGCGAGATATCGGCTGGAGATATCGGGAGCGGCTATCGTCGAGTGTGCCCCGCCTGGCGATCCCTGCGGAGACGTCCACGGGACCAACGGAGGACAGGATCGTCGTCGAGGTGACCCTCTAGAGACGGTGTAAAGCCACGAGCTGCCGGTGCCGGCTGACTCGCGCTCTGAGGTGGAGCCATTGGGTTAGTGTGCAGGTGCGTCCGCCGCGTGGCGATAGAACGCACCTTTTTAGTGTTTGGTCGGCTCTCCACCTCAAGCGTGAGACCTTGTCGAGGCACCCAGCTGTCGGCTGCCGCGTGTACGTTGGCTGTCCCGCCGTAGAAGCTCGCGGACGACCGGCTTCTCGGGAAGCCGCAAAGCCCTCGCGCACATGCGCGAGTCGTGTTACGGCCGTGATCACACGACCGCCCGCGTTATCGGTGCGTTGTCGTGTCGCGCGTCTTCGAGAGAATTGTGCATCGTGACCGCGACGACGGCATTGCCGTCACCGGGTATCTTTGGTTGTATTGCTTTTGAGTTAATTACTGTCCGTTAGCGAAAGTTCGACGAGTGTGTTCTCGCCGCGCTGTTCCGAGCGCGCGTGATTGGCTGTCTCGTTCCGCGCGGGATCAACCGCCGTTGTTCGCGCCGCTAGCGTAAGCATTGTAGTATTTAAGAAAATTTTCGCGTTCCGCTTATTCGTTTTCATCAACTCTCTTCATCTTTTCCGTTCTTTGCTTGCTTCGACTGATAATTTCTTCGTGTTTGGCTCTACTCTGTCTCTGTCATATGCTACAATACATGTTATTTCTGTCTGTTATATCGGCCTGATCTTGCTTGATTTCTCGCCTACCCGTCTCCTCCAGTAAGAGAGCCGCTTCGTCCCTGTCTCCGCTACCCCGCCCCTCTACCGGTTAGAGGAGCTAGCTGGCCGCGTGCGAGCGACGATTTCGTGTTTCGTTCTGAGAAGCTGTCGCGTGGTGTGCATCCGCGTCTAGCGTTAAATAGTGTACCCGGCGACGCGACCGGTATAATCGCGTCTGGCGCCCAAATTCGCGATTGGTGGTATCTATTGGTTATATCGTCGCTCACGCGTGTCTCGCGCGTAATTCCGGTGTTTGATCGCGTATTCCGCCGCTGCTCTCCGGCGTGGGATAAAAATACGTGACAATATATATATATATATATATATACAATACATATATAAGTAGGAAATATATAGTAATACGTTGCGCGCGCGTACGTCGCAAGCTCGGCTCTGCAACACGAAAATCGGAATTCGTAGCTGAAAGCAAAGTTATGCCTGTTATAAGAAAGAAAGAGAACGCTCGAGACAGAAGAGGATAGATCGAGAAGGAGAGACTCCTCGAGAAAGAAGGAGACAGGAAGAGCTTCCCAGTTCCCACTCATCACCTTGGCTGCTCTCCGCCGAAGAATATACAAAAAACTCGAACATAGCGCTCGCACGCAGCCGTCGCCGCGCTGTCGCGCCGTGTCGCAGAAAACGAGCATACACGTCGCGTCTCTGTCTAGCTCGCACGAGCATTCAAACTGTTACTGTGAATTCGGCGATAAATAAAATATTGTGACTAATTGCAAATTACTAAGCACGACTTATTAAACTAACTATCCTTTCATTCTCCTTATTTAGATAAGGAGAATGAAAAGATAATTAGTTTAATAAGTCGTGCTTAGTGATTTGCAATTAGTCACAAAATTTTATTTATCGCCGAATTTACAGTAACAATTTGAATGCTCGTGCGAGCGAATACTCTACAGTTCGAGATGCGGCGTACCAACCGGCGCGCGCTCCGGCGAAGTTATCGCAACGTTGCCACATAGCGCGTTGGCCATGCGACGAAAATTTTGCAATACTGCGCTAACGAGAGGAACTCAGTAGTCCCTGGTCACCGATTTAATAAAATGTAATAGGATTGTAATTTTCATTTATACAATACTACAGTAGAATTCAGGCATTTTTGAGAAAATGATAAAATACTTTTAGCACGTATAGTACCGTTATGGAAGAAGACTTGTCAAGTTACCATGTAGCTCTGTGGTAAAATACGTGGCTAGTATGCTGAAGGTTTCAGGTTCGATGCCTCAGGACAATTTTTTTGTTGTAAATCTAGTATTGAAAAAAATAAAGAAATTAAAAAATGCTCTTTTATTAATAATTAAATTGAAATTGGATACAAAACATATGTAAAAATTGTAACACTTATTTTGACGTTTAAACACTCATTATAAATTTTCATGGTAAATACATCTTTCGTGCTCTTTAAATTTTAATTCGATTGATAATAGAAGAGCATTTTTAAATTTTCTAATATTTTTTTATAATGTTCTTAGTGTTAAATAATTAAAAAATAGTTTAAAAAACATATATAACAATTTTTAAAAATCCCATTAACTTTTATATAATTCTACGTACATTATAAATAATTATAAATAATTATATGTACGCATGTATAAAGAACAATTTTTTTTTCAATTTTTACAATATCTGTGATTTCATTTGTCACATTCCTCACAAATTTATGTATATGAATTATTTGAAAAAAAATTATTCTTGATACATCCGTACATACAATTATTTATAATGTACGTAGAATTATATAAAAATTAGTTGGATTTTTTAAAATTGTTACGTATATTTTTAAAACTATTTTTAATTATTTAACACTAAGTTTATCATTAGAAAAAAATATTAGGAAATTTAAAAATGCTCTTCTATTATCAATCGAATTCTCAAGAACACGAAAGATGTATTTGCCATGAAAATTAACAATGACTGTTTGAACGTCAAAATAAGTGTACAATTTTTACATATGTTTTGTGTCCAATTTCAATTTAATTAATAATAGAACAACATTTTTTAATTTCTTTATTTTTATCAATACTAGATTTACAAAAAAAAATTGTCCTGAGAGATCGAACCTGGAAACATTCAGCATACCAGCCACGCATTTTACCACAGAACTACATGCCCAACTTGATACGTCTTCTTTCGTAACGGTACTATAGGTGCTAAAAATATTTTACTATTTTCTCAAGAATGTCTAAATTGTACTACAGTTTGTATGGAAATTACAATCCTACTGTCGCAGCGCGCGAGCGTGTACTGCGGCAGTAGGATTGTAATTTCCATACTCTAGTAGTATGGCATCTTCGCGGCGTGCTTCATGCCGTTCGTCTCGGGTAGAGTTCTCTTTACACGTACGTCCGAGTCTTCATGAGTAATTCGCAGTGAAATAAACATTCGGACAATACAGTTGTTATCGTTGCGAGGTACGGCTTGTGGGTCAAGATAATTTACTCCGCGCGTAATCTTGCGCATCGTCTCTCTCTCTCTCTCTCTCCTGTCTTTCTTCTTTCGTTCGCGTCTCCATCTGTCTCCATCGTGACGCCTCGTCACTCGCAATCACTGTATCGTTCCCGCGCAAGTGTCCAAAAGTTTAAGTTATAATGTAGAGGCAGTAGTCAGTTTGTACCACAATAGTGGGCGACAACGACAACGATAGCGGCAGCGTCGTCGTCGACGGCGATGGCAGCGACAACGGCGACGTCGTCATCGTCGTCGTCGTCGTCAGTGATAGTGATCATAGTGGACGACCATGACAACGGCAGCGTCGTTGTCGTCGCCGTCGTTAGTGCTGGTGATAATAGTGAACGACGACGACAACGGTAACGGCAGCTCGTCGTCGCCGTCGCCGTCGCCGTCGCCGTCGCCGTCGTCGTCGTCGTCGTCGTCGTCATCGCCGTCGCCGTCGCCGTCGCCGTCGCCGTCGCCGTCATTGTCGGTCGCCGTTGTTAGTGTTGGTGATGATAGTGAACGGCGACGACAACGGCAGCGTCGTCGTCGTCATTGATAGTGATAATAGTGATCGATCACGACAACGGTAGCGGCAGCGGTGACGGCGACGTCGTCATCGTCGTCGTCGTCGTCGTCGTCGTCGTTGTCAGTGATAGTGATAATAGTGGACAGCCACGACAACGGTAGCAGCAGCGTCGTCGTCGTCGCCATCGTTGTCGCTGTCGTCGTTGTCGTCGCCGTCGCCGTCGCCGTCGTCATTGTCGGTCGCCGTCGTTAGTGCTGGTGATAATAGTAAACAACTACGACAACGGTAGCGGCAGCGGAAGACAACGGGACTGCCGTATCGTCTGCAAAGGCAAACTACGTGGTGTAAAAAATCTATAATGAGATGTCAAAAGGTTTCTTTCGCCATAGACTGGTAAACCATTCTCATTATAATCACATTTGTAATTACTGCCAGAGGCGTTATGTGGGCTGGCTAGTTATAACAAAATGCCACAGTTGTAAAATGTCAAAGGCATTTATTGTGGGCTTTGTAATTTTTTGCCAGAGGCATTTATCGTGTACTGGCTTGTTATAACAAAATGCTACAGCTGTAAATTGTGCTGTAGATAGTTATAACCAAATATCGGAGGCGTTTGAACTAGCTAATTATGACACAATACTATAAGTGTTTATCATACGCATATAATTTTAAAAAACGCTGTATTTCATTGTACTTTTTCTCTTCTCTTTTTGTTATCTAACAAAAGGAAATAGAGTATCTGTCTAACAGAGCTCATGTGAAAATAGAAGAGAAAAGACGCTTATATGATAAATGTCGATAAAAATGTTGGTATTATCGACATTTATCATTTTTAGTTTTGCAGAGGTCTGCAGATGTCGCATTTAGTACCACAGATGGCCGCAGATGTCGCAGGACCATTAGAGTCTAAACCGACCTCGATTGAGTTCGCCGTTCACTTTAGCATCCCCTTAAAACAGAATTTATTTTTTATGCCCCAATAGAATTAATGAGAAATGGACTTTTACATTAAAACATTCAGATTTATCAATTATAAATAAAAAATATGAGTTTATGAAAAGTAAATTACAAAATGATTAACTTTTTACATATGTATAAGATATTAATGTTATACTTTCAGTATTTGCAAACATAAAAAGGTATAAGTGATTAAATTTGACATTTTGAAAAAAAATTTCTTCAGAAACTTCTTTAACCGTATAACAGTGTACAAATTTCTTTGATTAAAACAAATTTTTTTTTTACTTGAAGAAATTTTTCTTTGAATGAAGGTTACATTAAATGCTTATATTTAAGTAAGCACGCTTATATTTAAGTAAATCTATTAAAGATATATTTTTATTTTATAAAGATATATTTTAATTTTATGTAGTATATAAAAAAATAATATAGATTTTGTTCATTATTATATAAAAAACATTTTTATTTTATAATAGTTCATTTTTTTTGTAATCATAATTGTGATTGAAACATTGTTTATAAAACAAATATAATAAAAAAATGTGTTATATTTTTGAAACCTAATATGCTTTGTTTAATTTAATTTACTTTTTTAAAATACTTTTTTTATTTTTTATAGCTTTTATTGTTATATAATAAAAAATAAGGTATTATTATGCATTACTGGGGCATTGTAGAGCATTACTAAAACATTAGTGAGCATTATTAAGGCATTAATGGGCATTACTAGGACATTAGTGGGCATTGCATAAAAAAATTTAATAGTAATGCCCGATAATTGGGCATTAGTAGGCATTGGTGTACACAATTTGTTCAGCGGTTTGCCCCCCGGGTAAAAATTTTTACACAACACACAAATTTTTACACAACACACTCACAACACACACACACACACACACACACACACATATTTCGAAAGAGAATAGGATTCAGTAAATAAATATTGTAGGAGTAACAAACCACGGTATTCTAATCTCTTCTGTGACATTGGTAATATTTATTTATATTTATTATTTAATTTATATGGAAATGTCCGATAAATCAATCAAAAAAGGCGAACCTTCTTAGAAGCTTGGCTTTCCGATGATCGATATAAATCTTAGATACGTAAAGTTCCGTCCACCCGGGGGTTGAGCTACCTACCAGGCGCGTCTCCGGATGGCGGAACGACCGGAGGGGCTCGAGTCCCCCGGGGATAAAATCCTGTGTGGGATTAGGGTACCTCCGGTTAGTGGCGGCTATAACTGGTCTCCCAGGTGTAAAACCCTGCGTGGGATCAGGAAGGCCGCTACCGCGAACCAGCTTCCTAAGCCAAGCTGTAAGCTATCGTGGCAACGGCTGCGTAGCACTGAGGGAGCAGTGTCTCGAAAGATGCCTCTGGAGCACCAGGCGACACCCCGGAGTAAATAGCCTTACCCACGCATGCGGGGCTCTGCGTGGGCGGACTTTTATTTTCCTAGCTGCTCGTGGGACTCTTTATGGACTCGTTAAATCAACTCAAAGATGTAGTGAGGGAGATGGACGGCTCGCAGTGCAGGACCTTCAGTGCGGAGGCGGCGGTGGTGAGTGCGGATGGGGCTCGTCCGGGCTCCGGAGGCGCCACTGTCGCCGTCTCAGAGAAAAGCTCCGCGCCAGCGGCGGGCCCTCTTGATAAGAGGAACCGCTCTGGTGCGGAGAAAAGGAGGGCCCAACGGGAACGAGAGAGGTCTCAATGCGGGACCCCCGCGGGCACCGTTACCCCCCCCCCTCCCGGTAACAACGCCAAGGGAGAGGGAGTGGCACGCCGGCGGCAAACGCCGGAAGGGCTCCATGGACACTCCCCTTTCGGCGGGAGGACCCACTAAGAAGCATAGGGCTCAACATACTGGGACTTATGCCGAAGCGGCGGACCCTTTAACAAGGGTTATCATCCCCGAGGGCTATCCCGAGGAGGAAATTACTGTTGGCTCTTTTGAAACTGGCCATCAGCAGGGCAATCAGTGGGATCCGGGAAGGACCCTTTTCATGCTTCCGTCGCACTTTCCTTAGGGGTTCAAAGACAGCACAGGGCCGTGGTCTGAGTCACGGGGGCTCTCGATGAACCGGCCGCGGTCCTGGAGCGGCTGGAGAGGCAGAATCCTGGGCTCAGCACCGTGAGCTGGAAAATCATGGCCAAGAACGTAAGGGCTACCAGGGATGGTAGGAACCTGGTTCTCAAGATTCCAGAGTCCAGCTCGACCAAGTCACCTTCAAGGTGAGCGGGGCTCAAGGTGGGGATAGGGAGGGCCAGAAGGGACCCCCTATGGACGAATCGTAAAGTTCGATTGACCCAGGGTGACCTTTACTCAAATCAACTTGCACCACAGTAAAGGGGCCTCGACGATTCTGTCGAGGAAGCAGGCTGTGGTGCACACAGCCATTTCACTGATACAAGAGCTTTGGATCGTCCGGGGTTGTATCAGTAGCGTGGCGGCATGCGGGAGAATATTTAAGTCTCCGACAGCCGAAAAGCCCAGAGCCTGCGGAGCGGTGAAGGGCATTGACGCCCGACTAATTCCACATTTATGTTCCAGAGATGTGGCGGTGGTCGAACTTGATGTCGCCGATTCCTTGGGAAGCAAGAGGAGGGTGGTGGTGTGCTCCGCGTATTTTCCTCATGACGAGGGAGAGCCCCGCCGGAACCGGTGACCAGACTGGTAGAGCACTGCCAGAATGAGCGGCTTCTCCTGATAGTGGGATGCGATGCTAACTCGCACCACACGGTCTGGGGAATCATGGACACCAACGATAGAAGTAAAAGGCTGTTGGAATTTCTAGCGTTAACGGACCTGGAGATTCTTAACAGAGGTAACGAGCTTACTTTTTGCACGGCGGTGAGGAGAGAGGTTCTCGACCTTACTGTCTGTTCCAGGTGTATATCGAGGGACGTGGTCGGATGGAAGGTCTCGTGCGAATCTTCTCTGTCGGACCATAGGCAAATCACCTTCAAACTGGCTTGGGCCAGAGGAGAGGTGGCGATGTTCAGGGATCCTAAGAGGACCGATTGGGACTCCTATCGAGTGGACTTGAAATGCTATCTCGAGGGCTTCCTGAGGAGGAACTGGAGCTCTGCGTAGATCATCTGCAGAGGGCTCTGGTGGAAAGCTACGAGAAGAACTGCCCGGAGAAGACGGTTAAAAACTCCAGAGGCAACTCCTGGTGGTGGAGTCCTAAGCTGCAGGAGCTCAGAAGTGCGGCTCGGAGGGCCTGGAATAGGGCCAGGAACACGGGCCGCCAGTCGGACTGGGAACTTCATAGAAGGGCCCAGAAAGACTACAGAGACTCTGTGGTGAAAGCCAAGAAAAGAAGTTGGAGAGAGTTCTACGAGTTGGTAGAGGGCGTGCCCGAAACCGCAAGACTGCAGGATTCTAGCCAGGAACCCAGACGCCGTCCTGGACACCATTAGTCTCCGTGATGGGACAATGGTGACCGGGGAGCAGTGCCTGGTGCACTTGCTGGAGGCCAGCTTTCCGGGCTTTCGTAGGGAGCACGGAGAACTGTTTGCCCACGATGCGATGGGCTTGCGCAGGGCCCGTAAGGCGGACTGGGGATTAGCGGCCAGCATTGTCAAGCCTGAAAAAGTGAAATAGGCGATAAACACCTTCAAACCCTTTAAGTCGGCGGGACCAGATCAAGTCTTTCCGGCTCTTCTACAGGAGGGGCTGGAGTTGGTCGTGGGACCTCTGACAAGGACTTTGAGGGCATGTTTGGCTCTGGGCCATACGCCTAGTGCATGGAAACTAGCGAGAGTGGTATTCATTCCGAAGGCGGGAAGAGTGAGCTACTCTTCTGCTAAAGACTTCAGACCGATAAGTCTGACTTCGTTTCTCCTGAAGACTCTGGAGAAACTGGTCGACGCGTATGTGAGGCACGTTGTCCTCCCGCAGCGCCCCTTTCACCACGCGCAGCATGCATACTGCATGGGCTACTCCACGGAGACGGCTCTTCATGCGACTGTGTCGTTTATGTAGGGGCAACTGTAGAGGGGCGGCTATGCGGTGGGCACTTTCTTAAATATAGAGGGTGCTTTCAACAACACCCCGCACAAGGTGGTGTGTGAAGAAGCGTTGCACATGGGTGTGCCGGAGAAACTCGTGGAGTGGATCCGGGGCATGCTAGGGCGACGAGTTGTAACTTCGTTGGGAACAACGAAGGTCAGTGGATGGAGAGGAGGTGCCCCCAGGGTGGGGTGCTTTCTCCACTGTTATGGTGCCTGATGGTGGATGGGCTGCTCGAGAGACTGAGTGAGAGGGGCTTCTTTGTGCAGAGCTACGCTGATAGTGGCTCTGCTAGTGCGAGGACTCTTTCTCGGGCCTCTTTTGGAGCTCATGCAGAACGCACTGAGAACAGTAGAGCGGTGGTGCAGAGGGACCGGTTTGTTAGTGAATCCGCTGAAAACGGGGCTCATTGTTTTCACTCGCAAATATAAAGTGGGCATTATAATAGGGTTCATCTTTGAAGGTACAAGACTAGCCCCAGCTGAATCAGTGAAATCTCTGTGAGTGATCTTAGGTAAGAAGCTGTTTCGGAGGGAACATCTTGAAACCCGCTGTAAGAGTCTGTGCTTTTACTTCTGGATGTACAGGAGAATCGTGGGCCAGACGTGGGGATTGAAGCCCAGGATGGTATGTTGGATCTATACTGCAATACTTCGACCCAGGTTTACTTATGCAGCAGTTGTGTGGTGGCCTAGGGCGCGGAAGAAAGCGGCAGTGGTAGCGCTCGAGCACGTCAGGGCTCTGATTTTAAGAGGAGTCCTGGGTGCAATGCGAACCACGCCGGTGGCATGGGTATTTTGCTCGGAATTGAACCACTTCACCAGGTGGTGGTGGGGACGGCGGCGATCGCTGCACACCGACTAGCCTGTGAACTGAAGTGGAAGGAGTGGACTGCGCACACTAGGTTCCCCAACGGCGTGCTGACCGATTCCATCTTTGGAATGAAGCAAGATAGGATGCCAGCAGTTCGGGCCCTGGACAGGCGCTTTAAGGTGCAGGTCACAGGGCTTGTGGACTGGAAAGATCCCGGGGCACTGGTTCAGGCTTGGGACGGGGACGTCTGGTTTACAGATGGCTCCAAGACGGGTACGAGTTCCGGCGCGGGCATTGTTTGCCGACAAAGGAGGGTGGCGGAAAGCCTGCTCCTGGATGGGTACGCCACAGTTTTCCAGATGGAGATCGTGGCGATCCTAAGATGTGCCCAACTGGCCCTGGAAGGGAAGGAGGTAGGTGGGCGCGTGAGAATATGCTCGGACAGTCAAACTGCTATCAAGGCACTCGAAGCTCCGATTTGTACCTCGCGGCTGGTCTGGGATTGCAGAAATGCGCTGGAGAAGCTGGCGAGAGATAAAGAAGTTATCGTGACCTGGGTCCCCGGTCACTCGGGGATTGAGGGCAATGAGGAGGCCGATCGGCTTGCCAGGGCCGCATCAAGAATGGAAGTGTTTGGACCGGGACCAATGCTGGTGGTCTCTTTCTGTCTTGGCAGGAGGAGGCTTCGGGCCTGGTTACGGAACGAGCACCTCGAATTTTGGAAAAATGAGCTGGGGACCAAGTGTCGGCAGGCCGGAGCTCTACTGGGGGATACACCCAGCGAGGGCCTAGTCCGGGACATAAGGTCCTTGAGCAGAAGGGACGCTAGGCTAGCGGTGCAAATACTGACTGGCCATGGAGCCCTTAATTACCACATGCACAGGCTGGGCCGTTCCGATACGACTGAGTGTAGGGTCTGTGGGGAGGAAGAGGAGACAAGTCTCCACATTCTTTGCGACTGCCCGGCCTACGCGGGGCTGAGACTAAAACTGCTAGGCTCGGCATTTTCCGAGACAGGGCAGATTAACAGGCTACCTAGGAGAGACTTGAGTCTCTTTTGGAGGGATTCGGGGCTCCCGTAGGTGGCAAACGACTGGAGGGTGACACAATGGACAACAGTCTGCGTGCTGTAGGCGGATCTTCGACCCGAGGACCGCCCTCTCAGTTCTATTATTATTATTATTATTATTATTATTATTATATGTCTCTTTTGTATTGGTGCTCAGTGCGATCGGAATGGAATTTTTCGAATTAGTGTTGTGTAGCAGAACCGCTTTCAAACAGCTTTTGGATGAATCCATAAACAATCGCCAATGATTTGAATTATATTCATTTTGAATCGTTAAAATTAAACCACGAATATCAGTGCAATAAACGAGTGAATTATTCTCATAACATTCAATGGACTTGAAAAAATTTGTAAAACGATGATGACAATTGATTGCTCTGTATATTTGAACATCTGGTGCCAAAATGTTTGCTTGTTTCAAATCTTTTGCCAAAAGAATGGATTGCCGCTGTGATAGTTCCAGGTTTTTTTTATCATGTTATTGAAACAAGATTGTGTGATTTCAATGTGATTGCATGGTACAGTAACATTTGATGGTTGATACATTGATACATTTGTTTCTTCGGTTTTTATGGTTTCTAATGCTGATAATTCAGATTGTTCTGTTGAAATTGGTCTTGGTGGAACAGGAATTTCATTTGAATGCGGCAGTGGCAAGCATATATTGTTAGAATCTATTTTAAAGAACCACTTTTTCTTCTATTCATACTGTCAGTATAATTCACGCACGCATAACATTCAGCTGAATCATGTTCCAATAGATGGCGTCCAATACACATCACTAATAACATTTTGTGAATAATATTGTAGATACAAATCAGCGATTTTATCAGTTATTTTACGCCGACTCGTCATAATTATAAATTTTCCACATTGCTAACAAAAAATATTGATTTTAGCACATTCTTTCATTTCTGATTTTTTAAATGAACTGATTTTATAATCCAATAAAATGAACAATCTTGAACTTTTCACTATTCACTTCGGTTTGGGTTATTTGCTTTAATATGTAGATGTTGACACTTTAACTTTTGAAAAAAGATTGACAATGAGCTAACGCTGGTTAGTATTTGATTGTTGAAAATAAACAAAATACGCGCGCAAGGTCACGAGATGCTTGTAGTAATATTAGATATGTACCTAATGTTATTTTGAAACCGATTCGTCAACACATACGCAGTGAAAGAATGTCGGTTCTATTTCTTTGTAAGCAATGTACATAAATATAAAATGGAAGTTTCTAAAAGGTTTACGAATGGTCCATAAACGAAAATTGAATAAAATAAAATTGAAAAAAATGGAAAAATCAAGATATATATTGTTTTTTTGCAAAAAAATGAAGAACAATTGACTGAATCAATTTAATTTTTATTCAAATAGTTTCTATTCGTGTATTCTCGATACAATATGTGTAACAACCTGTGTTTTGTCCGAGCGCGGACGAGCTCAGGGAAGCCAGGGCTCGAAGGGAGGTTGCCGGATTAATTAACTCTGAGATCGGGAGTGCGTTTAAAGAGAGTATGACTTTATTGTAATATAATGTTGACAATACACAAGTATATGGTTCGGAGAACACGCGGTGTATACTATACGGTACGGTGACGTGATTCAATAACAGTAAGACGCGGTATATACAAAACGGTGCTTTATTTACATAGGTTTGGTTGCTTGCGCTCGGCTCGCGGCCGGTGCGAGAGAACGGCACGATAGCGTTGTCCCTGTCGCGCCCGTTCGATTTCGTCGCGTGGTTTTTGTCGGTGTTTACTTTGTCGCGATCTTGTCGCTCCGTGACGCGCGCGCGGGTCGGGACGCTTACTTAGAAGTCGCGCTGGTGTTCCGCGAATTCGCGACAGGTGCTCGGTGGGATTCCCTTAGTAGGGAATCCCTGACGTGCGCCGGTGCCGGCTGCCTCGAGATCTCTTGGAGGCAAAGATCTCTCTACCCCCTGGGTGACAGTCGTCATCGCGGACTCTCGGATGGAGCTGGATGTTGGCGGAATCGTTGAGATCTCTCAACGGTGGCAGAGCTCGCTCTACCACTCGGATTCCCTGAGTGCCGGGAAAGCGGGATTGGAAATCGCCGAGATCTCTCAGCGGTGACAGAGCTCGCTCTTCCACGCGGATTTCCTGGGTCTGGCTCGGAGGCTGGACCGAGGAAGAGTCGATTTCTCTATGAGATCGTCCGCCTTTTATACCCCGATCTCGGAGAGTCGGGGATGTTCGAGTGGAGTTCGGTTCTTCTCGAAATACAGCATCCCCGCTGCTCCGAGATTGGTCCGGTATTGCGCTCTCGCTTGAGCGTACACCTCTCTGTTGCTCCAACGCCAGGAGCGTGCGGCTTAATGCGCGTGCGCGCGGAGTTTGTACGTGTAACGGCGCGTTCGCTGGACCGTTCGCGCGCGCGTGTGCGAGGCGTTTATCGGCGCGTAGCGCCTGTTCGTCTGTCCGGCGGGTGTTCGGCCGGATAGGGAGGCGGTTCGTGGCCCCAGGGGGAACGGTGCGGAGGTGCATCGTTACATATGTATTCGATTGATTTCCATAGATTTAAATTCAATAAATGGTCAAAAAATGATAAAAATTACTTTTTTTGGGGGTCCTAGAGACTAAAATTTTTAAATTAAAATTGCTCGAAAACGCGAGTTAACCTTAAAAAACGGTTGCACCATTGGATTCAACATACTCAAATTATGTTTACCTCTCCTCCCCTAGTGCCCAGCTTGTTGCATTTTGCAACTAGCACGATGTAATTATTTGATTGACCTGAAAAGAACAGATTATTTTGTAACGTCTCTTTTTTTTTATAATAGATGTTCAAAATGTCCGCCTTCCATTGTGATGCATGCTCTCATTTGTCTCAATAAATTTATTTGCATTCTTTCTATAACTGCATCCTTGATGGATCAAATGGCATAGTGAAGCTTGTTATTTAGTTCTTTAATGTCCTGGGAAAATTATCTGTATATTTTTTCCTTGCAGTATCCCCACAAGAAAAAAATCTAATGGGTTAAGGTCCAAGGATTTTGCGGGCCAGCGTACCGGGCCATATTGACTCATCCAACGTCCGGGAAATTTTTGGTTTAAAAAATGTGTAACGATTCTAGCATTATGTAGATCAGCACCGTCTTGTTAAAATATTATTTTATTTCGATTTAAGAGCGGTACTTTTTCTAGAAAATCTGGTAGATTTTATTTCAGAAATTTTACATATGAAGCGCCATTTCGTTTCTGGCAGAATTACTGGGCCTAAGTTTTGGCAGAATTACTAGGCTCAAGATCGTTGTTCCCATAAACTCAAACGTTCAATTTCCAACGAACTTGGAAATTTCTCAGCCGCACCACTCGCGGATTCTCGTTGTCCCATACGTGCATATTGTGCGAGTTTAGAGCTCCTTTTCGTATAAACAGCGATTTATCGCTAAATATTACATAAGAAAAAAATCCTGGATCTTCGTCAACTCTTCTTAGGAATTTCTCGCAGATCATTATTCTCTGAGAATAATCTTCTTTACGTAGGTGTTGCATGTGGCTGTAATGATAGGCTTGCAATTTTTCTTCTTTTAAGATTTGTTGTACACAGGAATCGATGAATAATACTGGTCTCTGTGGTTTTGTTGTTTGAATAAACTTTAACATTTCTGATGTATTTTTGCGCGCTAATCGAATCAGGCAAGCAAATTGCTCCATCACGACAGGTTTTTAAGAAAAGTGATGTTAAAGGTGTCAAAAACGTTTTTCAACATATTGGTGATTTTTTTTTGGTAGCAAAGTAAATTTTTTTTCTACTTCCATTTATGCCATCTTAAAGTGTTAACTTTTACTTTTAAAATATATTTCTTTTAGCGCCATACGTTTTTTTTTTACTAATTTAATTTCTGTGCGTGTTACGCCACAACTAACATTTCACTAACCGACGTGATTTCCGTTATTTGAATAAAAGTTATCATTTTCCATGTATTTTTGCGCGCTGAATACGAATCCGGCATGCAAATTGCTCCATCACGTCAGATTTTTTAGAAAAGTGAGGTTAATGTATCAAAAATGACATTTTTTAATATATTTGTCATTTTTTTCCTACTAAAGTATAATATTTTTTTATATACATCCATTTATGCTATCTTAAAGTGTCAATTTTTACCTTTAAAATAAATTTCTCTTAACGTCCTACGTTTTTTTTTTACCGAATTAATCATTCTATAGTCACACCACAACCAACATTTCAGTGGCTGACGTGGTTTCTATTGTTTGAATAAAAGTAACCATTTCTTATAATATGTATTTTTGCACGCTGAATACGAATCCGGTATGCAAATTGTTTTATCACGTCAGATTTTTGAGAAAAGGGATGTTAAAAGTCATTTTTTGACGTTTTTTGACATCCTTGATAAAAAAAACCGTTAGAAAACGATAGAGAGGTTCAGAAACATGATTTAAAACAGAATTCTACCATTTTGAATCAGTTTTTTGAACCTCTCTATCGTTTTCTATCGGTTTTTATCAGGGATATTCGTGATTGTTTTGTGGGCAAAGTAAATTTTTGTTCCATTTCCGCTTACGCCATCTTAAAGTGTCAACTTTTACTTTTAAAATATATTTCTTTTAGCGCCATACGTTTTTCTTTTACTAATTTAATCTCTGTGCGTGTTACGCCACAACCAACATTTCACTAACCGACGTGATTTCCGTTATTTGAATAAAAGTTACCATTTCTCATGTATTTTTGCCCGCTAAACACGATTCTGGTAAGCGAATTGCTCTATTACGTCAGATTTTTGAGAAAAGTGTGATTAAACTTGTGAGGTAAAAATGATCATTTTTGACTTCACTTTTCTTAAAAATCTGAGGTTATATAGCAAGCATGGGCCCATGGGCGCTCACGGAGCACGCGAGAAGGAAAACATGCTCCCTCTTTGCACGGCTGCTTTCTTCCGTCTTTCTTTTCCGGCCCCGCGATCCACCTATCTCCTCTATACAGCCGCTCCAGGTCCCTACTATACTGCAGTATGTGCACGCGACTCGCGCGTGTGGAAATGGAAGCGGAGAAGTTTGAGCTATAGTTTGTGGGCCATGCCTGTTATATAACAATTTGCTTATTAGATTCGTGTTTAGCGGACCAAAATACATGGAAAATAGTAACTTTTATGCAAACAATGGAAACCACCAGGCCAGTGAAATGTTAGTTGTGATGTGACTATACAGAGATTAACTCGGTAAAAGAAAAACATACGGCGTTAAAAAAAAAATCTATTTTAAAGGTAAAAGTTGATACTTTAAGATGGCGTAAACGGAAGTTCATAAAAAATTACTTTAGTAGGAAAAGAATTTTATACACATGTGTCAAAAAACTTCATTTTTGACCCTTTAACCTCACTTTTTTCAAAAACTTGACGTAATGGAGCAATTTGCATGCCGAATTCGTATTCAGTGCGCAAAAATACATGGAAAATGGTAACTTTTATTCAAACAATAGAAACCAAGTCGGCCAGTGAAATGTTGGTTGTGGTGTGACTATACAGAGATTAACTCGGTAAAAGAAAAACGTACGATGTTAAAAAAAATCGACTTTAAAGATAAAAGTTGACATTTTAAGATGGCATATATGGAAGTATATAAAAAACTATTTTAGTAGGAAAAAAATGACAAATATATTAAAAAATGTCATTTTTGATACTTTAACCTAATTTTTCTCAAAAATCTGACGTGTTAGAGCAATTTGCTTTCCAGATTCGTGTTTAAAATATATGAGAAATAGTATCTTTTGTTCAAACAATGGAAACCACGTCGGCCAGTAAAATGTTGGTTGTGGTGTGACTATACAGATTTACTTGGTGAAAGAAAAACGTACAGCGTTAAAAAAAATCTATTTTAAAAGTAAAAGTTGACTTTAAGATGGCATAAACGCGGAAGTAGAAAAAAAATTTATTATGCTACCAAAAAAAATCACGAATATGTTGAAAAATGTCGTTTTTGACCCCTTTAACCTTACTTTTCTCAAACATCTGACGGAGCAATTTGCTTGCCGGATTCGTTTAGCACACAAAAATACATCGAAAATGATAAAGTTTATTCAAACAACAGAAAAGAAGTTTAAAAATAGAGACGTATTATACTTGTATAATACTTAATAGATTATAAAATAAATAAAGTATATTATGTCACGCAATACATTTGTTCATTAATACACAGCATTATCCAAGGGTTATATTCGATTTTGGTAAGCTTTAAATATGATGTAATCTAGGTTCAAATAGGAGACACATATTTTTTTTATACGTGTCTATACAAATGTTAAGAGGATAAAACACGCTCTTGAAAAAAATCGATTTTTTTATATTTTTGAGTTAATACCGTTGAAATGACAGAGAATATAAAAAAAAGTTACAAATAAAAGTTTTCTGGTTTTCTATGTATATTCTGACTACTTTATAATAAATTACTCAAATTTTTCAAAAATATTTTTTTTAAATCCCTTCTTCGTCTTCTAAATTTCAAAAACGTACTTTACCTCCTCAACGGTCGTATAGGTTTGTATAAAAAATCTCTCTCTCTCTCTCTCTCTCTCTCTCTCTCTCTTACTTTGACTTAGAATAGGTCAAAAGACATATTCAAAGCTTATCACAATCGAAGTGTAATGCTTGAGAAGGTAAAATATTTTTATCATATTTTTAAAGACCTTTTAAACAAAATTAGAAAAAAATTTTAAACAGAATTTTAAAAACAAAAAATTTTAATCTTATTTTATATTTTATATACTTTATTTTTCCTAGATGGAAAAGGAATGCGAGGTTTAGGTTAGGAGATGGTATGAGAGGAGGTAGATACTGGGAAAAGAAAGAGAAAAGAAAGTGTAGGATATGTGGATGGGGAGAGGAAACGTGGGAGCATCTATGGGAGGAATGCACGGATTGGGGGACGGAAAAGGGATGGCAGGAGATAATAGGAGAGGTTTTAGGTGAGAGGGGGGGAGGGAGAGATTTGGATGAAAAAACTGGAGGAGATGCGGGAGGGAGGAAGGTGGCTGGGTATGAATGAGAGTGTGGAAGGAAGAGAGGAAAGTGTGGAAGAAAGCGGCAGAAACGGAGGTCCAAAGAATGAGTGTGGAGGTATGAATGGATGAGTGATTTTTCTCTCTCTCTCTCTCTCGTGCGTTGTAAAGGAAGCAAGGAATTAAAAAAGGTTGAAACTATGTAAGCGGAGCGGAAGTCCGCAATGTACTCCGCAAGGAATAAAGTACCTACTACTACTACTACTTTATTTTTCCTGTTAACTATAACATTTATTAATGGTTTTTTGCAAATTATTCATTGCAAGAAAAACCATACAAAATATTTACAATGTTTCTTCATTAAATAATTTAAAAATACTTTTTCCGACTTTTTTCAGGTAGAATTCTTAATGATACTGTTTAACATAAGTCATATAAAACTGACTTGTCAATTTAATTCTGATATTGTTTATTTTGATTCAATCAAAAATTGTGTTTGAAACCGAAAGAATACATAGATCAAAAGAATAAAAAATTATATGTAAAATTACAAAGAATATTATTTCAACCAAAACCCAGGTATGATTATACATGGACATATTTGGTCTTTTCTATATTATATAAATATATTATATTCTATATTCTATATTATATAAAAAATTGTATTATATAAAAATTTTCTTTAATGGTTTAATTATTAAATAGTAATAGTTAAACAGTAAATAGTTTTTAAAAAATTAATTAAAAAATTAAAAGAGAAAGAGAATTAGTAATATAATAACTTAACATTTCAGTAAAAAAATCGTGAAATAAAAATCATTAATTTAGAATATTAAAATAAAACTTTTACGATCCTTCTTTAAAGTACGTCGATAAAATAATCGCAGTGATTTACATAAAATTAAAAATTAAATAAATTTTTTTAGGAAGATTAGTGATTTTTAAAATTCGGTATAGTGACGCAATTAAAACACAAATGTTGTACAATAACAAATGTTTTACAAATGTTGTACAATAAAAAATTGCAAAATAGAACAAAAACAAAAAAAAACATGATCGCAACTTGCTCTCGAACTAGCCAGGTGACAAACGCGCTAAAACGTTATAAAGTTATGAATATTTCATCGATGTATTTGTAGTAAGGTTATCTATAAACCGTAAAAGTTTCAGAGTGTGTCAAATTGGCACCCCTATGATACGAAATCATAGTTGAGAGTTCCCAATTGTTCATAAAAAAAAGAAGAGTTCTTCACAGTTTTTACAAATAATTCTGCCTATTATAACAAAAAAAATAAATTTTGAAGAATGGAAGTGTTAACTTCATACCCAGCACTAACACCAAATAGTTTTAAAAAGCTAATTTGATGTCTTTTAATAAGTATTAGAGTTCTTGATATAAAAAAAACTTTTTGATTAAAAAAAAAATTATAAAATGTATGTCAAATCTGAATAGTTCTGAATGGCATATACGATTCCTTTCGACGAGTTCTAGAGTTTTCGATACATTTTAGAAATAGTTCTGCCAGAAAAAGTAAAAAAATCGGAACTGAATTCTCAAAAGTGATATTAAAAAAAATAATCAAAACTTTAAATATATAAGTTTTACGTAATTTTCTCATTAAGATTTTTAATAAAATTGCGCGGCGGCTATTTAGAATTTCTAGAATTCTTAAAGAACTTTTTACGATATTGACCTTGTAATTTTGTAAAGTGTGAAAAATTTTTTATGAATTTTGGAAGTTTTGTTGAGTGTTCTGAATAGTCACTGCAGAATTATATCAAAATTCTTAATGAGAAAATTACGTAAAACTGATATTTTTGATGTTTCAATTATTTTTTTATATCTTTTTTTTGAAAATTCAATTTCGTTTTTTTTTACATTTTTGGATAGAACTATTTCTAAAATGTAACGTGAATTCTAGAACTTGTTGAAAAAAATCGTATATGCTATTTAGAATTATTTTGATTTCACATACATTTTTATATTTTTTAATTTTTTTTCTCTTAATCAAAAGTTTTTATTTATATCGAGAACTTTAATACTCGTTAAACGACATCAAATTAGCTATTCAGAAATACTCTATGTTTTCTCGTAACGTTCATCAAAATACGCGTTAACAGATTAATATAACAGGTTTTATTCTATTTACTGAAGTATATTTGCATATCAATTGCTAGATAGAAATACTTTCCAAGATTAAATATTGATATTAAATCTAGCGTAGCGTATTCATTTTAAATGAATCTGTATCAATGCATCTCAGCCAATATCTGGAGCAATGGATCTCTATCAATATATTCAACAGAGATTTATCACTAGATCAAAATATAATTTGCCACTCATCGACGAACGATGCACAGCAGCGGAGTTTTCAACGTTGACCTGTAAAAGATAAATAATTCATGTTGTAATAGTGTCTGCGGTAATTAATACTATATTGCTGCTTGAATTGAACCAAGCTACAGGCATTACAAATTGCAATAAGCTCTTCATTTTATAACTATTAACATTTTCAGATTCGTATACTGACAGACAATATGTAACGTTAAAGCTAGAGTTCAGAATGTAATTATTTTAGGCTAGATGTGTGAAAGCGAACATCGTTCTAACTGTGAAAAGTGAGATGACGAACGGGCGAAGACAGAAAGGTACGGGCACAAATCTAAAACTGTTAACTAATGATAAAATAAAGAACTTAATGCAATTATAATGCCTGTAGCTTACTCAATTCATAATTATGGACCTTAAGGGTCTTAGCAAGATTCACTTTTTCTGAAATTGTAAAAAAATGACATGTAATATTAATTAGGATAATGATACACTTTCAATGTTGTTTACTAGAGTAAATATTTACATGGAAATTTACATGCAAAGCATTATACAGTTTTATAATGTTAGATTTTATAAGATTTTAATATCTGTTTTCATACAGGACTTGTTATGTGATAACAACTGCGATACCTGTTTTAGAAAGCATCATGCAACTTAATTTTACTCTAATAAACGATATTATAAGCGTACAATCATTCTAATTAATATTATATGTCATTTTATTAAGATTTCAGGAAAAGCAAATTTCGCTAGGGCCTTTAAGGTCCATGATTACGAATTGAGAAAGATATGCATGACAATTGCAACATGTTCTACATTTTATTACTAGTTGACAGTTACACATTTTTTCTCTCTTTCCTGCCCTCGTCCGTTCAATATCTCTCTTTTCATAATAAGAATAATGTTTGCCTTCACACATTTGACATGTAATAATTAAATTCTGGACTCTACCTTTAATATTACGTAGTTTTTGTCAATATACGAATACGGAACTATTGACTAGTGATAAAATAAAAACGTAAAAACTAGTCATGTCTCTCCATTCTTTAGATAATTTTGTTAAGTGACCACTGTGCGTACAATAGAGTTTAGTTCAAACAGTATGATATTATTCTTTTTGATTTTATCTCCATTTGTTTAAGAGATAAGAGGAAGTGGCCACTTGTACAAAGTACATACATCAATTAATAAAATAATGCACATACTTACCGTATTATACCACGAAGGTCGTCTTTCGCTGACAATATCTTCCCTGCTTAAAAATGTCGATAGAAAACAATAAAAAAATATTCTATTAAAATCAATTGTGTTTTTGGTTCGTGTTTTTCACAAGTGACTTAATATATTACCGATAGCAGTTCAATGTAGACTTCTTAATATATTTCATATAACTTGATAATGAAAACCAATAAGTGTTTAACGAAATATTATATATCGCATCTTATAAAAATATCACGAATAAGAATGTTTCGCTTCCTATGACGTTTTTGTGGTATTATCGTTCTTTATATGAAACTTTTATACGTTTAAATACAGATGTACACTGAATAAAGGTGTATGCGAGTAAATCAGATACTACCCTATTCCTATACTATCGTTTTCTATCTAATGTTTAAAAGTCATCCTATTGTTTTCTATCGTATGTTCAAAAGTAATCCTATCGTTCTATATGCGAAATATCTTTCTTGTCCATTACGGGTACTCCCTGAACAACCGTGTATGTGAATCAATTAGACACTGTCCTACGTCTACTCTATTGTTTTCTATCAACATGTTCCTATCGTTCTCTATGCAAAATATCTTTGTTTTCCATTACGGATACTTGCTGATCGAAAGTGTATGCGAATCAATCAGACACTACATTATGCTTACTCTATCGTTTTCTATTGAGTCCCCAACATATTCCTATCGTTCTCTATGCGAAATATCTCTCTCTTCCATTACGGATACTAACTGATCGAATGTGCATGCGAATCAATCAGACTCTACCTTATGCTTACTCTATCGTTCTCTATTGAGTCCCCAACATATTCCTATCGTTCTCTATGTGAAACATCTTTCTCTTCCATTACGGATATTCCCTGAACGACCGTGTATGCGAATCAATCAGACACTACATTATGCTTACTCTATCGTTCTCTATTGAGTCCCCAACATATTCTTATCGTTCTCTATGTGAAACATCTTTCTCTTCCATTACGGATACTCCCTGAACGACCGTGTATGCGAATTAATCAGACACTGTCCTATGCTTACTCTGTCGTTTTTTATCGTGTCTTCAACATATTCCTATCGTTCTCTATGCGAAATATCTCTCTCTTCCATTACGGATACTCTCTGAACGACCGTGTATGCGTATCAATCAGACACTATCCTATGCTTACTCTATCGTTTTCTATCGTGTCTTCAACATATTCCTATCATTCTCTATGCGAAATATCTCTCTCTTCCATTACGGATACTAACTGATCGAATGTGCATGCGAATCAATCAGACGCTACCTTATGCTTACTCTATCGTTCTCTATTGAGCCCCCAACATATTCCTATCGTTCTCTATGTGAAACATCTTTCTCTTCCATTACGAATACTCCCTGAACGACCGTGTAGGCAAATCAATCAAACAATACCTTATACTTGGTAGAGGGACAAGTGGAAGAGAAAGATATTTTGCATAGAGAACGATAGGAATATGTTGAAGGCTCGATAGAGAACGATAGAGTAAGCATAAGCTTAGTGTCTGATTAATTCACATACACAGTCGTTCAGGGAGTATCCGTAATGGAAAAGAAAGTCATTTCGTATATAGAATGATAGCAATATGTTGATGGCTCGATAGACAACGATAGAGTAAGCATAGGACAGCGACTGATTGAATCGCATACAGTCATTTAGGGTGTACCCGTAATGAAGAAGAAAGTCATTTCGTACATAGAACCATAGGAATATGTTGAGAGGTCAATAGAGAAAATTAGAGTAAGTATAAGGTAGTGTCTCATTCGCATACACGGTCGTTCAGAGAGTATCAGTAATGGAAAATAAAGATATTTCGTTTAGAGATCGATAGGCATATAGCAGTAAATATGAGTACACTAGAAAGTTTAAAATTAAAAAGTATTATATTATATTATGATTACCATACGAATAATGATTGTTTCGGCTGTCGGATGACTGTCAATAATTCAAACTTAATGTTAACGAGCCTATATCAGTCGCAATCGAGTTAGTGCTGAAATAATAATTTTTATAGTAAGTTAGAAATTGTAAAAATTATTTTAAAAGGGAAAATAATCATACATAATATATTTTTTGTTATCACGTTTATTACAAAGTAAGTTTTTACTTAAAATACTTTTGATATAAATACAATGTTATATGTATTTTGTAAACTAAACATGAAAATCTAATACATATTCTACAATACTGTTCTTTGGTGTTCATCTCACAAAACAAAATAAAATTTTATAAATCATATATTAACAAAATGACAGTAAAACGTGTTCAATTTTTGTAAATAATTTGGATTTCGATAGCATTGGGAAGATTACATATACTTATTCATCATCGATGACATCTACGTAAACAATTTAATTTACTTTTAATACTGTTTAGAGGTACAATCATTACGTTTTTCGTCATTACTTCTCGCAATGAATTTTTGACATTAGGTTACATGTACTTTTTTTGCTGAAAATGTCCGATTATAAATGTTAGAACTCTATTCCACATTGGCTATCTACGGAACGTGATTATGATGAAGTAGCAATTGATTTAGAAGTGCAGCAGGTCGGCACGTTAGCCAAAAAATTTCAGAATTGAACAGAGAAAAATCGTGATCAAGATGGAGATAATTTCAACAATAGAATTTGACAGCACTTACGTGTATTACAGTGAGATTGATTTATGTTTTTAAATCCGCATTTTCCATTAAAACGTAATTATTTTCAAATCAGTTGTATTGTATTACATCGGATGTTTTTGCTTTACTGGATAATTTAGATTCACAATTGAATTGGAGCATTCCAAAACTTAATTCAATTGGATTCTACACAATTCATTCATTGTGCTATACAACCAATTCGAAACTTATTATGTTTTACTAGAAAATGCAGGTTCAAAAACAATTCAATCCTTCTACACCGAATTGAGCTTTCTAACACCTTTTGTCGGACATTTTTAGCATAGTTTTCAAAGTGGGTATACCCTCTCCTGAATGTTATCAAAATCCCAAAATAAGAAAATATTACAAAGAACCCGGGTAAACTCCCCGTTGATTATACAAGTGTAACGATCTGGCTTTTCCGCGCACGGGGCGGCGTGAGTTCGGCGGACGAGGACGCGGATTGAGGTCGCCAAGAGAACTAAAATTATGATGGTTGATAAATAAGCGAGTCTTTATTTCGCGTATGGTCGGTATAATACAAGATTGTGACGTTCTGGACGCGACGCGCGGACAGACGAATGACGGTGACGCTCGGACGGACGTAACAGAAAAGCTTAGAGTTACGCGCGGACGGACAAACGGAAAGTCAGAACGCGCGGACGGAAAGACGGTACGTATAACGCGAGATTCGGAACGGTCGAATTTAAACGCGGTATCTTACAAATGGTGTTTATTTACAGGTGCGCAGGATTCCGAGCCGAGATTCTCAGAATTCGGAATCCCTGTTGACGCGCTGGTGCCGTGGCCTTGCCGAAGGCCGTGGCCACGGCCGGAGACGTCGCACGCGCGGTTCAGCTGTACTTATACCCGATCGCGACGCGCTGCGGTTAATACCGCGATGTTCGGCGGCGATGGTAATCGACTCACGCCAAGATCTCTGGGTGGAGGCGCGGAACTCCACACCCAGAGTTGTGAGTCGATACCGAGACAAGACGGTGGATCGGGAAAGTGCCGACTACCAGGATCTCCTGGTGGAGCCCAAGATAGACTTGAGCCCGTGAACCGGCGGTCTAGGAAGCGGATGGCTCGTGTCAAGATCGCTTGACTGAAGCTAAGTTCACTTAACTCCGTTGAGCGTTCAGGATATACTTCGTTTTCGGACGGAAGGCGGACGGAGAAGAAGCCTCGACTATAGGAGCGGCGGCGCTTATATAGTTGTTGAGTCTCGTGGGCAGGGACGATGCGGGGGTACGGAACGGTACGGTATCGGTGAGGGGATCCCTGCCGCTCGAGATCGGTCCAGCGGCCGCCACTCCGGTCGAGCGCGTGCGCGCGGAAATCTGTCGACGCGCGGATGTGTATACGCGCGCTACGCCGGTGTTATAATTTTTATTGGCGCTGTGCGCCGTTTTTTTGCTGTCCGGCGGTTGTTCGGCCGGACAGCCTGGAACGGTGAACGGTCCGGGGGGGGTGCGGAAAGGCGGTTTGTTACACAAGTATGGACAAAAATCTGGTATATTAACAGGTTTTTTATTGATATTTTATTTCTACTTGCCTTCTGAATCATTAATATATTTTTATGTTTACTTTATTTCTTTATTGGTTTTTCTCGAACACGATGTTTGGATAATAAACTGTCGATATGATAGTATCGTTAATGTCAGTAAAACGTGTTCAATTTTTGTCAATAATTTGGATTTCGATAGCATTAGGAAGAGTACATGTACAGGGTGTCAGGTAACTACCGCCCGTGGTTTTGTGGATTGATAGATCAAGTAAAACTGAGCAGAAAAGTCCTTTACCAATTTTTTAATATTTGCCATAGTTAATGAAAAAAAAATTAATAAAGTCTGCGAATAAGCGCGTATCACCGCGCGCAAGGACCGCCCGCCGGTTGCCGAGCGTAGGCAGCTGCGGCTGTAGGCGCGGCGCTGTGCGGTGAGGAAGGAAAAGCAGCAGTAGCTGCGGCCTGCGAGCGGCGCGGCAAGGAGGGAGAAGTAGAAATGGGTACTCGCGAGCGGCGAGCGGTGCTAGATCGTCGCTCTGAGCTGCTCGTTCCCTCGTTTTCTTATGAAAATGAAATTTTTTAGTACAATATCTAAATATGAAAATGTATCTTTTTTTATTACAAATGTGTATATACACACATACATGCATGAACAACGCGTGACAGATACGCGCGATTTAAGAAGTAATAGTAGCTATGCCCCCCGAGTTACTGCTACTTTTCCCTCCTCACCGTGCCGCGCCTACAGCCGCGGCTGCCTACGTCTCGGCGACCGGCGGGTGGTCCTTGCACGCGGTGATACGCGCTTATTCGCAGACGTTATTAATTTTTATTTCGTTAACTATGGCAAATATTAAAAAATGGTAAAGGACTTTTCTGCTTAGTTTTACTTGATCTATTAATCCACGAAACCAGGGGCGGTAGTTACCTGACATCTTGTATATCTATTTTCAATGACATTACGTAAACTACTTTACATGTAACAATGGGCATAATTCTTGATTTTTTTGTAACAACTTTTGCAATAAATTTTTAGATTAGGATAGGTTAGAATTTACCGTGCAAGCAGTCATTTTATTGTTGGTCTACGGCATCTAGGTTTTGCTCTTCGTTATTACGTACATCTTTTTCTGCAGCAGATTCGACGTCGTTAACTTCTGCATTACAAAACTCTGCACCTTCTACTGTAGCGTGGTTGTTGCTACCAACCTTTGTAAATATATAGTATACACAGATTTAAAATTTTATATATTAAATTACTATAAGTATATTAATTTGTTATAGCCAATAATAGCTCTACAAAATTATATTTCTTTTTTAATTTCTTTTTCTTTATTTACGACTATGCTACATTTATTCTTAAACCAACACATCCATTATTTTTACCGAATCAGCTAAATAAAAAATATATAATACAACAATTAAATAAAAAGATAATTATTTTTTATAAGAGTCACATTTGATTAAGCTGAAATAGCTATTCCACCTCAATAGGTGGAAATGTTCAATTCTGATATTTTTTGGCTTATATACGTGCCAACCTGCTGCACTTCGAAATCGATTGCGGCTTCATTATAACCACGTTCCGTGGATAGCCAATGTCTAAAAGTTTTTGCAAACATTTATCAATTTACATAATTTATTCTCTTACAGAAAATTGTATCTACTTATAAGTTTGATAAATCAATAAAAAATACATCAGATATAAAACTTTTAAAAATTAAGAAAGTTATATGAATAAAGTTATACCTCTTATAGCCAACATTTTGGCTGGATCCAATTTTGGTCGGGGTTTGTCATTATTTGTTTTTGGTCTTGTTAGAGACTGTTCTTGTGACTGAGCTTGATTTTAAAGTAGGAGTGCCGAACAGTTATCGCCAAATTTTTGACAAAAATTGAACACGTTTTACTTACATTAACGATACTGTCATATTGACAGTTCGTTATCCAAACATCGTGTCCAAGATATATCTGTAAAGGAATAAAATAAACATAAGAATGTATTAATGATTTAATATGCAAGTACAAATAAAATATCAATAAAAAACATGTTAATCTACCAGATTTTTGTCCATGCTTCAGTAATCAACGGGAAGTTTACCTGGGATCTTTTGCCCCCTTTCTTTTACACAAATCAACGACCACAGCTGCAATGTTTATATAAATATATGTAAAAAAAAAACAAAATTTACAGTGTTGGGTACTCCCCACACAATTAATAGTATGATACATAGAAATGTACCTTTTAGTTCCTCAAATTCGTCGAGAACTTTTTCTGCAAATTGCAATTTAGGTTAGATATTTCGATTATGTACTTTTCTTTTTCTTTTATGGTTTCTTTCAAACAAAGATTTTCCTTCTTTAAATCGTGAATCTGTAAAATAGTTAGCATTAATGTATTATATGTTCTACTACACCTGAATACTTTTTGTAAGATATTGATACTTGTACGTTCAACTAATTTTGAAATAGTATTTTAGTAAAACTGCAGTTATGCACAATAAAAAGTAAAATGTCCCAGAAAATCCACTCAAAATTTTAAATTAAAATTACTCAAAAGTTAAAAAAAACTCTTATTTTAAGTTGTTAAGTTAAAGTAAAAGTTATTTCAACCTAACCTAATTTTTGAGTTATTTCAAACTAAAATTTAGAGTGTGCTCTTTGGGAGATACAAAAGTCAATAAATTAGCATTTTATTTTTTTACTGTGTATGATAAATTATTTAATATCTTAATGTAGGTATTTACGAATTGTTATAATGTATTAACGGAATTATTCAAATTTTTCGTTCGTCAATTCGTTATATTATTATACAACATTCGCATAATGTGTCTATTGGGGTACTGATATATTTACAAAATTAAATTTGTAAAGAAATTGTATAATATTTAAGAAAAATATTTGTTGCTGTGTTATGTGTAAAACATTTACAAATACATTTAATTTAAATACATGCTTACAAAGAATAATCCCCCTTCTAATATTATGTAGATTGAAAATAATTGTAAAATATTTTTAACTCAAATTTCAATGTCTTATTTTACACAAATAATAAAAGACTATTTTAAATGCTGTGTAACATCTAATTTTAGTGTGATTTTTAAAAATTTTCGTCGAACATGCAAAAACCAACAGAAGTAAAATAAGAAATTAAAGCAAATAACTTACTCTTGTTTCTTGTGATATAAAAGTTTTTGATCCCGCATTCATTGCAGGAATCATTTTCTGTAAGATAAATATAGACATTTTATCACAATATATAACAGATCTTTTAATGTTTGTACAAGTATACTAATAATAATTACAAGAAATTCACAGGTAATTTTTAAGCAAAAGCAGTAAAAATTCAGTGATTTTAAATAATTATTTATCACACTTATAAGTACATCACTGTGGATTAGTGAATAATTACTTATTGTTTCAGTGAATCCATTTAGTCACGGATTTTGCCAATAAAAGTTATAATTTGTAATATCCAGGACATGCCCAAGAATAAATTGTCTAGAAACTTTGGCTCCAATTTAATTAAAACTACATATTTCTAATAAATTTTTTATTAGACTACTAAATTAGATTCATATTGATTTATTCTGTATTGAAAAATTGAATGTACCAGTGCCTCAATTTGTAAAATGTTCACTGATTTAATTTAAGAAAACACAGGTCTATATAATAAAATGTATGTAAGGTATAGTATACCTTTGCAGACGGTTTAGGTAAGTCGTTTTTTCGCTGTGTTAATAAGTCATTTTCATTATTTTTCTGTTAATAAATACACATTAATTAGTGTTTATTTTTTAAAAATTCATGCATAAGAAATCGTGAAATTATTACGGGCAAATTAAAGAAAACATTTCTACAGCAACATTAATAAACGATTTTACAAATTTTGTAAGATAGATTTTTTTAAGGTTTTTTTAATAGACTGTTGTAGTAATTTAAAAAATTTAAAATTAATATATGTCACTTACATGTGCAACATCAGTATTTTTGAGTTTTAAATTTTTTAATCTTTCTTCAATTTTGTTTTTGATATTATTGTCATCGACATTTTTGGTTTTCTGAAAAATTATAATCATAAATACTCAGAAATGTTGAAAAGTTACTCAGATTTTAAAAAATAATAAAACCATGATCGTACGTTCTGTTACGTCCAGCGATGTAACGATTCTTTTCTTTTGACGACGGATACACTATACGACGGAGGCCGAGCAACGATGACCCACTTAATCTCCTAACTTCCATTTCCGGGAATACAGTGAGACGTAAAATACGCCACTGAGACGAGTGAGAAATGTCACAAAAATCAAAATATCATAAATTAATGTCACAAAAATCAAAATATCATAAATTATATATCGCAAATCAAAGCACCATAAATTATAAAGAAGTGTCAAATGGACGAATAAACTCGTTGACACAAAAAGTAATTTATGGGAGCCCTTCGAGGTTGCTCGACCCCGGAAACGTATTAGGAGTATAAATAAGTTTCCGCCGTTTCACAAAAAATGGCGCCACTAGTATGTTATGGTTGAAATTGTCTGTTGTAAAACGTTATATCGTAAGGTTGGACATCTGGCAACAACATAACCTTAAAATATTAGCGATTTTGTATCAGCATCATATATCTTTTTTCGTGCGAAAATGTCGAGTTTTGAGCCGAATAAGCGTCATTTGCGGGAGCTTTTGATTTACTTCTTTAATTTGAAGAAATCTGCAGCCGAGGCGCATCGATTGCTTGTAGTAGTATATGGTGAGGCCTTAAGTGAGAGTAGTTGCCGTGAGTGGTTTCACAAGTTTAAGAACGGTGAATTTGACGTCGAAGACAAAGAACATAGCGGAAGGCCGAAAGTGTACGAAGACGCGGAATTGGAAACATTATTAGATGAAGATTCGTGCCAAACGCAAGAAGCACTTGCATTTACATTAGGAGTGACTCAACCAGCAATTTCACATCGCTTAAAATTATTGGGAATGATTCAAAAACAAGGAAACTGGGTTCCATATGAACTGAAGCCGAGAAACGTTGAACGCCAATTTTTCACATGTGAAATGCTGCTTGCCAGGCATAAACGAAAGGTTTTTTTGCATCGTATAGTCACTGGTGATGAATGGATCCACTACAATAACCCAAAGAAGAAGAAATCATGGGGACCACCTGGCCATGCTTCAACATCGACAGCCAAGCCGAACATTCATGGAAAAAAGCTTATCTTGTGTATTTGGTGGGATCAGCTTGGTGTATTATGAGTTGCTCAAACCGAATGAAACCATTACTGGGGCTCTCTACCGAACACAATTGATGAGATTGAGCCGAGGAAAAACGTGCCCACTACTACTTCAGACACGACAAAGTTATTCTTCTGCATGATAATGCTCGTCCACATGTTGCGGCGCCGGTCAAAACCTACCTGGAAACACTCAATTGGGAAGTTTTACCCCACCCTCCGTATTCACCAGACATTGCTCCTTCTGATTACTACCTGTTTCGATCGATGGCGCATGGCCTGTCTGAGCAACACTTCACATCATATGAAGATACAAAAAATTGGGTCGATTTGTGGATAGCTTCAAAAGATGAAGCATTCTTCCGACGCGGTATCCGTATGCTGCCAGAAAGATGGGAAAAAGTAGTGGCTAGCGATGGACAATACTTTGAATAAAACATTAGGTACCGTTCTTTCACAATAAATGCCCAATTTTTGATAAAAAACGGCGGAAACTTATTTATACTCCTAATATAAAACTCCATCGGTAAACATTAAAATCAGGAAGTCGAAAGGCACAAGTATACATCACTTTCGGCTTCCGGAAACTCAGCGAACATTAAATATATAGAAAATAGTACATTAAATCAAAATCTGTCACAATTCTTAGTAATTAGACGACGGGTCACGCACGTTCTCATAACAATAATTACCGGGAAAGAAGTGACGAGACCCGTTGAATGGACGGCGTAACTCGATGCCGGACACGTGTCCCGTAGGCAAAGGGCTAGGCCGCGCATAGGCGTTTAGACAACAAAATTGGTGCACACGGCCCTCTTAGAACAAAGGAAGCAATAGTATAAAATAGAGAATTTTCCCTCAGAGCGATCATTACTATCCCGATCCTACTCGTCGCATAGTTCGTGGCATTTTGAATGTTTGAGTCTGTGCGGTCAAACCTCATTAAAACTTAGTCGTTTGTGGCAATAAGTTCTCCCAGTGTAAAGTGCCGAACTCAAAAACTTGGTAAAATTTCACAACTAATTCTCTCGCGAGTGAGATCATCTTACACCTGGAACCGTGCTCGCCGTCCAGCACCGTAGACTGTCGCGGATCTACTCAGTCACTGTGAGTAGATCTTTTACGGGTCCGACCTAGAAATTTCCGGACCACTACACGAGTTCCACTACAGAGTTGGCTCAAGGATTTTCCGAACAGTGAGTCTCTGAACATTCACTCCCCTTTTTTCTTTATTATTTTCTTTTCCTTTTTTTATTATTAAAAATTTAATTATTCTCAAGTGAGAAATTTGCGTTCCCGTCCAGAGCCACTTGCCGGGGCCCGACACTTCTTTGACGCCACTTACGAGGACTTCCTTCGAACTACTAAGCGAAACCCTCAGGAACCCGAACAACCCCCGCGATATTTTCAACCCCCTTCACCCACTCTCTCAATATCCTCGACACTCACATACTCCCCAATCTCGAGTAGTCCCGCTTCTCCAGCAAGTTCCACCGCTAGCGTGGAATTCCTATACGAAGTGATTTATCTATGCTCTCCTCCCCCCTCCCCCATTCCCAGCATAGAAATATTGAAAGAAATCCCATACGAACTTCTCCTTCCTCGATATTACTTCACTCCTGGTCCTCACCAGACGTTGGAGTCACTAGTCACATCATATCCTGTAGCTCCATCCCTTCTTCCCGAAGGCACGTATGCCCTCGGTCCTCATGAATTTGTTTTTGAAGAGCTTCGCTCCGTTCTTCCAAACCTCCCACCCGATTCCAGTCTCTCTCTCCTCTAGCTATCCAAATTTTTACCTTGTCCCCAAGAACGCGTTTTTAAATCTTTTTCCCCCAAGCTCCACCGTCATCAACAAAATTCTAAAATAATAAATTCATCTCAACATATTGCTGCCAATCCCCTACTACACACACACACACACGCACACACACGCACGCACACGCACACCCACACCCACACGCACGCACACACACCCGCACCCGCACCCGCACCCGCACCCGCACCCGCACCCGCACCCGCACCCGCACCCGCACCCGCACCCGCACCCGCACCCGCACCCGCACCCGCACCCGCACCCGCACCCGCACTCGCACCCGCGCACGCACGCGCGCACGCGCACGCACGCACGCACGCACGCACGCACGCACACACACACACACACACACACACACACACACACACACACACACACACACATTAAAACTTAAGTTGCACTCTAATAGAGTAACACGATAAAAATTGTATTTTGAGTATGTTGTGTTTAGCGCAAGGTAATAATAATCACTCGCGTCGTCTATCTTTCACATGACAAAGAAGACTGGTTTATTGTGTAGAAAATGCAGAGACTGTCTTGGGCGGAGCTCTGTTACAAAACTTCGAATTCGGCCATTACGGTCGAAGGAGAGAAAAACAGTGAGTACAGATTACTAGAGAGAAAGAGAGAGAGGGGAAGAGTCCCTTGCCGGTAGGTCCGCGCCATCTCTCGGACTCCTTAGCGTTGAATTTAGCTAGTGAGATTTCGTTGGGCGCCCGAATTCAAACCATAGTCTTAACATGCCGGCCGCTTTGGAAAGCTCAGCTTTTCAATGTATAAACAATCCTTGGAGTTTTATCAATAACTGAAACAAAACTAAAATAATAATGTTGTTCGTAAGCAGCTTAGCCTAACGATGATTAGCCAAATGATAAGAAACCAAAAAATGAAATCAAATGATTATTTCTTCAGAGGTAATAAACTTAATCGATTGCATGGCCGTTTAAAAACTCCCTTGGCCGTTTTAATTGTCACAGCTCGGACGACACCATCCGCGCCGAGATGAATTTCCTGAACCCGACCAAGAGGCCAACACAGAGGTGGGATATTGTCCTCTCGAATGAGTACCATGTCCCCGGGGGAAACATTGGTATCTTTGATTTGCCACTTTGTCCGTTGCTGTAGTTGATTCAGATAATCCTTGGACCATCTTTTCCATAGATGCTGACGCATCTGCTCTACTCGCTGCCATCTGGAAAGCTTATTTTCTGGTACGTCTAGCAACGTAGGTTCCGGGATGCCGGTAAGTGTGTCTCCGATGAGGAAATGCCCGGGAGATAGAAAGGATAAATCGTTGGGATCATTGGACATAACAGTAAGAGGACGAGAATTTAATATGGCCTCTATCTGTATAGCTAGGGTTTGCATTTCGTCTATTGTCAGCAAGGCTGTGCCGACTACTCTTTTGAAGTGAAATTTGAAAGATCGCACGGCGGCTTCCCAAATGCCACCAAAATTTGGAGCTCTCGGAGGTATAAAATGCCATTGAGTACCTTGGCTAGTTACATCATGAATTATTTTGTGTTTTTCCTTGATGAACATGTCCCGCAATTCCTTTAATTCTCGCTCCGCTCCCACGAAGTTAGTTGCGTTGTCAGAAAAAATGTTGCTGGGTATGCTTCTTCGTCCTATCAGGCGCTTAAGAACATGTATGAAACCTTCGGCGGATAAATCAAAAGCAATCTCTACGTGAACGGCCTTTGTAACCAAACATACAAAAATTGCAGCGTACGATTTCACAATTTTAGCGTTTCGTCGTTTAGATTCACGAAGTTGAAATGGGCCGCAAAAGTCGACTCCTACGTTCGCGAAAGCTCGTGTGACTTGGACTCTGTGTAATGGGAGATTGCCCATAATTGGCTGGGTAGCTACAGGCGCTGTGCAAAAGCATTTGATGCATCTTCTTATGATGTGGCGAACCGTGTTTCTTCCATCTAACGGCCAAAACTTCTGACGTATGGCTGCTAAAGTAGTTTGCGAGCCAACGTGAAGTAATCTGGAGTGCTCATATTCTACTAACAATTTTGTGAAAGAATGCTTGGAAGGTAGCACCATTTGATGCTTTGCTGAATATGGTAGCTTGGCATTCTGAAGCCTTCCGCCTACTCGCAAAATTTCTTGCTCATCAAGAAACGGGCTGAGAGATAGGAGTTTGCTGTTTTTGAGTACTTGCTGTTGATTGCGCAGGCATTTGAGTTCATTTGTGAACGCAGACGATTGGATAATCTTAACTAAAGATTGTACAGAAGCATTTATTTCTTCATTGGATAACCTTCCTTTGAACTTAGGCTTTCTGGAAAGACAATTGTTGATAAAACGTAAAATATATGCATGTATTCGAATTAATTTATTAAAATTCGAGTATCTGTCGAACAACCATGGTGATTTTAGCTCGGTAGTCGTGATTGCCATCGTTTTTCGTTGCTCCGGAATTTCTTGATTTAGTGGCAATGCCTTGACAGGCCATTCAGTAGTGTCTCGTGAGAGCCACGGGGGACCCTTCCACCATAATTCCGACTTAAGTAGCAACGCTGGTGCCATCCCCTTTGAAATAATGTCTGCAGGATTGTGCAATGAGTCGACATGATACCAATCGTTTGGATCGGACGTATCCTGAATCGCACTGACGCGTTTGGCAACAAAGGTGCTCCATTTTCTAGGAGGTGACTTTATCCAAGCAAGTGTTATGGTTGAATCTGACCAATAGCGTTTTCGCGCAAATTTGAAATCTACAGATTCCGTGACCTTGTGCATTAATTGAGACAGAAGTACTGCTCCACATAATTCCAGACGAGGCAATGACAGATTTTTTAACGGAGTTACTCTTGATTTTGCACACAATAAAGTTACCTCGTACTGAGTTTCTGCTAATTTGCTACGAACATATACACAAGCGCCATATGCCCTTTCGCTGGCGTCTGAGAATCCGCATAGTTCCATGACCTCTGAATGCTGAGAAGCAACCTTGCGTGGTATCTGAAGATGATTCAAGGTGTGAAGTTCCGATTCGTAACGAGACCATTGAGTTTGTATATCGCTGGGAACAGTCTCGTCCCAATCAACCTTTAATTGCCACAGTCGTTGCATAATAATTTTTGCTGTGATTATAACTGGTCCCAAAATTCCTAAGGGATCGAAAATGCGTGCTATGGTAGATAATATGCTTCTCTTTGAGATTTTAGCATGCTTAAAGATCGTGATTTGGAATTGAAATGTGTCGCTTGAAGAATTCCATTGTAAGCCAACTGTAGGTGAGTTTGCATCCTCATTTATGTTCAAAATGCAACTGGAATGTGATCCTGATAAATCTTCTAACGCCGCTTGCTCATTTGAAGCCCACTTGCGTAGAGAAAATCCCGCTTTATTCAGTATAGTATTGACTTCGTTTCGTATTGTTATGAGTTCCTGAATCGTGTTGGCACCTGTCAGAAGATCATCCACGTAGAAGTCAGTCAAGATTCTTGAAGCTCCTATCGGCATGTTATGTCGCTCTAGATTTGCAATCTCCTGTAAGGCGCGTACTGCAAGGAATGATGCGGATGCAGTACCGTATGTCACGGTAGCCAGTTCGAAGATCTTCATTTCTTCGTCATCATTGTCTCGCCACAAAATTCTCTGCAGGCTTTGTTATGATTCGTCGACCAACACCTGCCTGTACATCTTGGCCACGTCCGCCGTAAGGACGAGCTGCCAGATGCGAAATTTGATTAAAATGGAAATGAGATCTTGCTGTAAGGTGGTCCTACCATCAGAATGTCATTGAGTGATGTTCCTGTGTCCGTCTTACATGACGCGTCAAAGACGACACGGATCCTTGTAGTAGAACTGGTAGCCTTGAAGACGGCATGATGCGGCATGTAATATGCAGGGAATGCTCCCTTGGTTTCCAATGTGGCAAGATGCATGTGCTTGAGCTGACGGTATTCGTGTATGAATTGTGTGTATTCCCTTTTCATTTCAGGATTGCGATTTAATTTACGCTCTAGCGAATGGAAACGTTTCAAAGCGGTTTCGTAGGAATGCCCTAATGTACTTAGCTTGTCTTCTTTAATCGGTAACTGTACGACAAATCTACCTAGTTCTGTTCGGCGATAGGTTTGCTTGAATTGCTTCTCATATTGCCGCTCCTCTTCGGTGAGCACTGGTTTGAGAGAAACCTGTTCCGTTTGCCAGAACCTCTCAACTGCTTATTCCAAATTATCATGACATGTTGAAAGATTGCATTGTACTGCCCTTTGATGAGGAGAGTTAATCGGATATCTACCACCTATTATCCATCCGAACAAGGTTTTTTGGAGCAGAGGATGATCTGATGATTCCTCTATCTGTCCGACGCACAAAATCTTCCAAAACACCTCAGCGCCTAAAAGTATGTCCACGTCCGTGGAACGATAAAATGCTGGATCCGCTAATGCCAAATTCGATGGAATCTTGAAATGATTCTTGTCCATTGTGACGGTGGGTAGAGGATCTATGATTCGTTTTGAGACCAGACAGTCGATGGTGACCTTGTATTCGTAATGCCTTGAGCTGATCTGAATTTGAACTTGCTTCTGTGCTTTACTGAGTGTTTGATTGACTCCAGAGATAGAGATGTTAACTGATTTTGTTGTAAGGCCCAAACGTCGTACCAAATCCTCTGTTACGAGGTGAGACTGCGATCCTGGATCCAGAAGTATGCGACACGTTTGTCTCCTTCCTTGACAGTCTTTCGCGTCTGCCAAAACCGTTGACAAGAAAATTTGTGATGGTGAATTTGACATTGTTGCATGCGCGACGTTTGTCACAGAGGGATCTGCTTGTTGACGTGTTGGCTGCGCTGTAGATGCCGTTTCTGATTCATCCTTGTGCAATAATGTATTATGTCGCTTGCCGCAAGTCTTGCAGTTGGTTGATTTGCAAGTTCTCGCCGTGTGTGATGAGGCCCTCATGCAATTCCAATTTTTTTTCCTTGACAACCTTTTGTCGCTCCTCTGGGGATAGCTTCAAAAATTGTTCGCATGCGTAGATTGGATGATTTTCCTTACACTTCTGACATGACGCCGTGTTAGAACTTACTAAAGATGAAACCCTTGCTTGAGTCAGTTTAACTTGTGAGTATGATGACGGCTGAATCTTCCTATTGATTGCCTGGAGCATATGACACCTGTGCTCTAAAAATTCTGTTAAGCGTTGCAAATTGGGAATGTCTGATTCCGTAATGCTATTTTCCCACTCTTTGTTTGTGATATGATCTAACTTACCCGTTATCAAATGTATAATAAGATCATCCCATGACTCGGTCGGTCGACCGATAGCCTTTAAGGCCCTTATGTGTTTCAGTACGCCATCCAGTAAATGACGAAGACCCGCGTGATTCTCTTTGGTGACCGGTTGCAACTCGAATAAAGCCTTAATGTGTTTTTGTATGATGAGACGCTTGTTATCGTACCGCCTTTTTAACATCTGCCACGCTTCATTGTAATTTTCGGATGAAATCTCGAGCGATTGAATTATTTCAGCGGCTTCCTCCTTGAGAGAAGATTTTAAGTAGTGAAATTTCTGAATTTCGTTTATCGAAGTATCGCGATGAATGAGAGATTGAAAAGTGCCGTGAAATGGATACCATTCTTCGTACACTCCCGAAAAGGACGGTAAATCGATTTTAGGAAGCCTTAGATTCCTAGCGGGCGTTTGATTATGATTTACTGCTACCGACTGTGCTTGAATTAACGGAACGTTAACCGCGTTATTGACAATAATCAAATCTTGAAATTTAGCCATAATGTCATAATACGCCTCTTCAAAGTCTTTTCTTTCGTTCTCATGCGTGTCTGCGAATTCTGCGGAATCTTGCAATACTTCGATCTCTGATTGGACTTGATCAAATTGCGACCACGTTAATTGGACCTTTGCCTTACGTTCCGACAATTGCGTTAGGGACATATCATGTACCGCGTCCGATGTGAGAGTGCTAAGAGCTCTTGTGCATTGCGCTTTAATCTGACCTCTGCGCACTCTTAACCTCCTTAACTTGTCCTCGACACTCATTGTTACTAAATTATTGAGAGAAATGCAAAAGGTAAAATGGATAAGGAAATGGGCATTTCCGGAGACTTACCAAATCGTTGCCAGAAGTTTCGATAGGTTATGCAGCTCACTCGCACTTATTATGGCGCGCTTTGTCGGTGACGCCCCCTTGAGCTGAAATGGCTGCTGTGACTTGCGAAATCCTGATTTTTCGCTGCTTCCTTGCATAGGTCTTGTTGCCTGGCGTTGGTGCGCGCCAGCCTCAAACCAGCCAGCCTTGTTTCGTGCTGGCCCACTGCGATGTGCACGAGAACGTTCTCGATGTTCACGCGATCGCCACGTTGCAGAGAGACCTTGTGTCTCGTGTACTCACGAATCCGCGTATCCGGCCGATTCCACGGATCCGGCTCGAAGGACCAAAATTATGTTGTGTTTAGCGCAAGGTAATAATAATCACTCGCGTCGTCTATCTTTCACATGACAAAGAAGACTGGTTTATTGTGTAGAAAATGCAGAGACTGCCTTGGGCGCAGCTCTGTTACAAAACTTCGAATTCGGCCATTACGGTCGAAGGAGAGAAAAACAGTGAGTACAGATTACTAGAGAGAAAGAGAGAGAGGGGAAGAGTCCCTTGCCGGTAGGTCCGCGCCATCTCTCGGACTCCTTAGCGTTGAATTTAGCTAGTGAGATTTCGTTGGGCGCCCGAATTCAAACCATAGTCTTAACAGAGTAATAAAAAACCTCTATTTTATTAGCATTATATACGTTATCTTTATATACAATAATAATTGTATAGCTATAAGATCAAACAAATGTAATCATCACTATTTTAATCCTTTTGGGAAGTGTTAGAATAAAATCAATGTCCATTTAATAATTATCTCATTTATTCACTGACTTTCCATCATCTCTCGCTCTGAATAAAAAGATTGCACTTAGTCCTATCCCGAGCTAAAACGATTAGATTTGTTGGCTCAAAAAGGGACTGACTGGGGCGTGAAATAGGATATCGGTCGTAGGGTCTCTCGACATACTGATCCATATTTAAATTCTTCACGCCCTTGACTCGTGCCCTCCTTAACACGCGCGTATTGTTTGTTACATTCTTCCTTGCCTACCTCCCTTTTCCTTTACAATCACGATAAACCCCTTTTACTGCTAGGCTGGACGTAACAGTTCATTCTAGTTCACTTTCCGACACTGAAAGACATTTTTCGAAAAGAGGCTTTTTACTGGATATTTTATCTTCAAGTATTTTTTTTAGAATCTAAAAAAATGCAAGTACAAAAATAGGAGATAAAAATTAAAAATTATTTTTAGTTAAAAAAAAATTTAAATTTATGATCAATAAAAATTTTAATTTTAATTTTATAATGGTTTATTTTTATTAAAAAATTACACACACACACAGACACACAGACACACACCCACACCCACACCCACACACACACACACCCACACCCACACCCACACCCACACCCACACACGCACACACCCACACCCACACCCACTCACATAAAATAGAAGCAACAAGTTTAAAATTTCAAAAAATGTTCGCTTCATTATAGTTACATTTTCAGAAATCAATTCTTCACCAGTGTAAGATAAAGAGTGGAAGGCATTGTAACATCAAATCGTCCATTCCACAGTAAATAATATGTCTCTTATATAGACAAAGTCATATATTACGTTCTTACGAGTGCTGTACATCACATTTTTTATGTGTTATAACATATAATTGACAAAGTGCACATGAATATAATAAGGAAACAAAGCTTATTAGACCAAATGTGAATTGTTAAATCCGTTTTCGTTTTCCTATCTTCCTCCAATGTGTATTTTCATTTTTCTCAACAAAAATGTGCTTTGCTTTGTCAGATATGCCTCCAAGTTATTAATGTAATGTATATTTGGAATAAATTGACATTTGAAACAAGTATAAAATGATTGAATGAAAATATAAAAATTATTTTAATGCCTGTAATACATTCAGTTTTACAAATCCAATGTTAGAGGCCTCAGCATGGTATGTTCTTTCTGATTTAATATCATTATGTAGTATTTTAATTAATTAGTTCAGCGAACACGTTATAAAAGTCATATTTAAATTTATTAGTATAATAAACAGAATTCAAAATGTATTTATGTTAATTAATTAATCAAGTTACAAATGTGTGAAATCAGAAAGAACATCCAGCGTTGAGGCCTCTAAAACTCAACTCGTTAAATGAAACGTACAATAAGCATTAGAATCATTTATATATCTTCAATCATTTGATACTTGTTTTAAATATTAATTTATTCTCAAATTATATTGCATTAATGACTTGAAGGCAGATCTGACAAAGCAAAGCACATTTTTGTTGAGAAAAGTGAAAATACACGTTGGAGGAAGGTAGGAAGAGAAAAACAGATTTAATAACGTGTATTTTGTCTAATTAGCTGTGTTTCTTCACCATATTCATGTGCACTTCATCAATTATATGTTATAATACTTAGAAAATTTGATGCGCAGCACCAAGTGTTATAACACATATGATTGACGAAGTAATATACGATATCACATTTTCAACATTTATTACAATACCAATTCATTGAAACTAATGTGTGTGTGTGTGTGTGTGTGTGTGTGTGTGTGTGTGTGTGTGTGTCTGTGTGCGTGTGCGTGTGCGTGTGCGTGTGCGCGTGCGCGTGTGCGTGCGCGTGCGCGTGTGCGTGCGCGTGCGCGTGTGCGTGTGCGTGCGCGTGCACGTGCGTGTGTGCGCGTGTGGTGTGAGAGAGACTGAAAAAATATATTTATATACAGGGTGTCCCAGACCAATGTATAAAGATTGTTACGATAAGGTAAAAGGGATCAAGATAAATCAAAAAGTCTAATAACAGTTTGCGATATTTGCAATAATTTTCGTGTAATAAAATATTAAAGTTAGCCAAATAAGAGCGCGTGGAGAGGCAAACGGTTGGTCGCCTGAGCCGTAAGACCGCCCGGCTCGACACGATGCGGTACCAAGCTATCCTTTTCCTCGCCGCGCGCCACTTACCGTCGCCTACAATCGGGCCTCACTGGGCGGTCCTACGGCTCAGACGAGCGACCGCTTGTCTCTCCGTGCGCTTTTATTCGCCTGACCTTTTGAGTAATTTTATTACTCAAAAATTATTGCAAATATCGCAAAATAATATTAAACTTTTTCATTTATTTCGATCTCTTCTACCTCATCGTGATAATCTTTATACATTGGTCTGGGACACCCTGTATAGTAAACTTATACAGGGTGTCCCAGACCGTACTATGAAACTCGTGACATGAGGTAGAAGAAATCGAGACAAACCAAAAAGTCTAATACCATTTTGCGATACTAGCAATAATTTTTGAGTAATAAAATATTATAGTCAGCCGAATAAGAGCGCGCGCAGAGACAAGCGGTCGCTCGCCTGAGCCGTAGGACCGCCCACCGCGGCCCGACAGTTGGCTAGACGGTGAAAGCGCGCGGCGAGGGGAAGGATTTGCACCGCCGCGGCGCTGTTCCCTCATGTCCCCGCATCATGCCGAAACACGCGTAAAAGTAAAATAATAAAAGATAAAAGAAAAGGTAAATAATGTTACTTCGCGAATGTAGCATCACACCTCTCCTTCTAAAGTACAAGAGCACAGTAAATATTATCCCTTTCAACAACAGTTCTAATTAATACTATTCGAATCTCACCATTATGTGTAATTTCAAGAACAAACTTTTAACTATTTCCATTTCTTTACACTTTTCATATTAAACACTGTAAGATACTCGGATAAATAGCATTATGCTAATTATAATTTACCATAGTAAAAAGAACGGCGCCGCGGCGATGCGAAGCTATCCTTCCCCTCGCCGCGCGCTCTCATCGTCTAGCCAACTGTCGGGCCGCGGTGGGCGCTCCTATGGTTTAGGCGAGCGACCGCTTGTCCCTCCGCGCGCTTTTATTCGGCTGACCTTAATATTTTATTACTCTGTAATAAAATATTAAGGACTGTATGTCCAGCAAATATCGACTACACTAATAATAGTATTATACTAAGCTTATACGGCACCATTAATCGGGTTTAATAAGATCGGTACTTATGAAACTGATCGCACAAGTATTCCTCTCAAGAATGGAATGATTGTAATTGTTCAGTTTCATAACTACGAATGTTATTAAACCCTATTAATGGTGGCGTGTACACGTAGTAAATGTTATAATTTTATACTAAGCAACATAAATACATGTAACTTTATACATATAACACATAGTTACAGATTACTTGTATATTGTAATCTTTATTTTTATATTGATACTACTATTGTTGTGTTAAATAATGCTCTTTAAAGAATTTTAACTATGTCCTTTACTTTTATTGTCAATAATTTTTATTTAATTACTTTAAATTCTAGCTTTTATTAGTATTATGTAATCATTAGTATTTTTAAATCAATAATGTTAATTAATAATGCATCTTTTTGCGTTTACTGACAATTATGATCTGGAATTAAAAAATACATGCATGTGACGTTAAACCAATTATACCGTTATCAAAAGAAAAGCCACAAATTATAAGTGATATTATTCGTGAGAATTTTTATTGGGTGTATTATTATTAACTAAGTAAAATTAAATAGATTTTACAATTTTATCTAATAGAGGAAAGATGAAGATGGTAAGATACGTGTTGGATGGAGGTACCATATTATATGATACATTTAAAATCTATGCATTGAAATCTAAGAATAACTGTTAAAAATAGACTTTTTAAACATTGTAAAATGGAAGTAACTGGTCATTAATAATTATTGCATTTTTCTAAAAGCTGCTTTTCAGTTTTACTGGTAGGTGTAATTTTTACATGTACGTACTCTCTACTCTGTACTTTCTACATAATTTTGAGAAGTACATTAAATATCAAGTTTTTAACTTTAGTCTTGCTTGAAGGTCTTGAATGTGGCTTGTAAATGATATAACTGAATTGAACGTATGCCATAATACGTATATGAATTCAACGTATAAAGTTATATAATGTAAAGAATGGGGTTGAGAGATGGTTAACCGTTTACATTAAGAGTGTAATACCGCTCTTATGTCTTTACAATATTATTGTGTACGTTACATAATACTTACTAGATATAAAGAAATTATTCTAATTAGATTGTTCCGAATAAAACATATTTTATAAAATGTTTATTATATTCTGTGGTACTTATTAGTAATATTTACAAGAGAAATCATTAATTTATAATTTGTGACTTTTTATAATTACAAGTGCTTTTTATGACATTGATTGTTAGCATTCCATGATTTCCTTGCCATCTCACAAACGCATTTTTTTTTATTCTTCAATACATTGTAAATTACATTCATTCTATATACCCAATAAACCTCTACTTCAGGCATGGCCCACAAACTATAGCTCGAGCTTCTCCGCTTCCCTTTCCACACGCGCGAGTCACGTGCACATACTGTAGCATAGTAGGGACCGAGAGCGGTCGTATGGAGGTGGGGATATAGGGGATAGGTGGATTGCGGAGTCAGAAGGAAAGACGGAAAGAAGCAACCGTGCGAAGAGGGAGCATGTTCTCCTCCTCACATGCTTCGTGGGCGCCCACAGGGCCATGCCTGCTCTACTTATAGAGGGATTGCTAGAACTTGATGGTCAATTTGATGTTGATGAAAATTGCATCGCGTTAATATTTTCAGAGTTATGTATAAAAAAGCAAAATGGTGTTTTACCATGTTTAATTCATTCCTCTATTATAATATTTTGACATAGTTTTTTTTATTCTTTTTAATTAAACACGTGTTTTATAAATATTATTAGTTTGTCCTGAGTATAGTGGCCAATTAATAGAAGAAAATATTGCCAAAGACAAAAATTACAATAACGAAAATTATAAATGTTAACAAACAGTTATTAACATTATTTTATATTAGTAATATGAAATAATGATGTTATTATAGGCATGAAAATAGATAATGAATTTGAACACCCGTCTACATCTAATATTATACTTAACAATCCTGGAGGTAATTCTAATCAAATCCAATCTATAAAAATTTGTAATAGAAATCCTGTAGTAGAGAACACTATAATAGAGAATGTTTAAAACGCGACACATTTTGACCTAACTAAGTTTAACCAGCAAGGTAAAAAGAGATATATAGTATATTACTAACACAATAAAAAAGATTGTTTTAATTTTCTTAAAAAAATTAAAATATATATTTGTCTTCTCTTAGTATTATCTAAAATATATAATTTTTTATTTAAAATTTTTCCAGATTTTTATCAATTACCTGTAGAACTTAATAATTCAAAAGATATAAGGTAATAAATTAATATTTATTTTGTTATTACATTAAAAATCTTTTTTCATTAAGCTTATGACATAATGCAGGGACATTCTTGTATTGCCATTTGATGTAACAGAAAAAGAATTTGATCAAACAGAAAAAGACATATACAGCTCGACTCAATTTACAAGTAATGAACAAGTATTTCATGATATTAGTCTCGAAGATGTATTATTTCCAGGACTGTTTACTTTATCAAATGTGCGAGAAGATGGTAAAATTTTATGTTAATTAAAAAATTTTAATTAGAATTATTTATTGTAATAATTGGATAAAACTTTAATTTTTAATAACAAGACATTTTTACTTTGAGTACATTGATACTATTAAATAATTAAGAAATTGATATATTAAATAATTAAGAAATTTATAAGTACTTTGTTTTATTTTAGAAGAGAAAAGTACTAATACAATCAATAAAACAAGTGATTCTTCTTACGTACCTGATTCAGATACTTCTGCAAATAGTGCAGATACTTCTGCAAATAAGATACAAAATTCGAAAACTTCTTTAAAAAATCAGGATTTATCTAAAATATCACATAATATTAGTTTGGAAACTTCCATTAAACATAGCGCACCCGATGACACAAATGTTTGTAAAAACTGTGAAATCTGGAAATAAAAAGGATTTTTGTATTTATTGTTAAACTGAACAAACAAAATTGAGTAGTTATCTCAACAGGAAACATAAAGATGTAAAAGAAGTAAAGGATATTTTTTGTATTCCCAAAGGACAGCCAGAGCGCAGAATGTTAATTAAAAAAATTCGTAAAAATGGACAATTTCTATTTAACACTAATTCAACTATTAATACGGGCGAATTAAAAGTGATGAGACGTCCTAACGCTAAATATAATAAAAAAGCATGTGATTTTGTTATATGTTTGCAATGCAAGGGTAATTATTCCAAAATTTGCTATTCGGTATCATTATAAAAGATGCAGTAAAAACAATTTTGCAAAACAAAGGACTATATTAACAAAATCAAGAAAAATTACAGGCCGAATTCATAAATCGGCATGTAAAACTCTTCGAGAACGCGTTTTTCCTTCAATGAGAGATGACAGCAAGAGTGATAAGATATGACGAACTAGCTATTGATTTCGGAAACAAACTATGTGAAAAATATCAAGGTCCTCATTTTTATGATATGATTCGACAAAAATTGCGCCAAATTGGTCGTCTATTACTTAGAATAAAGAGTCAAAATAATGATATTGATGATCTTTTTACGATCTTTACACCAGATAAATACGATGATTGTCTTAGAATTGTCAGATCTTTAGCAGGCTTAAATGACTCGGAAACTGGTTTTAAAACTCCATCATTAGCAACCTCTTTAGGTACTTTACTAAAACAACTTTGTAAACGGTGATTACGGTCATTACGGTAATGATAAAAAGACGAGATAAAATAAATCGAAAATTAGCAGAAAAATTTTTAAGCTTATTAACGGAAGATTATTCGTCTTCTATAGTTTGAACAGCTGTTGAAACCCAGCATAAGATAAGAAGACATGCAAAAAAATTATTACCAATTCAAGATGATATTAAGAAGTTAGAGACTTTTTTGAATAATAAATTGAAAATGGTGTACGATTCTTTAAAGCAAACGTTTTCTTTCATTGCTTGGGAGACATTGGCAGAAACTTGTTTATTATCCGTTCAATTATTTAACCGTCGTAGACTAGGAGAAATTAAACGTGCTTTAGTTGAAGATTTTCACAGTTACGAAAAAATTAATGAAAGTATAATTGGGACATTTTATCAATCGCTTAGTAATGAAGAAAAAAAATTAGCAAAAAAATATGTACAAATTACCTTAAGAGGAAAATTAAGACGCACTGTACCTATTTTACTGCATAAGCAAATGTTTGAAAATTTACTTCTAAGCTACCGCAAAGAAGCGAACATACATTCAAATAATCCATATTTTTTTGGAATGCCTGGTACATTAAAAGGAGACTACTGTTATTTAAAAGCATGTGATCTTATGAGAAAATACTCGGAGGAATGCGGAGTATCACATCCGGATAGATTGCGACGAACTAATTTAAGAAAACATTTAGCAACCACATGTATCAATTTAAACCTCAAAGATCATGAGGTTTCCGACTTAGCTAATTTTATGGGTTACGCTGATAAAATACACATAGAGCATTATCGACGACCTATTTTAAGTAGAGAAATATTTCAAGTCTCAAAATTATTAGAAATTGTGCATGGAAAAGACAGCGATGAAGAAACAGAGGAAAATGATATCGAAGAAAATAATTTTTACCAAATATCATCACGTAAATTTATTTTATTTCTTTTGTATGCTTTAATAATAACTAATAAATATTTTGGAATATTGTTAGCTTTTAATTTATTAGTAAATTACCATTATAACTTAATTCTTTTATTAAAATAAAATAATGCAGATTTAGAATTCCAAATTATTATAATTCTTAAAGTTTTACAATTTTCTTTACTTCTCTATAAAGAATAACAGTTTTATTAAAAAATTCAAACAGTAATATGTTAGAGTACGACCTTATATCCAGTATTAAAATATTAATTATTTAATTTAAATCTTTATGTTACAGAACAAATTCGTATTAAAGAAAATGTTTACGAGATTTGTCTATAATTCCTTTTTATTTATGCAAATTTATTATTCCTTAGAATTTTGTTGTATTACTTGTTTGAAATATCTAATATAAATCTATTTAAAATAATAATATAGATTAATTTTATATATATATATATATATATATATATATATATATATATATATATATATATATTATATATAAATTTAAAATTTAATTAATATGTACATATAAAATTAATCCGTATTATTGTTTTAAATAATTATCAAAAAAATTTGATTTATATTGTGAAGATATAAGTAGACAATAATTAGTATTGTAAGAAATCATATTTTAATGCTTTGTGTACATTGTTTTTACAGATTCACTAAATTCTGAAGAATCAAACATATATGATACAAGTAAAAATAAATCTGTATCCCCTCCCTCACATGAAAATCATAAAAAAAACATTCAAGTAAGTTTAATTTATGGAAAATTAATATAAATTATACTTATACCATATTTGTATTATATGTTAATTATATATCAGCATCTCCATTTGGAAAATGTGTTCGTCGACGACGGACCGAAGAAAAAAAAAAGTATTGCATATGCATCATTCAAACATATTCATTTTGAAATTCAACCTTCTTTTAAAAAAATCCAAAAATTGAAGAATGAAAACCCCGTGATTTTTAATAGAAATTGTGCAACAATTAAAGCATGGGTAAACAATCAAATGAAGAAAAAGAAATAATAGAAGATAAGGTTATATTTCAAAAAATTTGTTTATGAGCGTTTGTTCCGAAATATTTTATCCGATTTATTTTTAGTAACAAAAAATATTTTGACAATTTTTCTGTAAATGTTAATCTAATTAACATAAATTCGTTGTAAATCTTAACAAACATTTTCAGTTAAAATATAATATAAACTGTAATTAATATTGGAAAATTTAATGTAACCATTAAAATTAAATAAAATTATGATACGTATGCAACTCCCTGGTAAAAATTACGGATAGAAACGGACAGAAAACGTATCCTATCCATATTTGTCTGCTTTACTATGCGTTTCTTAATCCGTAATTACAGACAGAAACCGATAGAATGCGTTTCGTAATCTATCGGCTTCTGTCCGTAAAAACGATAGACAAATGCCAATTTTCTCCGTTTCTGTCTGTGAATGCGTATGCGCATCCTGTCCGTTTCTGACTGCAATTGGATATATACTTATCCTGTCCGTTTCTGTCTACAACTGGATACATATGCATCCTATCCGCTTCTATCTGCAAATACGTACACGCATCCTATCCGTTTCTGTCTGCAAATACGTATACGCAACCTGTCCATTTCTGTCTGCAAATACGTATACGCGTTCTGTCCATTTCTGTCTGCAAATACGTATACGCGTTCTGTCCGTTTCTGTCTGCAAATACGTATACGCGTTCTGTCCGTTTCTGTCTGCAAATACGTATACGAATTCTGTCCGTTTCTGTCTGCAAATGCGTATACGTATCTTGTCCGTTTCTGTCTGCAAATGCGTATATGCATCCTGTCCGTTTCTGTCTGCAAATACGTATATGCATCCTGTCCGTTTTTGATACAAATACGTATACGCATTTTGTCTGCAAATCCGTATACGCATTCTGTCCGTTTCTGTCTGTAAATGCGTATACGTATCCTGTCCATTTCCGTCTGTAAATACGTATACGCGTTCTGTCCGTTTCTGTCTGCAAATGCGTATACGCATCCTGTTCATTTCTGTCTGCAAATGTGTATACGCATTCTGTCAGTTTCTGTCTGCAAATGCGTATATGCATCCTGTCCGTTTTTTTCTGCAAATACGTATACGCATTCTGACCGTTTCTGTTTGCAAATACGTATATGCGTGCTGTTCGTTTCAAAGAATGGACAATTATGATAGCTAAATTACGCTATGTTACGTTACATTATCGTAATGTAACCATGTACTTGTAACGAGAAAAGGGAGGAAAAAGGAGATAAGTCTTGATATAGAGTTTCAAAAACTCATAGAATCTTTAAAATTTAAGACCAAAACGATTAAAAGTAATCGCATAATTATCGAGATATTAAGTTGTTAACTTATACGTAAATCATCCTACCTAAAAATAATTGAAATATAAGCTTATAGGCAGCAATTGGCAGATGAAAAATTTTTTATGACCATTTCAAATGTTAATTTGTTAAATTATTCGAGAAATTTGATGGAGACTTGTAGAGACAATTTTATGCATCAAAATGATTATATTACTAGCTCTTCGATATACAGTTAAACAGAATTATAATTATAAATTCTTTCTCCTGAATCTTGTAGCAATAGATGTTAAAAAACGTAAGAATAAGCCTCATATTAGTTGTTCAAGGAAAGAAATTTAACATTTATAGCATATTATGATTTTTTGAACGGTCAGAGCCGGACTAAAAGGGGGGGGGGATTAAGAAGACGACGGCACCGGGCACAATGCTGTAGGGGGCGCCGTCAAGCGCCGACGCCTCTACCGGCGCCCTATGGGCCTGTTGCACATGAAATGCATAACAGAGCACAAACGTAGTATAAACTAATGGCCACTAAAATGAAAACCTTATGTAAATCAATATGGCGACTTTATGCCAGATGCTCAATGGTCCAGCGATCTTATGCTGTATTTATGCTTTGTTATGTATTTCATGTGCGACAGGCCTAATACGTAATCTGTCCAATGTGTCCGAAACTCGAGATAACGTAATTGTGTTCAGTCCTTTTCCGCTTAATTTTTGCTTTTAGCCCTTTTTATTTTTTCAAATTTTATTTTAATTAAAAAACAAGTACTGTTCTTGAAGTTATATTGATAATAAAGTAAAAGTATTCCTAACCTAACATTTAAAAAATAAAAGGTATGTCTTTTATAGTAGTAAATCATGTTTTTTCTTTTTAGTATAACTATAAAAATATCTAAATGTATACCGCAACTATTTAATATTTCTTCAATGTTATTTTTATGTCAGTTTATGGTAGATTGACGATTAAAATGTCAAAAAAATCAGGAGCAGAGATAAGAAAGATACGCACAAGGAAAGAAGAAGAAAAAATAGAGTCAGCAAAAAATTGGAAGCAATGCTTAGCCCGAATTGCAAAAGTAACAGAATCAAATACAAGTGGAATATCAGAAGACGGAAAAAAAGATAATGTTCCTGTAATTACGTTTAGTTCAAGCGATGTTCATGAATCTAGTTCGAGAGAAATATCAGAAGATGAAAAGAAAAAAGTATCCAATATTATTGTCGGCACTTCTACAGAAGAACAATGTAATCCAGAGGAAGAATAAAAATTTAAAAACATAAACTATAGTGATCCCGCTACTTGGCAAAGAATGAACATTTATAATGAACATTTTATTTGTGCCTTGGTAGCTCATGGTCCAGTTCATGATACGGAAGTAGATTTTTCCCACTCAGCAAGTAACGACGGGCGTCATTTTTCTGCAGCATAGTTTTTTAAATGTATGCCAAATGGTGAAAAAGTAAAGAGGGACTGGCTCTTGTATAGTAGATCGAAAGGAGCAGTATTTTGTTTCTCTTGTCTACTATTTAGCAAAAACAGCATGAATTCTCTAAAAATTGCAAATATTGATAGCAGTTTTTCCAACTGAAGAAAAATGAATCCTCAAATTCTTGATCACGAAAACAGCGTAAAACATAAAATGCATTTATTAAATGGAAGGAATTAGAACGATGCCTAAAACTTGGACACACTATTGATTCTGATATAGAAAAAAATATTCTAATGGAAAAAAATAAGTGGAGGCGGATTTTAATTGCGATAATTGACTCCATATTGCACTGTGCAGAGAATAATTTAGCCTTAAGAGGTACATCAGACAATATCGATGATCGTTAGTCAGGAATGTTTCTTAAAAATATCAGACTTATTGCAAAATGTGATAAAAAAATTGCGCGACATGTAGATTCAATTAGGAATAATCCAAATCGAACCGTATCATATTTTTCTAAAACAATTCAAAATAAAGTTCTACATCTTATGGACAAACATAAAAAACAAAATTTTCGATGATATTAGAGAAGCAACCTACTTTGCAATTTCATTCGAATGCACTCCTGATATTTTCCACAAGGAACAAATAGTACAGATTATTAGGTATGTTAAGCTCACAGATGATGGGCAATATAAAGTTGAGGAAAGATTTATTGATTTTATTGAATCAAAAAGCAAAACTGGTGAGGCATTAGTTAGTCAAATCATTAACAAGATTCAAACGGATGGACTACATATAGAAAATTGCAGAGCACAATGCTACGATAACGGGTCAAATATGGCCGGTAAATACAAAGGAGTACAAGCTAGAACATTAGCAAGAAATGAATTTGCTTATTTTGTCCCATGTATACCTCATTCCCTCAATTTAGTGGGAGTACATGCGGCCAGTTTAACTTAAAAAATGATGTCATTCTTCGACACTGTTCAAAATCTTTTTGTGTTCTTTTCATCATCGACAGAAAGATGGGACATTTTAACAGCAAATTAAAAAAATTTTTTCTTAAAAAAGCAATCAGATACTCGATGGTCATAAAAAAAAAGAGCGATCGCTGCTTTATATCAGGAACTTGAAAATGTTATTAAAGCATTAGAGAAAATTATTGAATTAAAAAGAAATGTAAAAACGGTATCAGCTACCAATAGATTTTTAAAACAAATTGATTATGATTTCATATGTAGCTTTACAGTTTGGTACAACATTCTAAACAAAATTGACAAAGTGAATATAGCATTGCAGAAAAAAGAACTATCTATTTCTCAGGCAAATACGTTAATTGATGGGTTAAAAATTGATATAATGGACACTCGAAATCAAATCGCAGATTTTTATAAAGAAAGTTCTACTTTAGCTGCTTTATTAAACATCGAGGAAGTTTTGTTTTAAAGAAACGCGTAAAAGAAAGGTTCCAAAATAATTTTTCTACGAGGCGGAAGATGAAAGCCAATCACTGACTGAAGAAGACAGATTTAAAGTTACCTATTTGGAAGTCATTGACACAATAATTAGTCATTTAAATTGGAGATTCCGAGAATTAACTAAAATTGCTTCTGATTTTGAATTTCTTAGTGGTAAAAGTCTTTTATTTTTAGATACAGATGAATTAAAATTACGTAGTACTGATCTAGCTTTAAAATACAGTAAGGATTTAAACTCAAGTGAACTTGTCACTGAAGTAATAAGTGCAAAAACGTTATTAAAAGCTTTAAATAAAGATTTTCAAATTAAATTATTTAGAGGTCTTACAGTTAATAAATTATTATAATTTAACTTCAGGTTATCTTAATATGCAAGTTGCTTATCGAATATATTTAACAATATCTGTGACATCTGCTAGTGCTGAAAGATTGTTTAGCAAACTTAAAATAATTAAAAACTATTTAAGATCAACTATGAATCAAAACAGGATAAGTAATCTTAGTTTGTTATCTATTGAATGGGATTTGGCAAAGTCATTATATTATAGTGACTTAATAGAAAACTTTTCTACTTTAAAAGTTCGTAAAGTGAGGTTTACCTAAGCTTTTATTTTTGTTAATACAGTTAATCTTGAAATTGTTTACAGTATCTTGTTAATAAAAAAATATATATATATACAATATATATATATATTCTATAAATATGTTTAAATTTTCATAATTTTCTTTAAAGATTTGTTTCCAGAATAAAACATATATCTTTTATATAATAAAAAAAACTTTTTACAATACCAAAAAATTCCTTTTTGTTATTTTTACACACGTTTTATTTTGTCTTACTATTTTACGCATAATACTTTCAGGTTTAATTTGGATGACTTGTCAACGCATTCAAATTTTAGTTGAAATAATAAAATTTTTAATCGATTGCAGAAATAATATAGGATGTCAAAACGCAAAAGCAAAGTTAAAATCTCTTAGACTAAAACTGTGTTAGTTTCTACACCAAGAAATTTAATTTTTAAGCTACGTTTTCTTTTATTATGATTAGAAGCATTTTGGCACAGTTTAAGTAGATAAAAACTACAAAAAATGCAAAGATACAAAACAAAATACTACACTTTTGCGTTTTGTTATTTATTGTAATATGCCTTTAGGATAAGGGCGCAATATTCTACATTCATCCTAGGCGCAAGATTGCCTTAGTTCGGCTCTGTTTGAACGAACACAATACCATACTTACAGAATGCTGTAAAACACATGCTATAAAATTGCTCGACTTTGAGAAAATATTTTCAAATTACTAATGAATTTAAACATAAATAAACTATTAAATATAATGTATTATGTATTTGAGATAATATTTTATATGATTTCAATACTTATTTAATAACTTGCAAATTTGACTTTTGGCCAGTTATTTTGGATTTTGGACCACTGTGCGGCAATGAGGCACCTTCCGAAACGAGTGGTCAAGTTTTGTCACCGCCATTTTGTAATAAAACTATGCACTAAAATTTTTTTTTATTCTTAAAAGCATGTAGAATAAGGTACTTAAAAAGGATTTTGTATTACTGTTTTTGTTTTCCTGTAAAAAATGATCAAAAATACGCCTTTTTTGGAGACCCTAGAGTAGCGTTACTCTTTAAGATCACAAAAATATTTGTAAAATATTTTTGTAAGTATTTATAGAAGTTTCAAATAATTATTATAAATATTTTGTAAATCTTTTGTGAATATTTTGTGTTATCTGAGCTATTCGTATATATTCGTATATATTGCTAAATTAAAGAAATAAAAAAAATTTATATATCTTGTAATATGCTCTACTAACATTATATTTTATAAATGTAAGATTTATTATAGATTTCACGCACAGCACATGACATATTTAAATTTATGTTACATATTGTATACACAAATTTGACAGCATCATAATCAATCATATGGATGAGCGCATGACATGAATTCGCATTTTGATTTATATCGCGTTTTCATAAATTTATCGGAAAAGAAAATGTCGCAATCTCCTAACTGTACGTGTGTACATATATATAACACACACAAGGCAGCTTTGCCCGAACGGCAGCCCGGCAAGCGCGAGAGCGAGAGAGAGCGCGAGCGTCGATCGCCGACCTGTTTCGCTTAGTACCGCCCACGCCGGTAGGTGGCCGCAGCTGCGAGTAGTTTCTCCTGTTTAAGATTCCGCGACTAGGGTATAAGAGTCGCGATGTTACAATCCTCGACATCGACTGCGGTTCGTCGTTGACGCCCATCTCTAAATCAAATCTTAAACTGTGTAAACGTGAACTCGGGATCTGGGCGGGCTGTTCCCCTTCGTTACATTGCACTGTTTTTTCAGCTGTCTACTATACATCAGTGATGCCGTTGAGGCGCCGATTTGCAGCACACGGACAGCACCGGCAGCCAGAAGGAACAGACCTACTCTCCCCACTCCTCGGCATTCGGCTGATTCGGCGTGCGTCGTCGAGGCTCGACGGTCGAGCAGCCAAGGCGACGAGTGGGGACTGGGGAGGTCTTCCTGTCTCTTTCTTTCTCGAGCGGTTCTTCTCCTTCTCGCTGTATCCTCTTCTGTCTCGAGCGTTCTCTTTCTTTCTTGTTACAGGCATAGCTTTGCTTTCAGCTACGAATTCCGATTTTCGGGCGCAGAGTCGAGCGCGCGAGCGCGCGCGCAACATATATATATATATATATATATATATATATATATAATATACACAATTATTTATACGTATAAGTTAGTAGGAAAATCTTAATTTTTCTACAACATTTATTAAATTATATGACGATAAAATTTTGCATAAAAATTTTAATCGGCAATTACGTAGGTGTATATAAAAAAATAGATGTGGAATTGACCTGTTGTTGAGACACTGATAACTGACATTGACATTGATAACTGCCGATGTAATTTCAAAATATTTCAAAGTATTCGACAAAACTATGACGATATATATCGATATTTTTATCTTAATATATATATTTACTTAATAGTATATTTACAAAAATAGAAAGAAATTGAAAAATATAGCTGTACTATGCATGGAACATTTATAAATATAATTAATCCATATACATGTTTACGAAAATCTTAATTATTTCTAAATTACAATGTAGAACTATTGCAATATGAAATATATTACACATATTCAGCATGGTGACATGTTAAATAAAGAATCAAACGGTATCGAAATCATTATAAAATTATGAATAATTGCACTAAGATGATAATAAATTATTACAATTAGAAGCAGTTTTGTCAAAATAACATCTCAGGAATATTTGTCACACATGAAATAAGTCTGAAATCGTGATATAAATGTTTCACAATTATTTGAAAAATCATTTGATTCTTTAATTAAAATATTACCATGCTGAATGTGTAATATATCATACAGCAATATTTCTACCTCATAATTTATAAATAATTGTGCATTTTGATAAACATTTATTTGGATTAATTCTTTTACAAATGTTTTACGTTTAGCATAGCTATAAGTATCTTTCCTAATTATTCCTTTACAAATTTAATTTTGCAAATATATCACTAAAATAATGATTCGCATATCGTTATAGTTTTACCGAAATACTCCTTCAAAATTAATTGAACAATTATCAATATTTTATAAAAGGTCAATTCATCTATTTTTCTAAATGTACCTACATAATTGCTGATTACAATTTGTATGCAAGATTTCGTCATATAATTTCATAAATGTCCTATCGGGGAATATCGAGTCTCATCGCCATTTCGACAACTCCACTCAAATCACATATAGCTGTTACTACTGCTGTAACATGATTTTCAATCTCGAGATTCTTCTGTCGAATTCTGGCGCAGTATTCATTAACTTCGTACGGCAATGAAAATATGTTTAAAAAATTTAAGTCCACTCTTGGCCACCATGCGCGTTTTTATTTAACAAGTATGTAAATATATATATCATAAATATAACTATTACTTAAATTATTTTTTTACTATAATCTGTTTTCTCACATTTACTTTATTTTATATAAATATTTATTTACTCAAACGTACATAGTGTTGCTCAACGGAAACCGCGAGAAGGTGGTGGTCTTTTCCGTCAGGAGGAAAATGTAAAAAATTCTTATCTATACTTAAAAGTAATACGATTTAGAAGCAATATTTCATCAGCTACATTGTTTTACAATATTAACTAGTCGCATAAAAAATGGAATTAGTTAACATTGCAAAATAATGTAACTGATTAAATATCACTTTCAAAATAAATTTTTTACATTTCCCTCAGTGTGTGTGTGTGTGTGTGTGTGTGTGTGTGTGTGTGTGTGTGTGTGTGTGTGTGTGTGTGTGTGTGTGTGTGTGTGTGTGCGTTTGCGTGTTTACATTGACACGCTCGTTCTTGTCGAACCATGTCCTTACGGACAAAATATTTTATACACTCTTTCGAGCGATGTCCTTACGGACAAAATATTCTACACACTCTTTCGAGCGATGTCCTTACGGACAAAATATTCTACACACTCTTTCGAGCGATGTCCTTACGGACAAAATATTCTACACACTCTTTCGATAATGTTATGGCCAAGTATGTTAATGGGATAAAAATAAAAGGACAGTCATTTACATTTTTTTAAATATTTTTTTTATTTATTATATGTATTATAATATTTGTATATAATCGTTGTACCGCCTACACCCCTTCCTCTTCTTTGTCCATCCCTTCCTCTCCTGCCTCTGCCTCTCCCGCCTCTGCCGCCGAGGATTCCGCCTCTCCTCTCCCGCCTCTGCCTCTCCCGCCTCTGCCGCCGAGGATTCCGCGTTGGCGGTACCAGCGGGCGCGGGAACGCCCATGCCCTGGTCCGTTTCGACGGACTGGAAATAAATATAAATAGATGTAAAATTAATCATTTCATATGCGCGCGCGCGTGCGCGCGCGTGTGTGTGTGTGTGTGTGTGTGTGTGCATATATACATTTAAATATAAATATTTTATTACTATTATTTTGCTGCTGTTGCAATTGCTGCTGGGATTGCTCCTGCAGCGGTTGCTCCTGCAGCGGTTGCTCTTGCAGCGGCTGCTCCTGCAGCGGCTGCTCCTGCTGTGGTTGCTCCTGTTGCGGCATTTGCCGTTGTAACAGCAGATTGACCGCTTGTTCTAAGCGGTCAATCTGTTGCTGCGGTTGCTGCCGCTGTTGCTGCAACTCCTGCAGCATCATGTGCACGGCCTGAATACTACTTTCCATCTGCTCCAGCCTTTGCTGGAGCACAGCAGGTCCCTGGCGCACTATTTGTTTTTCTGAAAAATACAAATATAATATTAATAAATAACAAACATATATAAATATATGTAGTAATTCTAAAAGCAAGATTTGTGCGTAAAATATAAAAGCTTATGTTTGAAATATAAATAATTCATTTAATTTACATAATACTACAAGTAGATAATGCAAGTTATGTAAATTATTATAAATTGAATAACACAATACACAGAAAGTTATAACGCAATAAAATTATTACATACCCCAAAGAGAAATCTTCATCAAATCGATGTCATAAATTTTGAGTTCATTTTCAGATGCACACAGAATTTTTTTTCTAGAAAGTCAGAAACAGAATCTTTGCATCTGAAAATGAACTCAGAATTGACAAAAACCTGTATTTAAAAAAATTTTTTTGGAATTCTTTAGGATGTTATATATTTGTATTTTATCACTAATAAAACCACATCTCAGCAAAAAAGATTATGAAGTCAACGTCAAAATGATGATTTTTATATCAAATCGATATCCATTCGACATCGATTTGAAGAGTTATTTCTGTCTGGAACATATTAATTTTATTTTGTCCTAACTTTCAGTATTGTTATTCAATTTCTAATAATTTATATAGCTTATCTACTAGTACAAGATTTGTTATAAATGTTGACAAGACGTATACATAACCCTTTCTATCATGAATTATTTCTTTTATTTTCTGAATTATAATACATCTCTAAATTAATCTCTAAATTAGTATACGCACAACTCTGTCTACTAGAATTACTTAACCAGTGAATCAACATTGAATCTATCATTAACTGAGTAGTAATAAAATATTTATAACTAACCTGCCATAGCGTTGTCCGTCGCTGTTGGCTGTCGCAGGAACGTAAACAATGACAGTGGAGACGCGGATCATCGATAAACGCGCATCCACGTGCATTTTTACCAACAATAGTAAGGCGGGCGGAATGTGGTACCACTGAAATATGCTTCAATTGTTTTTCTATGCGCTATGTTCATTGTTATCTGTTTGGTCGCAACGTCTTGCTGCTGATCAGAGCTCTGTCTTCAGTTGGCAAATATTTACGACCAAAAAGGTAAAACGAATTTTTACATAACACACACACACACACACACACACACACACACACACACACACACACACACACACACACACACACACACACACACACACACATACATACACACACACACATATTCGGAAAGAGAATACAATTTAATCAATAAATATTGTGGGAATAACAAACCACAGGATCCTGATCTCTTTTGGTGACACTTATATTTGTAATATTTATATATACTATTTACTTATTTTATACAAAAATGTGTGATAAATCGATCAAAAAAAGCGAACCTTTTCAGAAGCTTGGCTTTCTGATGATCGATATAAATTTTGGATACGCGGAGTACCGTCTGATAATTCTCTCTATCATTGCACTGTATGTAACAAAAATTTGTCATGCTCTTCTGCACATGTTTCCAGACATATGGATTCTGTGGGTCATAAAAATAAACTTAAAAAATTATCAGATAACAATGATAAAACATCCCAAGAAAAACATAAAACATTTCAGCCACAATGGTTAGAAATTAATGAATATAAATGTTGGTTACGCGAAGTGGCACATGATAAAAGTTTATTTTTATGTTCAATTTGCGATATATATGGAAGTATATCAGGTGGATTATCGCATATTGAACGACACGCAGAATCCAAAACACATTTAGATAAACTTTTAAATTTTGAAAAGAAACAATCAAGTGAAAAATCATTTATATCAATAAATGAATATAGTAACGAATTACCATTTGAAGATCGTAGAAAAGAAGCTGAAATGAGATATGCAACATTAATTGCTACTCTCAATATTTCTTTTGATAATGCAAAACACATTTTAGAATTTTTTCAAAATTTATCAGATGATCCCCATGTCTTGAAAAAAATGACAATGGGTCGTACAAAGTGCAGAAATGTTATTACAAATGCAGTATACCCAATGATGAGAGAACGTGTCGTGGACAACATTCAGAATCAAAAATTTTGCGTATATATAGATGAGACGTCTGACATTACAAATGATAAATGGATGACATTTCTCGTAAGATACGTAGATTTTGATACATTAGATATTCGCACGCAGTTAGTAAAGTTGATTGATATAGATGCCAAAGATTCTAGCCATGAAAAGTTAATTAACGCATTCAAATGTGAAATGTGGCGATTAGAGGTACCATTTTTAAATATTGTTGCCTTGTCATGCGACAATGCGTCTGTTATGACTGGGAAACAAAAATCATTTTAAAAAAAATTAGAAGAATTATGTCCAAATTTGATAACGTTTTCGTGCCCTTGTCATTCGACAGCGTTAGCAGCTCGTGCTGCATGTAATAAGATACCAGATGTTTGTGACGATTTTTTAAAAAAAATTGCTAAATATGTTAACAGCAGTCCTAAACGTACTGCTATTTTCCGTGAATTTTCTTTTAGTTTTGAAAATAGATATTTAAAATTAAAAAAATTATGTGAGACATGCTGGCTTTCCCATTATCAATGCGTAGATAGACTTCTGCAATCTTGGCATACAATTGAACTTTTTCTAACTGAGCAAGTTGTCAGTGAAAAAAGTAAGTCTGGAGAAGAATTATTGATTATAATGCGCAAAGTCGATGTAAAAGCGTATTTTTTATTTTTAAAATATATTTTAAATGAATTTAATGCATTCAATGCATTCTTTCAAGCAACAGAAACGCGGATACATATGTTACATTCCAAATCAGTCCAATTTCTTTTTAAAATTTGCAAACATTTTTTGAAAAATGAACTTATGAAATCTTTCACAGAGAACATTATGAACATAGTATTCTCTGAAAAAGAAAATCATAAAATGTTACATGAAATTACTTTTGGATCCGATTGCGATGAATATCTAAACGAAATAATAATGCAAGGTCACGAAAACGATGTTGCAACAATTCGAGAGAATTGTGTGTCGTTTTATGTGACTGCTGCAGAAGAAATTCGCAAAAGGTTACCCATTAATAATTTATTTTTGTCAAAGTTAAATATTTTTCGACCATATGTAACTTTATATAATACAGATAGAGAAACATCATTTAAAGATGTTTCTTTTGTAGCCAAAACTATCGGTGGTTTTGAAGAAGAAGATTTAAAGAAAGAATGGATTGCATTGCCATCAGACTTTACAAATGAGGAAAAGCAAACTCTTTCGATAAAAACGTTTGACGAAATGTGGAAACAAATTTTGCAATGTCACGACGTTAATAATAAAGATAAATATCCAACCTTAAAAAGTCTTCTGAATGCTGTTCGATGTCTTCCTAATTCAAATGCCGATGCGGAAAGAATGTTTTCGCTTTTAACAGATATCAAAACGAATAAACGTAATAAACTGTCGTCGGCAAGCATTAACGCCATTTGCGTTATTAAGTCGTCCTTAAAAGCAAGAAACGAAACTTGCATGAACATGACAATAACGGAAAAAGATTTATCTCTTATGTCGCCAGACAAATTATATGAAAGTAGCGCTAAAATAGACCACAATAATTTAACATTACATACAGTGGATGTTAATGATATTGCTGGTCCCTCGTGGGTAGATTAAAATTAAAAATAAAATATAAAAGTTCTTTTTCTTGTCCGTAAGGACATCGCTCGAAAAGAGTGTGTAAAATATCTTGTCCGTAAGGACATCGCTCGAAAGAGTGTGTAGAATATTTTCCCAGATAGCACAAAGAATTCAAAAAGATTAAAAAAAGAGTTCAGGTTTATGTCACCAATACTGAGTTTATATTGAAATACGAAAAGAATTCTTTTTCTAAAAAAAAGTCAGGAAAAGAATTCTTTTGGCATTTCAAAATGAACTCAGTATTGGTGACATAAACCTGCAGTCTTTTTGAATGCTATGTGCTATCTGGGTTGTCCGTTAGGACATCACTCGAAAGAGTGTGTAGAATATTTTCCCAGATAGCACAAAGAATTCAAAAAGATTAAAAAAAGAGTTCAGGTTTATGTCACCAATACTGAGTTTATATTGAAATACGAAAAGAATTCTTTTTCTAAAAAAAAAAGTCAGGAAAAGAATTCTTTTGGCATTTCAAAATGAACTCAGTATTGGTGACATAAACCTGCAGTCTTTTTGAATGCTATGTTCTATCTGGGTTGTCCGTAAGGACATCACTCGAAAAAGTGTGTAAAATATTTTGTCCGTAAGGACATCGCTCGAAAGAGTGTGTAGAATATTTTGTCCGTAAGGACATCGCTCGAAAGAGTGTGTAGAATATTTTGTCCGTAAGGACATCGCTCGAAAGAGTGTATAAAATATTTTGTCCGTAAGGACATCGTTCGACAAGAACGAGCGTGTCAATGTAAACACGCAAACACACACACACACACACACACACACACACACACACTGAGGGAAATGTAAAAAATTTATTTTGAAAGTGATATTTAATCAGTTACATTATTTTGCAATGTTAACTAATTCCATTTTTTATGCGACTAGTTAATATTGTAAAACAATGTAGCTGATGAAATATTGCTTCTAAATCGTATTACTTTTAAGTATAGATAAGAATTTTTTACATTTTCCTCCTGACGGAAGAGACCACCACCTTCTCGCGGTTTCCGTTGAGCAACACTATGTACGTTTGAGTAAATAAATATTTATATAAAATAAAGTAAATGTGAGAAAACAGGTTATAGTAAAAAAATAATTTAAGTAACAGTTATATTTATGATATATATATTTACATACTCGTTAAATAAAAACGCGCATGGTGGCCAAGAGTGGACTTAAATTTTTTAAACATATTTTCATTGCCGTACGAAGTTAATGAATACTGCGCCAGAATTCGACAGAAGAATCTCGAGATTGAAAATCATGTTACAGCAGTAGTAACAGCTATATATGATTTGAGTGGAGTTGTCGAAATGGCGATGAGACTCGATATTCCCCGATAGGACAACATTTATGAAATTATATGACGAAATCTTGCATACAAATTGTAATCAGCAATTATGTAGGTACATTTAGAAAAATAGATGTAGAAGAATTGACCTTTTATAAAATATTGATAGTTGTTCAATTAATTTTGAAGGAGTATTTCGGTAAAACTATAACGATATGCGAATCATTATTTTAGTGATATATTTGCAAAATTAAATTTGTAAAGGAATAATTAGGAAAGATATAGCTATGCTAAACGTAAAACATTTGTAAAAGAATTAATCCAAATAAATGTTTATCAAAATGCACATTTATTTATAAATTATGAGGTAGAAATATTGCTGTATGATATATTACACATTCAGCATGGTAATATTTTAATTAAAGAATCAAATGATTTTTCAAATAATTGTGAAACATTTATATCACGATTTCAGACTTATTTCATGTGTGACAAATATTCCTGAGATGTTATTTTGACAAAACTGCTTCTAATTGTAATAATTTATTATCATCTTAGTGCAATTATTCATAATTTTATAATGATTTCGATACCGTTTGATTCTTTATTTAACATGTCACCATGCTGAATATGTGTAATATATTTCATATTGCAATAGTTCTACATTGTAATTTAGAAATAATTAAGATTTTCGTAAACATGTATATGGATTAATTATATTTATAAATGTTCCATGCATAGTACAGCTATATTTTCAATTTCTTTCTATTTTTGTAAATATACTATTAAGTAAATATATATATTAAGATAAAAATATCGATATATATCGTCATAGTTTTGTCGAATACTTTGAAATATTTTGAAATTACATCGGCAGTTATCAATGTCAATGTCAGTTATCAGTGTCTCAACAACAGGTCAATTCCACATCTATTTTTTTATATACACCTACGTAATTGCCGATTAAAATTTTTATGCAAAATTTTATCGTCATATAATTTAATAAATGTTGTAGAAAAATTAAGATTTTCCTACTAACTTATACGTATAAATAATTGTGTATATTATATATATATATATATATATATATATATATATATATATATATATATATGTTGCGCGCGCGCTCGCGCGCTCGACTCTGCGCGCAGTGATGCCGTTGAGGCGCCGATTTGCAGCACACGGACAGCACCGGCAGCCAGAAGGAACAGACCTACTCTCCCCACTCCTCGGCATTCGGCTGATTCGACGTGCGTCGTCGAGGCTCGACGGTCGAGCAGCCAAGGCGACGAGTGGGGACTGGGGAGGTCTTCCTGTCTCTTTCTTTCTCGAGCGGTTCTTCTCCTTCTCGCTGTATCCTCTTCTGTCTCGAGCGTTCTCTTTCTTTCTTGTTACAGGCATAGCTTTGCTTTCAGCTACGAATTCTGATTTTCGGGCGCAGAGTTAGTATAATGTTACATTTTTATATTAATTTCTTATTATATTTATGCTTATTAAAACATTTTTTTTATTTAAAGCACAAGAGTGAGAATGACAATGTGTATTTATTATTCAAAATGCGGAAAATATGCAGTTAAAAATTTTTGTATTTAACTGGATACATTTCGTTTGTTGCAATAATGTTCCATGTTTTGGCATAAAGATTATAATTATGACAATATTTATCATGCCTTCGTAATCCATAATGTACTGTCAAGATGGAATTAATCGTTTCCCATCTTAATTTATTACGAGTTTTATTTTTTATAATACTAGAACAAAACAGGCGCGCGCTACTCGCGCGCTACAAAGTTTTTAATATTTTAATATTATATATATATATATTATTATATATTAAGTTATTATGGGTAAATTTTTAATATTTTAATATTATATATATATATATTATTATATATTAAGTTATTATTATGTGTGTGAAACTTTACACATATACATATAATTATAAGTATATGTTTAAATTTTAATACTTAATTACCCAATACAAGCTAGGTATATCTTAAAAAGCTCCCACTAATTATATAGTGTTATTTCTTGCTAAAAACTGAGTCAAAAAATTCTGAATCATTTTTTTTTATAATGCTTAATAAAGCATTTATTATTAAATAAAACTAATTCAATTAGCGCCATCCTTTAAAAAGACATACGTCGGTGACCCGCACGTCTTATAGTGTACATACATGAGAACTCGCCCGGCTCACCGCTTTCTAGTTTCCTGTACAACTTCACACTGCGCGGTTCATCGACATATATCTTTTTAAAGAACAGTGCTGATTGGATTAGCTTTACTTAATAATTACTAAACGTACTCTTGAAGAAGCAATAATAAAGTTGCTCTTTATTAAATACACTTTTACGAAATTTTATTTTACGAAAACCTATTCCAACACTATCAAATGTTTGCCCTTGTGATTTATTAATTGTTATAGTATATTTCTGACCATTGTGCATCCTAAGGAATAATTCACCTTTCTTATTACATGCTGTACTACTATTGTATACTTCGCCTACTGCGATATGCTCAATTTAAATCATTGCTATATTACCAAAAAGTAATAAACAGTTACTTATATTTTTAAAAAGACATTGTCGATTTTTATTTTATAAAATAATATTATAAATTATTAGTAAGTATACCCAGATAATAATTCGTGAAGTCACGTCGTTCATATGCCACTAAATTTCTAATCGATTGTCAATTGATTACTCAAAATCGTTAATAAAAAACATTCAAATTATACATAAAGTGTGTAAAATATTACGATTAAAAATGCAAAATAAATAGTATTTTAACAATTAAAAAATTAATTATGTTAAAGTATTAATATTATAAATTACTTCTACAAATATTTTTATATTAATTATACTAAAAAATTCAAGAAAAACTTTTAAAAATCAAAAATTTTCCAAATTTAAACAAATTTAGAAAGTTGCTAATTTTACCACTAAAATTTGTAATCAATTGTCAATTAATTACTTAAAATCGTTAATGAGAAACATTCAAATATTTATTATACATAAAGTGTATAAAATATTACAATCAAAAATGTAAAATAAATAGTATTTTAACAATTAAAAAATTTATTATGTTAAAGTAATATTAAAAATTACTTTTACAAATATTTTTATATTAATTATATTTGTAGAAGAAAAGAATGTTTCTATTATCTATATTCAAAATTCAATTTTTTTAAATTTATCTTTTAAGTTTTAATTATTAGTAATTTTTACTATATATTTATAAAAATTTTAAAAACACCAGATTATATATATATTTCCTTATAAACATAATTTTTAACTTGTTTATTATCGCGTTGATTACCAAGATAAACTTTTAATGCTTGCCAGGAACGTACTCTTGAAAAAGCAACATACAGTTGTCCATGAATAAATACATCTTTACGAAGATCTATTGCTACTCTGTCAAATGTCTGTCCTTGTGATTTATTAATTGTCATAGCAAAAGCTAATTTTATTGGAAACTGTCTTCTTTTAAAAGTAAAAGGATATACATTTTCGCAATACAGTGTTATACGATTCAAAAAAACAATATCTCCCATTTTATCTCCTGTTAAGATTTTAGATTTTAGTAAATGATCAGCAAGTTCAATTATTATTAATCTAGTACCGTTGCAAAGACCTTCATTAATACTAAGATTTCTAATCAACATAATGATACAATTTGGTCTTAAACGTAATTCATAAGGTGGAAGAGATGATGGAGACAAAGTATTTAAATATTCTGGTAACAACGCTTCACCAATGTCATCATTATTATTACAATTTTCAGTACTATCTATACTTGTATAAATTTGTTCTTCATATGTATCTAATAATTCAACAACTCGATTTTTAATTTTATCAACATCGACATTTCTTGCAGAAAGTATTACACACTTTGACATTTTATTAAATTCTTTATTTTGTATTAAATCACTAAATGTATCTTGTACAATGTCAACATTAATAGGTGCAATACAATAATTAGAAAGTTGTATATTATCATTAGAATCATTTAATATACCATCTCCCAAATTTAATAGAAATTTTGCAGATTCAATTTCCTCTGGAAGAACTCGCATATTTTCCGTTAAAGAGAAATTTATAAAATATTTCCATATAGAACTAAATTTAATTGAAAGATTTACAATTTCACTTCGAGTACTATGAACTTTAATAGGAGGAAGAAGTCTGAAATCACCACCTAATATAATAATTTTTCCACTGAAAGGTAAATTATTATTCATGATATCACGTAACGTTCGATCCATAATCTCTAATGCGTAGCGTGGTGCCATTGGCGCTTCATCCCAAATAAATATATCTGTTTCTTTCAAATATTAAGCTTCTTTAGATTGGATTTTAATGTTAGATGATGAATCAGCAAATAATGGAACTGGTAATCCAAATATTTTATGAACTGTTCTTCCTGCTGGTAATAACGTAGCTGCTATACCCGTAAAAGCCATTGTACACGCATGTTTATTTCGAATTTTGACTAAATAATAAATAGTCGTATATATAAACGTTTTACCTGACCCACCTGGCCCATCAATATAAATACAATTATTATCGTAATTGTTAGTATCTAATTTGTTTAATACAAAATCTACTATTTCTTTTTGTTTATTATTTAACTGTTTATATTCTGGTTTATATCTGGTACCAATTTCCATAGCTTATTCAAGTGTTATATAATCATTATCTACTTCATTTTCTATCAGTTGTTCCATTTGTGCAAGACTTTTCAAAAATCAGCAAGACTTTTACCTTCATAACAAAGCAAAGAGTTGATTTGCACATATGCTTTTTGTTGCCCTTGTAACAATCCAAAGTATCGAACGTAATCTTCTGACATTGCTACTTTAAAAGTTTTCTATAGTTCTTCCGGATGTAATGGTTGACAATGTAATAATATACGTACAAATAATCTACAAAGTTGACGAAGCATCATCCATCCAACAGCTTCGTTCATAGCTCGTTTCCATTCATGATCATCTTCAATTAAACCTAAAGCTAAACATGTCGTTGAAAATGATTGACATACTTCTCCATTTACAGTTTTTAAATCATCAAAACTTGTAGCTCCTTTTACAGTAAGTAATAATAGTCGTAAATGAAATAATTCTATTTGTGTTGGACTAATGGAATATATTCGTCCTACACAATTGTAACGACTTTTGCGTTTAACCCAACAAGATACATTTCTTCCATTGATTTTCCATTTCTTAAATGTATAATAACGTGGAATTTCTACATATAAATATTGTTTTGCTTCTTCGTCGCGAGAATTTAAGGAGAAATAATCTAGTAACATCGTAACTTGATTTAAAGCTGAAGTCATTGCTTCTTCAATAGCTTCATTTTCAATTATAACGTTTTGTTCGTTAGGAAGATGAACTGGCAAACGAAATATAGTATGACTTTTGTCTTGTAACTTTTTTTCGAGAATACGCCAACAAGCTTCTACAGGTCCAACATAACCTGAGAAAAGGACATGAACGTGAAACTTGAAAAGAATGACATTATGTCTCAATATTTTACATTTATTATTAAAGATGGAAATTAGCATTTTAAGAAATCAGTGGTAAAACGTTACAGAAATATTGCTTTAACTTTGATTAAAGCATTGTATTATAATATTGTTGCACGGGAGTTGCGAATGTGTTCTGCAATATTACTGCAAACTTGCGGTAATGTTGAAAGATCTGCAATTTAAAACATAAATATCTAAATGTCATTTCAGACCATTTACATAAGATTATCGATTGATTTTATTCACGGTTGAATTCATCTTTTACATATTTAATTTAAAAATTATTTAACCACAAAATGAAAAAGCCCTTGAACGTAGAACTTGAAATGAACAACATTGTGTCTCAGTAATTTATTATTAAAAATGTAATATCAAAAGGAATCAGCAATAAAAGATTTCTGTAATATTACTGCAAGCTTGCGGTAATGTTGAAACATCCGCAATTTGGTGGTTCGAAAGTAAACTAAAAGACTAGCCACATAAATAAAACTTTGGGAGGTTGTTCTTTAATATATAATAAACCATCTCTTAAAATTTGAGACCCTGTTGCCATGTAAATTATTGCAAACAAGCAATATAAAAAATCACTTTTTAACATAGCTCTTATGGGAGGTTATTGAATTTTTACCGGAAATGATATATCTTTAAAAAAAAAAATAGAGATCTTAATAAAAAACTGATTACTGAAAGATGAAATCACAAGCTTTCCAGTGGTATATGAAAGGTTGTGTGTTGCCATGGATTTTTAAGAAAATTTAATTGACAAAGTGATGATGCATGCGTGTCACGGAAGTAAAATGGTTAAGAGGTTATAGACACCAGCGGGAAGACGGCGAGTTGGCTGCTAGATCTACACTATCTTCACAGTATTTGCGCACTGACGCGAAAGAAGATGGGTCTTGCGATCAAGACAACATTAATCAATCGACCTTTTATAATTATTATAAATTTATAAACTACTTATAAAAATCAATGGGAACATTATCAATATTAATAATTTTTATTTAGATGAGATGTTTAGGAAAAATCATAATGTATTTTATCAAGTTTTATGTGAGTTGTATTATTGACTAACGTCACTTTAGAGCCACCTTAAAGCCTAAAAATCTATATGACATTTTAGACTATTTGCATGAAATTGTCTATTTTTTTTATTTGCGGTTGAATTCATCTATTATACATTTAACTTAGAAATGATTTCACCGTAAAACGAAAAGGACATGAACGTGAAACTTGAAAAGAACGACATTGTGTCTTAATATTTTACATTTATTATTAAAAATGAAAATTTGTATCATAAGAACTCCGTAGTAAAACGTTATTAAAACATTGCGTTATAACATTATTGCATGGAAGTTACGAAAGATTTTTGTAATATTACTGCAAGCTTGCAGTAACGTTGAAAGATCTGTAATTTAAAATCCAAAAATCTATGACATTTCAGATTCTTTGCATGAGATTGTCTACGATATTGTATCTCAATATTTAATATTTATGATTAAATATGAATGTTAGTATCCTATGAACCCCTCAGTAAAATATTATAGAAACATCGCATCAAACTTATATTGAAACATTGTATTGTAATATTGCATAGGAGTTGCAAAAGATTTGTACAATATTACTGCAAGCTTGCGATAACGGTGAAAAGTCCACAAATTGAAACATAAAAATCTAGATGACATTTTAAACTATTTTGCATGAGATTGTCTATCAAAATATTTTATTGTAATATTGCATGGAAGATTCGAATAATTTCTGTAATATTACTACAAGAAGCGTACAAGAGAATGCAAGTAAAACAGTGATATATTTTTAAAATGTTACTTACGTAATTATTATGTTATCATCATCACTATCTATATTTTCTTTCGATTTTGATATATTTATTTTGTCCATATTAATTTCCTCGTCCGAAAGCAGCAGATTCTCTTCCAAATAATTATTACTTTTTCCTGCCATTTTTAACGTCCGAGCACATACGCGTTTTAAACAAATTAATGAAAAATAATTATGACTTGTTATTTATTCACTCATATGTTTATTTCCATCATAACAATCATGATGTAAGAAGATATGAAGATACGATCAACGAAAAAATGATTACAACATATTTTTTTTTGATGAATTTTGGAATACGGTCTGATCAATGAGTGATTGATACTTACCTTCTTACTTGTGAATCTAATCGGTTATGCTTATCCACTTGATTAGATTAAATTTTATAACTCATCGAAATTAAAAGTGTTGGTACTTTTTTCCCGTTAACTCATATTTAAAGTTTATATAACAACGTATGTAGATGAAATTTTAACATTCAAAATACAAATTGCGATAACAATCAGAATAATGTTAAAATTATAATATGTGATTATGACAGTGAATTATTAATACCTTAAAAACGCTAACAAATAATATCTGGAATTCTTCAACAGAATAAATGAGAAAAGCAATGAATTTATAATGAGAATTTATCTTGTGTTTAATAGAGTTTTATTCCGTACTCCCTTCCTCTCTTTAAAATTGATATGCGTGCCAGTTCTGAAAGCTCTTGAAAAACGTGTTTAACATAAAAGCGAAATATTGTCTTCAGCATCGTGTTGGTATATTTTATAAAAATTTTAATTTTAGAAAAAGTAAATTTAATTAAATAAGTATTTATTTTATCAAAATGAATAATAATGTGATATTATGAATAATAATTTAATATATAATTTTAAATAAGAAAAGAGAAACAATCTAATACGAGAAAAACTTAAAACTCCGATAAAAATAGAGCAAAAATTGACGTTTTATCTCAAAGGTCCAATAACATTTCGGAAGAAATACTCAATAAAGAGCTAGTTGATTAAGAAACTGTACAAATGCAAGAAAAAAAACTTTAATTTAAATTTGTAACCTTCCAAAGAAATATTTCTTAGTCGTATATATAAAACCATGAAAGAAGCAATAAAACGAGTTTGCACCCGTATCAATTCTTATCTTTTTTAAGTAATAATAAATTATTCCAAATTTATAATGAATAATTTATTAAAATACGTTGTATGTATATACATATATTTAGTATAGTTATATTATATATTTAAGGATTATTTTGATTTACATATATTGCAAAAGTTTGAAGAAAATTTTAAATACTTTATATTAAAATGTTTTAAAAAAATTACAAATTTTTAAAACTTTAATTAATTTAATCAAGTTAAAATAACATATTAATTTTTTCTAAAGTACAAATAAAAATATTTGTCGTTTCTATAAAGGTTGTACTTCTTTCCAATTTTGTAAATTCATTATTTTTATCCCTTAGTTTTTAGAACTCATTGAGCTAAAATTTAACCAATATTCCATAACATTTTTAACTTTGTTCACCCTTGATTTGAAAACTTTTCCTTCTCCAACACCGTCAATTCCTTTCTCCTTTTAATTTTATTTCCATTATATACTCCATCGATTCTTCCTCCTTCCTTTCTTCTTCTTTACATTATTTTATATAATATATAAAGATATCATGTAATGTTTAACCGTTATTTAAAAAAAAACCTTAATTTTATTCATTCTTTATAAAAATCTTAATCTCCTCCAACACCTTCAATTCTTTTGTCCTATAAAATATAATTTCCATTCTACACTTCTTCGACCCTTCTTCTTTCCTCCCTTTCTTTTTATATGATTTTATTCAAAAATCTTTACTTTCTCAAACAAATTTCAATTCCTTTCTTTATTTTATTTCCATTATAAACTTTTTTAATCTTCCCTCCTTCCTTCCTTTTTACATTCTATTTCTTTTCTTTTCTTTATCTTCAGTACATATTTTTAAGAATCTTTAATAAAAGATAATATTCCATTAGACAAATTGTTATTTTTATAAAACAAAATACCAAAATACCAAAATACCAAATAATATTCACTCATTATTTAAAAAAACCTTTAAACTGAAGTTCAATTGATTTCTTAATTTTATTCATCCTTTATTTAAAAATTTTAATTTTCTCTTCTAACAGCTACAATTTTTTTCCCCTTTATAATTTAATTTAATTTCCACTCTACACTCCTTCGATCCTTCTTCCTTCCTTATTATTCTATTCAAAAATCTTTACCTTTTCAAAACCATCAATTCCTTTCTCCTTTCAATTTCATTTCCATTATACATTTGTTTGATTCCTCCGCCTGTTTTCTTTTTTATTTTAATTTTATAAATTCACCATTTTTTCTCTTAATTTTCTGAACTTATTGAGTTAGAATTTAATCAATATTCAATAGCATTCTTGATTTTATTTACCCTTGATTTATCTTTATTTACCCTTTAAAAATCTTTCTTCAACACCTTCAATTCCTTTCTCCTTTCAATTTTATTTTTATTATATACTCCTTCAATTCTTCCTCCTTCCTTTCTTTCTTCCTTTTTACACTATTTTATTCCTCGTGTTCTCTTAATTTTTATTTCACATCTTCTAAAATATTTAATAAAAGAGATAATATTTTATTAAAAAATTTTTTATTTTTATAGTATATAATACATAAAAATATTATGCAATATTTAATCATCATTAAAAGAAAACCTTCAAACTCGTATTCAATTAAATTTTTAATTTTATTCATTATTTAAAAAATCTTTACCTTCTCCAACACCTTTAATTCCTTACTCCTTTTAATTTTATTTCAATTATACACTTCTTCGATCCTTTCTTTTTCCTGACTTCCTTTTTATATTATCCTATTCCTCTTCTCTGCTTTATAATCATTTCACATTTTTAAAAATATTTACTAAAATAGATAAAATTTTATTAGAGAAAAATTTAAAAAATTTATAAATATTTACTGAAATTGATAATATTCTATTAGAGAAATTCTTATTTTTTTAACACAAAATATCCAATATCACGTGATATTCACCCATTATTCTTTAATTTAAAAATCTTTAAATCATTACCTTTTACACCTTCTTAAATTTCTTTCTCCTTTCTGTATTAGTCCCATTTGAAAATTCTTATTTCTTCCCTCTATCATTCATATATTCTTATCAATCCACCTCACAATAATATTTATACACAGAAGAACATTTTAACAACAGTAATGTAATAAATATTAAACGAAATCGCTATCTAAAAATAAAGTACAACACAAAGTATCAATTCCTTCTAATGATAATTTTTACAACCATAAATAAAAACGTTTAATAAAACTTATCTGAACCAATCATAAAATTCTCCAAGGGAAAGGAAAAATCTTTAGACGCAGGAAACAAAACCAACACAATAAATAAATTTCCAATTTTATAAATTCAACATTTTTATCCCTTAATTTTCTGAATTAATTGAGTTCGAATTTAACCAATATTCAATATTCTTGATTTTATTCACCCTTGATTTAAAAACCTTTCTTTTTCCAACACCTTTAATTCCTTTCTCCTTTTAATTATATTTCCATTATATACTCCTTCAATACTTCCTGTTTCCTTCCTTCCTTTTCATACTATTTTATTCTTTTTCTTCTCTTTATTTTCATCTCAAATCTTCTAAAATCTTTAATAAAAGAGATAATATTTTATTAAAAAATTTTATATTTTTGTAGTATATAATATGTAACAATATGTAATATTTATCCATCATTTTAAAAAACCTTTAAACTCATATTCAACTCATATTCAACTCATATTCAATTAAATTTTTAATTTTATTCATTCTTTATTTAAAAAATCTTTACCTTCTACAACCTTCAATTCCTTTCTCCTTGCAATTTTATTTCAATTATACACTTCTTCGATCCTTCCTCTTTCCTGACTTCCTTTTTATATTATTCTATATTCTTCTTCTCTACTTTATAATTATTTCACATTTTAAAAAATATTTACTAAAATAGATAAAATTTTATTAGAGAAAATTTTTTAAATTTATAAATATTTACTAAAATTGATAATGTTCTATTAGAATAATTTTTATTTTTTTAACACAAAATATTAAAAATCACATGATATTTACTTATTGTTCCTTTATTTAAAAATCTTTAAATCATTACCACCTCCAACTTCTTAAATTTCTTTCTCCTTTCTGTTTAATACCATTTCAAAACTCTTCTTCCTTCTATCACTAATTTATTCTTTTCTAATCCAACCTCACAATAATAATGTTGTTAAACATGATTATTAATAATCATGATTATTATTATTTTTGTTGTTTAAACGAAATCGCTATCTGAAAATAAAGTACAACACAAAGTATCAATTCTTTCTAAAGATAATTTTCACAACCATAAATAAAGACGTTTATTATAAAAACTTATCTGAAACAATAATGAAATCCTCCAAAAAAAAAAGGAAAAACTTTTAGACACAGGAAAGAGAAACAACACAATAAATAAATTTGTAATAATTCAATTGATAATATAATAATATTACACTGTTAACCACTTTATGACTATTAACCTCTTTATGACTATTAACCTCTTTATGACTATTAACCTCTTTATGACTATTAACCTTTTCATGCATGTAACAGTTATTATGTCTATAACTGTCAACACGATCTCCGCTATGACAGCCGTTCACGAAGTTAGCACAGTGATAGAACCAATCAGCACTTCGGAAAAGCGACAACAATAAATGCGATAATTCGAGAATCGATGCAATACATTTTTTCAGAAAGGAGTTTAATTGGCTAAATCCTTTAAACCTCGGCACTTGAAAATGGTAAAACTAAAAATGTTGGAACTAGATTAGCAAGATCATTAAGAGGATTTTCTCCAGTAGCATTTCTGAAATTTAAAATTTTATGCCAAAATTTTACTGTGTTATTAACATTCTGTTATTTAATATAATGTACTTTTTCGTGTTGCGTTTCAATACAAGTAATTTGAAACTTATCTTTAATAAATTCTTGACAAAGAAAAGTTATTGAAGGTTTTTGATGTTTCAATATAGTGTTTATGCTGAAGAATGAGATCTTTTCTAAAGTCCTTATATTAGGTATTTATACCTTATAACAGGTATGCTGTTTTAATTGTAAATATAATAAATAGAGAAAATTTCTGCATCGCTCTTTAAATATTTTTTCATCTTGTTGTGAAATTGTCATTTGATCTTAACTGGCTCAGTTTGTTTTCACATTAGTAGCCTAAATGTGAGTTGCTATCTGAATAATTTGATATATCATTACTTACTGGATCGATTTTACATAAAGGCAATGTAACACGCTTTGCGATTGAGTGTATTACAAGAATAAGATCATTTAACATTTTTAAAGGTTCAGCATTTTGAGTATGAAAAGATTTATTTTACTTGTGTTACCTCATTAAGTATTGGATGTAAAAATAAAAGGTATGCTAAATTAAATTTATTTTTATATAGTTCGTACAATTAATTGAACAATATAGCAATTATCATTGGTTTTTTCATTCATTTTTAAAATAAGTTTTAAGTTCCAAATAATGATTAATTATTGTAGATACAGTTTTTTCGATTGACAATCATCTTGTTTTACAACTTTTTGCAATTTTTTTTTGTTTACAGCCGGCATTAATTGTTTTCTATGTATTTCTGAAATGTTCTTGCCTTACCAAATGAGGAACATCAAGTTTCAATTTTTGATATAATCCATTAATTTGTCATTATACTGTCATTACACTAGCATTATCAGTAGCAATACCTATTAGATTGCATAAGGGTAATTTGTACAATGTCAAAGTATTTTTAACTGTGTTTGTTATTGATTTTACATTACATGTAGATAATTCTACTAAAGATAAAAAGTTGAAACAATTTTACAGTTCGTGTTGTTAAAATAATAGATAACAATTCCCAACACTTTTTCGTACGGTAATAAGTATCTGTTGATTTATCCAAGAACAAGCTAAATTTATTAAAAGTAGTAATAATTGAATATAGCAAATCAAGCTGGAAATAAGAATATAAAACATTGAATTATTTCACTACATTCAGTTCTATAAATTTTTAATTTAATACTACTTTCAGACTCTTTAAATGTATTAGTGCATAACTTTTTGAGATTGTTAACGAACAGTATTGTTGAGTACATACAAACATAGCCAATTTACTTTCTGCAATCGCTACATTTAGTTTTTTTTTGAAAACTTGTTAATTTTTTGTTGTATAAAAAAGCAAATGGGGCTGAAGTTTTTATATTTCCTATTTTTCAAATGGTTATTAGTATCGGTTAATTTAGCACTAATGGTGCATTTGCAATAGTTACATGCAGCTTTTGTTGAATCTTCATTAACAGGAAGAAGCCAATCTTTGAACTTATCTGACTTTAGCCAAGCTATTGGAAATTTTTTTTTATATTATGGTGGCAGTTTTATAGATTTGTACAAATAAAATACAATAATGAAATAAAAAGGTCAGAATATGAAATTAATAATAACGTAAATTTCAAATAAATAGTAAGACTTACGTAAAAGTCAGTGTTAGCATTCAAGACAGTTTTGCGGCTACACTGTTATGATTTAGTCATAGGATACGAAAATGTTTTAGGAAAAATCAAGGGAGTAATACATCTAATAAAATTAATAACAGTTACAATATAGTAATGCGTAACTTTTAAAAAAATATTTAATGAATTTCACTTACTTAAAGGTCAATACGGTTTTGCGTGTCACAATGCTATGGTTCAGGCAGATAAGACGCAAAAGCGTTGTAGAAACATCGAGGGGGAATATATCTAATAAAATTAATAAGATCAGGAGGTGCGGTCGCGTCTCGCGGTATTTTTTTTTCTTACTTATTTTCATTATTCTTACTTATTTTCATTATTCTTACTTATTTTCATTATTCTTACTTATTTTCATTATTCTTACTTATTTTCATTATTCTTACTTATTTTCATTATTCTTACTTATTTTCATTATTCTTACTTATTTTCATTATTCTTACTTATTTTCATTATTCTTACTTATTTTCATTATTCTTACTTATTTTCATTATTCTTACTTATTTTCATTATTCTTACTTATTTTCATTATTCTTACTTATTTTCATTATTCTTACTTATTTTCATTATTCTTACTTATTTTTATTATCATCATCATCATATTTCATCTCATTTTCATCATCAGCGATCAGCGAGAGAGATCAGCCTCTTTTACGCGAGTCAGCAAGTTCAAGCATAACGAGATTATCAGATCTCAGTAACGGCTGAACCGATCAAGTTTTGAGTAGTCTCGATAGCTTGGTGAAAATTGCATAATAGAAGTGTTTTATTTTTTCTTTCCGTGCCCTACGAACGGAGATATTGCGACGCAAAATCCAAATCTCGACGATTTACATTTAAGATACGTCATCATTATTATTATCGCCAAGCGAATCTTGTCCAGTAAATTTTTTCGACACGAGTAACGAGTGGTGCTTGTTACTACACTATCAGCCCGCATGCAACCACGTGATGCATCAAGCTGCCATTTCATGCAGCGCAGATTTACTGGCGAAGACTCCCACTACTACCCGCTCTCACTTCGCGGCTGCTTTTGGCGCCTTTAAATATCCGTTAGAAGTATAGGAGCAGAAATTTTCCATTAATAAGAGTATATATTAAACTAAATTGAACTTTATTAAAAAAGTGACTTAGTGAAAAGTGACCAAGTGAAAAGTGACCAAGTGAAAAATGACTAAGTGAAAATAAGACAAAATTAAGTTAAACGAGGGACGATCTTTCAAGAGAATAGTCAACTTATATAAAAATTGTATAAATTGTCAATTCTCTTGGAGAATTGCACTTTGATCTTAGCTTCCCTAACAGCACAGATCTCCCAGGGACGTCCGGAGGACGTCCGTACGTCCTAAAGACGTCCTTAGGGACGTCCCCTAGATGAAGTGTGCTGTTAGGGTTTGTTTCAGATTGCTGTACAAGTTTAATCAAGAAATTGTGAAAATATAAAGACTACAAGATGGATCAATATTTAGAATATATGGACCAGTTAAATCGTACAATTTCGGTTTTTGTTGAATTAGAAATAAAAAAACGACGTTTAGCTGCCGCAGCAGCTGCTATAATAATACATGATATGAACAGGGCTGGGTAAGTTAATACACTTTTTTAACTAAATTAATTCAAAATTAATGGTTTATAAAATTAATTTAGTTACGTTAAAAGTTACATTAATTAAGAGTAAATTAACTTGAGTTGAATTAGAAATTAATTTTTAAAAAGATTCATATTAAATTACAAATCCTAATTTTTTAAAGTTAAATTACTCAAACATTTATAATTCATACGATATCTTGTGCTGTTAGAGATATATATTATAAAAATGTTTTACATATTTATGTATACTCACTTTGCTCGTCTCCATTACATCATTATCACAATCCATTATCACAATCCACTTACAATGTTTTTACTTCAAGTGTGGCCCTGTAAGCGTTACAATATTATGTAATATTAAATAATATTCCTGAAATATTATTTGATGTTGATAAAAAGTGATTTTCTTACGAAAAGTACAATCTACTAGTCTGAAATTCAAATGAGTGTTAACTCTCAAGTTTGAGGTTTATTTGGAAGTTAAAATTTATTTGAGTGTTATTTCGAACATTAGTTGAGTGCATTTTTCGTAAAAGTTATATGTCCACTCCTGATAATATTATATGAGAAGTAAATAATATTTCCAGAATATTATTTAGGCAGCTTTCTTTTTAGAGAACACAATCGACACTTTTAACACAAAGCGACACACGCTTTTTATTTACAATTTTATACAAACTCAATCGACACTTTTTGACTCTACTCAGTAGGAGAGTCAGTGAGTTTGAGTGTGTTCACTAGTGTCGATTTGTGTCTTCTAAAAGGAAAGCAGCCTTTTAATATTAAATAATATTGTAACACTTATTATAGGTTATGATTACCTTCGTACTGCGGTATCACAAAACAGCAGATCTATTCTGTAACTTAACGACAATTTCGTTATTGTTATAATGTTGCACAGCTTTTTATGTCTATCTATTATATATCTGTGCAATAAGATTATAACGACAACGAAACTGTCGTTAAATTACAAAATGTCTGCACACGTGTTTGCCGTTTGCCACTATTCGCCGCTGTTCCAGCTGTTCGCTTCGCTCAAAGTTCAACCATGTTGAACTTTCAGCTTTCCTTCGCTGATTAACTTTTGCACGAATCGAAGGAGTGGGGGTCTTCGCCAGCGAATTTGCGCTCCATGAAATGGCAGCTTCACGTGGCCGCGAGTGCCGCGACAATGATTGCCGTGATATCATGGGTTTCCTAAACTGTAACCTGAACTGAATCGGCAATATATCTCGGTTCGCGGGGCAGACGACACTTTCTTTTTGCCGATCGTCGCTAAGAGAATCTTTTCCCGTATTCGTTTTTGACACGGAGTGGTGCTCGTTATAGCCGTTTTATGTGATTATGGGTGCGTTCCGTTTCATGCATAACATAACATGCGATTCACGCATAACATAACATGCGATTCACGCATAACATAACATGCGATTCACGCATAACATAACATGCGATTCACGCATAACATAACATGCGATTCACGCATAACATAACATGCGATTCACGCATAACATAACATGCGATGCATCATTTATCCTTGTTGTTTTTCAACTAATTAACGTTAAACGAGGATATATAATGCATTATGCACGTCGTGCGCATCTCATGTGATGTGATGCATGTATCATATGACCGCATTCATGATTGCCGATATGACAGGTTACTAACCTAAAAAGTCGTTTATATATTATTATCTCTCTTCGCGAAGCAGAGCGACACTTTTCCTGCCAGATTCGTCCGTTTTGTATAAAAACGCGTCGAATCAGCCTGAATTCGTCAATATCGAAGGTAAGTCACACATCAATCAACAATTTATCTGTATTTAACAATATATATTTTGCTTGCATTACTTCTCCTACAATACCATAAATATCATAAACATATACTATGAGATTAAAAATCTGTTTTAATTATAAACAATTACAAATAATATAATAATTTTTGATTATAAATAACATTTTGATTGTACATAATTTGATTGTTTCAATGATGAGTGTCTGTTCTTGTCTGTTGCAGTGTTGTTGTGTTTAATTAATCTATCATCTACTACTTGCACCGCCATTCGATCCCAACATCTGAACAGTATCCTTTACGCAGATTTTGTTTATGATGGGAGTACACAGACGAGTGATAGCATTCAATTCAATATCAATATTATAACTCAGCGGGCTATAAGTGTGATTGATGACTTCTATATATTATGAATTTTGTTGCAGCGACACTGGAAAGTTGATCTTCAAGCCCACACAACCCTCTCATCCCCATGAGATTTAGGGTATTCGCAACTTCTTGATATTTTGAAAACTTTGAGTTCTAGTAAGTTGTGCACATGTGATCTTTTTATAATATATATATAAAATATTTGATTTATATAATTGTCTGAATGTTACAATATTTTGTGAATTTTTTAAAGTTTTTACGATTAATAAAAATTCAATTTACAGAGTATAACTGAAAAAATATATATAATAATGTGCATAATTTTTGCGTAATAAAAAAAAAGATTAAACAGCTAAAACAGGCTAGTGAGAGTTAGCGCGGGTATAAGAGCGTAAAACACAATCAGTGTTCAAATAGTTATTTATTCATAATGAATTAGAAGTATCGAACGTTTCGGCTTTCTTTGGAGCTCTCTTTAGCGAAATTACAAAAAGAAAAAAATTATTTTAATCGTCATCTTCAACGCAGTTACAAGTGGAAGCTATTCTAATCGTCATCAGTCCGTTACCGGGAATCAAATGAGTCACCAACGGTTTGCCAAATCCGTCGTGGAAGCATTGCCCGTTGTCGTGTCAGTGAAATTGACAATTTTCCATTGGCACTGACAACCAGTGAAGCGTTGGATAACTTTGTCCATAGGAAGCGAAATTCGCCTGTCGAAGTATACGCTTGAATTTTCTGTAATGCCGAAAAAAAAAGATTTGAGCATCAACATTGAATTTGTAAAATTTCATTTGTCAAGAAGCAGAAAATTGAATTTTTTTAAATGAGCAGCTTAATAAAGCATTATATGTTAGCGTTATATTTGGCGTTTGTTGGAAATGTTTAATTTTTTTTAGTTATAAAACTGAAGATTAAAATTAAAAATTAGTAAAATTAGATATTTACTGTTGTTATTGAAAGATAGAAATAGAGGATTGTAGAAAATTAGAAAATGCTACCTAATGATAACGTTGAATTTTTAATAATAAAAATTTATGGGTTTTTGATATAAACATATATATATATATATATATATATATATATATATATATATATATATACATACAGGGTAGTCAAAAAGTATCGGACCCCCCAATATTTCCGTTCCCTTGCATTTTACAAGAAAATGTTTCAGACAAAAGTTGTAGGGTTTAAAAAGATCTATTTACTGATCTTATCAGTTTGACCTTGGATGGCGTGTGGGTCCGGCCAAGGTCAGATCGAAATTACATTAACTTTTTTAAATGGAACACCTAACTTTTTATTGCATATTCTTGTAGCTTATCTCGAGACCTTTCCAAAACACTACAAGAAAGTTTATTTTCGTTGAGTACTTTCCGAGTTGTTTCGGAACTTCGTTCCGAGTTTCCAAAATATTCAATTGTACCAAACAATTCACAACAAATGTTCAAATTGTTGCCCTTTAACAGCCTGGCAATGTGCCAATCTGTTATAAACAGCTGAAACCGCATTCCGGTACGTTTCCGGCGGTATTAGTTGTACCTCTTGAGTTATTCTCCCTCTTAAATCATCTAAATCTTGAGGTTTGGTGGCATAAACTTTACTTTTCAAGTAACCCCACAAAAAAAAGTCAAGTGGGGTCAAATCTGGAGACCGAGGTGGCCACTCAATATGACTCCTTCGCCCTATCCACCTGTCCTGAAAGACCTCATTCAAATATTGACGGACAATGACACCATAATGAGGTGGAGCTCCATCCTGTTGGAAATAAATTTCATCCATATTTCCACCAGCTATGTCTCGAATAGCTGGAACAATTTGTTCGCGAAGCATGACTGTGTAAACCTGTGCTGTCAAATTGCCTTCAATGAAGAAAGGACCAACTGGTCTATCATTAAGAATACCAGCCCATACGTTAAGTTTTTGTGGATATTGGGTATGATTGTCTCTTTTCCAATGAGGATTAACGTCACTCCAGTATCTACAATTGTGTCTATTTACATTTCCAGTCAGTTCAAATGTTGCCTCATCAGAGAAAACAATATTATTAAGTAATAGAGGGTCCTCGGCAATCATCTCCATCATAAGATCACAAAATTCGATGCGTCTATCAAAATCGTCTTCGGACAACTCTTGGCACAAATGGAGTTTGTATGGATGCCATTTATTCAATTTCAAAATTTTACTGACAGATCCATGAGAGATTTCGTGTTCTTGTGCAACGCGATCGATGGAAATATGGGGATTTTCAACGACAGACTGTAAAACATTTAATGCCTTATCATTATTTGTTGCTGTTTTACGTCGACCAGATCTTGGGCGGTTTTTAACGCTACCAAGATCCTTGAAACGTTGAATAGTACGGATTACAGTACTTTTAGAGATCCTATTATTTTCATTCCGAAAATTTTCATTAAATAATCGCGTTACTGTTTTATACCCTCTTTGTTGATCTCCCCATCCTCGCATCATTAACAGTGTTATCCGATCTTTTTCAGAAAGCTCCGCCATTCTTAATTAGAGTAAGGAAGAATTAAACAGGTAAGTGATAGGAAATCATGTCCACGACGTGAGTGCTGCTCGCTAAGAAGACAGCACTGCATCAAAGATTAAAATCAGTGATCCGTATTGTTTGCTCAAGAGCTCGTACATTGGTACTTGCGAGAGTGAGAGAATAAAGATCGCCTTTAATTAGAGAACTACCGATACTCTAACATTGTATCTTTACATATACGTCCAAGTATCTAGATGAGCCACTACTCATATTAATTTTGCAGCAAAAGAATTTGGAGGATGGAGGTAACGAGAAATTGAAGGCACATCTAATAGAACAGATGTATGAAAATCTTGGAATGGTAATGGTTTTTACAATGGTCAGTGCAGCTCAAGAATGGCTGAACGTACAGTGGGACAAGATAAACCTGAGAAGAGAAAAGACTGCGGCACAAAAACTGAAGGAGGAAAAGGATGCAGAAGGGGTAAGACTAGTTTTCCTCATTTGTTCTTTTGAGATTTACAGACTCTAATAAGTAATTCAATAAAGTCTGTTATGTAGTTATCACATTTCTAAAAAAAGAAAAACGAGGAAACTAGAGATTTCTCTTCAATTTTACTTTTCCAGAAAATTAGGAACACTTAGTATTTTATTATCACGGTTACTTTTTTATTTGTGTTTAAATTATTGAATTTATTTGTGTCTAGAATATTGAAAACACTGGCTAAGAAATTCGAAATATATTCACACAGACGACAATTGTAATGGTTTTATAGACGATTGAAGAGAACTCTCGTAACTGTCGAATCTTTTTTAAGCTGGAAAGAGAACTTTGATGAAGAAATGGGCTACACGAAACGGAAAGAATTAGCGGATAGCGAGGGCAAAAAGTTAATAGGCAAGGAATTATTTATTTTACATAAAAATATTGTTTCTTTTAAATAACTGTAAAATAGTTTATGGAAAGAAGAGTTTCTAATAATTTTATTAATAACAAAATCAATATTTATCAATATTATAAAGATATAACAAATTGTTTTTATTGGTAAATTTTTTTATTAAAAGAAATATATATGAAGATATATACAGATGTAAAGGAAAAGTTACAAGACTTCTTTTTATTTGTTGAAAGCTGAAGAATTTTTTAAAATCTGACTTTTATTCTATAAGATATTCTATATTGATGTTTTGCGTATCAATGGTGACATAGGTAATGCTGTAAAAGTAGAATGAGACAGTTTGGTCCAAAACCTAGACGATGATGAGGACGACCCAGACTAAGATTCAAATATCTCGGATGATAGTGCCTAAACAAGCTTGATTCAGTAGCCATCAAAGTAATACGTGGAACAAATTAAATTTAAGGAATTTACTGAATTATTACAAAGGGAAAAAGGAAAATGAGTAAAATGTATATCACATTCTCGCAAAAAAATGATGATAAAGATTGAAAATAGTCTTTGTTTAGGGAGGAAAGAAAATTGTATTGTATATCTTATAAAATTAATTATTTATAGCATAATTAAATTAATTTAATTAATAAGTCAAGCGATTTATCGTTTTAACGACTTGTGCGACTTTCCTTGCGGATATGCGATAAACTGAAATATATATTTTAAGTTCTGGAATTTCTCTTTTTCAACCAGCTTTATTAAAAGAGAAGTCACAGAATGGAATATTTAAGGAATATACTTGCGTATATATAAGTTATGTTCATAAGTTCCGCACAATATAGGAATGGTGTACAAGATATATATATATATATATATATATATATATATATATATATATATATATAACTAAAATAAAATTTTAAGAATTTACTACATAAAAACTGCTCGTTCAAGTTCTTTAAAAGTAATGTAGATATACTGAAATATATATTTTTAAGTACTGGAATTCCTCTTGCAAGCTTTGAATGCTGTGTCCAGTAGAAAATGTCAGTGATAAATGAATCATCAATGACTGATGACTGAAATAGAAAACATATTTCTTTAACCAGCTTTATTATTAGATTTTAACCCTTAAACACGTAAGGGGGTCTGAGTTTAATCCTTAAACATGTAAGTGGGTCTAAAAGAGACCCCATATGAACTTTCGAACGCTTGTTGTGCAAAGACAGAAAATGATAGGAGATTCAGACCAGGATGTAAAACAGTTTGAAATTTGTTAGGGTCTATGGGATTGCTATTTTAATAGTTTCTCTTTATAACTTCACAATACATCTAATGCCTATTTCTACCAACGTAGATTAACTTTAACCTCAGAGTAACTTACTCTTTATCTTTCTTTAGTTTTAAAAATTGGAAAATGATGAAGAGTATGTTAAAATAAACTAATAACGAATTCGGTTAAACGCACTAGTGCGCACTGGTGCACATTAAAACCGCCGTACAGTAATCGATGAACGATATGTATTAATATAAGTATATAAACAGATTAAATTGTGAAATACTCAATCGATATTTTATTATGCTATTTAGTAAAATATTATATCAAGATACTTATATTTTATTTTTAAATGAGATTAGATCAGTGTACAGCGGCTTTAATATGCAATAGTGCGCACTAGTGCAGCCAACCGATAAGACTAATTGCTATAAGACTAATGTTAATTTGAGTTGGTAGAAATAAATCATTTTTCGGCAATGCCGATTATGCGGTCGCATTTCTGAGATTCAAACTTTTATTAAAAATGTTAGTTAGGATAAGTTGATAGGGTTAAAGAAAGTTAAAATATATTTTATATATTTATTTTTATTGATATTTTAATACATGTTTTTTTCAATAGTAATTATATACATTAACAACTTTGTTTTTGTGGCCCCCACGCCCTCCTCCACCCCATCCTCCACCCCATCCTCCACCCCGTCCTCCACCCCGTCCTCCACCCCGTCCTCTTCCACCCCGTCCTCCACCCCGTCCTCCACCCCGTCCTCCACCCCGTCCTCCACCCCGTCCTCTTCCACCCCGTCCTCTTCCGCCCCGTCCTCTTCCGCCCCGTCCTCTTCCGCCCCGTCCTCTTCCGCCCCGTCCTCTTCCGCCCCGTCCTCTTCCGCCCCGTCCTCTTCCGCCCCGTCCTCTTCCGCCCCGTCCTCTTCCGCCCCGTCCTCTTCCGCCCCGTCCTCTTCCGCCCCGTCCTCTTCCGCCCCGTCCTCTTCCGCCCCGTCCTCTTCCGCCCCGTCCTCTTCCGCCCCGTCCTCTTCCGCCCCGTCCTCTTCCGCCCCGTCCTCTTCCGCCCCGTCCTCTTCCGCCCCGTCCTCTTCCGCCCCGTCCTCTTCCCCCCGTCCTCTTCCGCCCATCCTCTTCCGCTCCGTTCTCTTCCGCCCCGTCGCCTTGCTTTCTTTTAGCGAGCTGTAAGAATTTTTTATATTACGGTAAATAATTTAAATAATAAAATTTAATTTAATATTATAAAATTATATATAATAATCTACAATCTATGTTTGGTTTCTGCGGCCGATGGTGCGGCTGGCGGTGCGGCCGGAGGTGCGGGCAGAGGTGCGGGCAGAGGTGCGGGCGGAGGTGTGGGCAGAGGTGCGGACGGAGGTGTGGGCAGAGGTGCGGGCGGAGGTGTGGGCAGAGGTGCGGGCGGAGGTGTGGGCAGAGGTGCGGCCGGTAGTGCGGTTGGCGGTGCGGTTGGCGGTGCGGTTGGTGGTGCGGCCGAAGGTGTAACCGGCGGTGCGGATGGCGGTGCGGCCGGAGGTGCAGCCGACGGTGCGGCTGGCGGTTCATCATCGATTAAATCTTTTGCTGCCTTCATTGCTGCTTTGAACATTTGGTCATCAATGGACGAAATGTCTGACATCTGTAAAAAAATATATTTATTATTTATTATAAATTATCGTTTTTATTTGTAAAGCGAGGTTTTAAAAACTTACGGCTATATTAGAGGTTGGTGAGACGTTGGTGAACATTCGCGCATCGCACGATTGACATGTGCAACATCAAGAGGCGCGGTTACATTTATCAATACAAAATTACTTTTTCAAAAAAAGGCGGTATTTATGTGTGTGCGCGCACCTTATCTTTAATTTTTTCTAAAAACACAAGTGGTACTATTTCTGTATTTTAACAGAGAAATTTTTCTATGCTAACCCATGTGGTACTCTCTTTAATTTCTGTGTGTAAATTCACGTGAGAAACTCGTGCGAACGAGACTGATTTCGAACGGTTCGATATTCACAATATGAATACAGATAACAAAACGGAAATACCGATGCTAAATTTGAAAGACTTATTTAATTTTGAATAGGTGCGAACGATTTACCGAATGGAATTGCAAAGAAGAAGATACTAAAATATAATAGCGAAAATGAATTTAATTTGCCACGATTCTTCACAATTTCTCTTTGACACATTAAAATTTAAAGCAGGAAAAATGGATTAATAATTTTAAATGAATAATTAATATTCGCTAACGACGGATTATCAAGTATGTTAATTCCTGTATGGTCAATCCATTCAACACTCTTTCTTCCAATTTTTTTTTTACATTTGGCAATAAATCTGAAACAGTACGCTACTGTACGCTCTATTTTCGTTGAGGTAGAACAATTTTGAATAAGTTTATAAATGATGTTATCCGCTACTGGCTGTTGTAAACTTAAATTGCAGGTGCGAGCGCTCTTCTTGGTCTCTGACTCGATGTACGCTAAGTCTTCATTCTTGATCTGGCACTGTGCTCCTTGTTCGGGTGCTTTGACATGAGGTTCAGATAGCCACCCTGGACCATGCCACCATATATGATTATCAATAAGCCTTGCAGGTGTAACACCTCGTGAAATCAGGTCCGCTGGATTTTCAGAGCCCTTGACGCGCTTCCAACGGTCAGCTGGTAGAATGTCGATAATGTCGGCTACGCGATTCGATATGAAAGGCTTCCAACGAGATATGTCTCCTCGCAACCAATACAACACCACCATTGAATCTGACCACGCCCAAATTTCATTAATAGAAATGTGAATTGCCCGCATAACGTTTCTAATTAATTTGGCTAATAATAACGCGCTGCACAACTCTAACCTTGGAATAGATTGCCGTCTCAGAGGAGCTATTCGCGCTTTAGAACATAGTAGATTAGCTGTTATCTTGCCCGAACACGCATCTATTGATTGTATATAAAGGCATGCTCCGTCAGGGGCATCTTCGGACGCATCGCAAAACCGAGTAAATAATGTAATGCATAGTTATTACATTATTTACTGATGAACCGATAACTAATCGAGGTACTCGCAACGTATTAAATCGACTAAATTAGTTTGGAATTCCTTCCACTTGTCTAAAATTTCTTCGGGCATCCCAATTTACCTTGATCTCCCAAAGCCTCTGCATTAATATTTTTGCTGTCGTTAATACAGGACCAATTAAACCAAGCGGATCAAAGAGTTTGTTTATTGCTGACAACATTTCTCGTTTTGTAGAAACACTCGAAAGCGTTTGAATTGTAAATCGAAATTCATCTAAGCTGTGATTCCAATTAAGCCCCAATGTCTTGACTACATTGTTAATATCAATATTTGAATTGGCATTACATTCAAGCAATTCGATAGGTACGTTTTCCAATACGTCACTTGAATTCGAACACCATTTGTGAGCTAAGAATTGCCCTTCCGCTAACAACGCAACTAATTGTCTTTGTAAATTTTGCGCATCACTAATAGTATCAATCCCTGTAATAATATTGTCCACGTAGGTGTCATTTAACAATGCACGTGCAGCAAGAGAGGATATCGTTCAGATCCGTTCGCTGCTAATTCTCGCAAACATCGTATAGCCAAGTATGGTGCACATGCTTGCCCATAAGTGGCTGTATTCAATTGAAATTCCTTCACAGGTTCGTTAAGTGAGAATCGCCATAGGATACGCTGAAAATTTCTATCATTGCTATGCACCAAAATTTGACGATACATCATTTGTAAATCAGCAGTTATGACTACTCTATGAAATTGAAATCGAATGATTATGTTAATTAAATTGTCTTGCAATGTAGGACCGACTAGCAGTGCATCGTTTAATGACACACCTCTACTATTTTTCGCTGATGTATCGAATACAACGGGTAATTTAGTACTACTGCTTTGTTCCTTAACTACTCCATGATGCGGGAGGTAAACAATGGTTTCTGAATCAATAATAGATTCATTCACAATAGACATGTGTCCTAGCTTAACGTATTCTTGCATGAAATTAATGTATCTGTCATGAAATGTGTTGTCGCCTTTGAACTTACGTTCTAATTGATTTAATCGTTTTAAAGCTATGTCTCTATTGTTGCCGATAGGCCTACGAGGTGTGTTCAAAAAGTATCGCGAATTTTGAATTTTCGCGGGTTACGTATATTCGAATTTCGATCTTTTTGTGGCGTTATGTTGGTACTCATGTCTCTCACTTATGCCGACAAGCTCGGCCATTTTGAATGTTCACTTAATTGTTGACAGCTGCTTTGCTCGCACGTGTTTTGGATCGTCTTCGATTTTTACCTATTCAAAAAAATGGATCAAAGAACCTGTATCAAATTTTGTGTGAAAAACGAAATTAAGTGCGCGGATGCATTCCGAATGTTGACTGTGGCATACGGAGAAGCTACCTTGGACCGAAGCAACGTTTATCGGTGGTACAAAATGTTCTCAGAAGGCCGAGAAGATGTGAACGACGAAGAGCGTGCCGGACGCACACGTGTTGTGTTTTTTGGCATATTCACGGCAAGGACCACATTTGCACGTCTTGACGTAATGATTATTTTTGAGGCAGTTCAAGCATAACCGTAATTGTTTGACTTCGTTGATACGATCAGGTATGGGTAAAGCTAAAAATTTCTCACAAAAATAGATTAAGTGATTACCGTTACAGAAATAGCACTTACCTGACTCTAATGCGGTTGTTAGAGTCGTCTTTTTAATAACTTCACTCTTTGCAGAGGAATTCGGTTTTGTATCTGTCACTACGGGACCATTACCTCTCTGTTCACCGTCCTTGGTGCGTTCTGTTTTTTCGATTGCTCTAGATTCGATTCGCTCTATGGTTTGACACCTTCGTTTTAAGAATTCCATCATGTCGACTAGCCTTGGATTCTCATTTGTCTCTATCTCCTCTTCCCATGCACGAAGAGTCCTTGTACCAACCTTGTTTTCTAGCATATGTAATATGAGTTTATCCCAAGAATCAGTAGGAATCACCTTCAAAACTCGCAAATGTCTGGAAGTATAATCAATTAGTTCTCGAAGGATCCTCGCGGATTCCTTTGCTACCACAAGCATTGAAAACAAACATTGTATGTGCTTCTTTTTTAACGACTTTGGATCATCATATCTTTGCTGTAACAATTCCCAAGCCGTTCTGTAATTTTGACTTGTCATCTTTATAGACTCTATAATTTTCGCGGCGTCGCCCGAAATCGACGAAATCAAGTATTGAAACTTTTCAATATCTGATAAGTTAGTTTTATTGAAGGGAAGTTAGCTTTATTGATCGTGTATTATTGAACGGAAACTATTGCTAAAACATTTCCATTCTTCTATGTTTCCATCAAAACGCGGAAGTTTAATTGTAGGCAATTCGACTCTAGTGTCTAGGTTAGTTGAATTTGCGTTCATAGCCACACGATTGAGAATCTCTGTTTGACGTGACAATATGGCCGATAACGTTTCGTTTTCAATTGAAGGTGAGTTGGCTGACACTTCGCTTTGTGTGCCACGCCCTATTTGCGAAATTATTTCAGATTGTTGTAACAATTGCACGATAGCATTCGTGCTACTAGATTCAGTACCTTCCGAAGGCACCTTTGTAAAACGCTTTAGTAATGACTTTACCTCAAAATATTTTTGCTCAAAGGCTTCTTCCTCCACCGTGTCCTCGGAGAGGTCGTCTACTTGTTCTAACAACTGTTGTTGAACATGCTCAAATTCTCGATAGATTTCCTCTAACCTTTCCAATCTTGTTTCAGCTTCCTCTTTGTCGAGTCTGCCTTTGTCGTTGATGATTTGTGACGTTTGTGTTCTTATTCTTGTAAGTTTCGCCTTCACGTATCCACGTGTCTTGCGTAATTTGGCGACAACTTCTGCCATCTTGAAACCTGTTGCTTGCTAGTTTGCCTTGTCGATTGCTTCAAAATTCACCAAATTGTGTATGTGGACTGTATACTGAAATCGTATTCTGTTCGGACTTGATCCGGCTTGTGATGACCAAAATGTTACGGCCAAAATGAGATTGCAAAACTATTGAAATTAGTGTGTTTTTATTACAAATCTGTGAGTTCTTGACGTTCGCTGTAGATACAGATAACAAAACACTATGATCTTAGACGGTGGCGCGCACACACGTCCTTCCCCGATTACTAGCGCCGCTGTTGCGCACTGAGTATCTCCCATGAGTTCTGGCATATAATACGCGCGTAATTCAAAACAAATAAAGCAAAATAAATGAGAATAGCAAAATAATCACGTCCTAACAGCATCCATGGTATGTTATATGTACGGAAAAACTAGACAAGAAATCTTTTTATCCGAAATTTTATTTGATGTAATTTCATTAGAATTACTATTTATTTCACTATTATTATTATGTGCTTTGTCATTGATTAGTTTTTTAATTCTACGATTAATTTCGATGAAAATAGAATCCAGAGTGTCTATTGATGTTATATTGTTTTTACATATACAGAGTACGAATTATTTTGTTAAAATTTATTTTTTATTAATCAATGTATGAAAATGTAAAAGTTAATCAAAGTAAAATTTTCAAAGATTTAGTGCCTGTGTAGGACACTGTGCGAATCACATGGCCGAACCTTTCAAATAATAATTTTAAAGCTCTTACAGCAATATCTGGAGATACATATTTTAATAATACTTTTGAAGAATATGTACGGCTTGGCCGAGTCGTATTAAATTCCTATATAAAACGTAATGTAAAGAGACTTGGGCACGCCAGGTTTTTTTTCACTTTGATATACATGTTTTAATAAAGTTTAGAGTTTACGTGGGTTTAGAGGAAATTACTGTTGTTTTTTAATAGCTGATTATATGATATAATCTTTTTTTGTTTTTAATATAAGATAGTTAGACTAATATACACCATACTATTTTAAAAAAGGGGTTTTGTTAAGAATTTTGGAAAACTATACGACACTTTTTTTATATCTGGCATACATTTCTTTTTTTTAAAAAAAGATTTTTGTAGGGATCTCATTACTTTTTGTACTCTTTTAATTAAAAAATGTTTTTACTTTTAAGAAAATTTTAAAAAAGATTATTATAGATAGCAAAATTTGTAATTATTTTTTCAACAAAATGTACAAATCAATCATAATATTAAATAATCTACTTTCTTTGCTAAACACACCCAATATTTTTTTTTAATTATCCTTGAACTAGCTTGGCAATTACGAAAATTTATTACTTATAACTAAAATACTAAATCACAAAAAATGTCGACCGTCTTTATTAATATCTCGTCGATGTCAGAGCTCATCACATACACGAAGTCTTATGTCCATTCTACAATTGCGTAAACGTGATTCTGAAGTGATTGTAAGCAGTTGTAAGCGCGTCGCTTGCTAGCCGCGTGTCCCTGGTGAAGAAAAATTCTTTTAAATTTTTAAGTTCTATAATATATTTTATTCAAATGGGTCTGAGACGATAACTAATTATTTAAATAATTAATACGCGATTCAAAAATTAGTAATTTAGTATTATTATTATTAATAAAAATGTCTGTATTGACTCAAAAATAAATTCAAAATTAACGCGGTTGTTCAAAAATGTTTTTATTAAATAATATTGTTGGCTGGCGTGAGAAAAAGAATAAAAATTTTTAGAACGCCAGACGTAACAATTAACTTAATTTAAAAATTATTTGGAAAATTTTTAATGATTCACGAGTCACAACCTTAATGCAATAGACTATATTAATTGTTATGTCCGCGGATTCGCGAGGTTGCGATCCGGGACGTAAATGTCTTTGGTTCTTTGGGTGTTAAGGCAGCTGTCACCAGTCGCGGTTCCGAATCGTTAGACATCACACCCGGATACGCGATAAATTCCTTATATGGGAAATAGGAGGTATTGTGGGAGGCTACATATAATTACGTAATGATTAAGCGATGAATGTGGAAAGTTCTAATAGAATTTCATTGTAATTTGGAATGCGTGATTGAGCTTGGCGTGGGGTTAAATGAATGACAGAGCGTGCAATGGTTAACCATAAGTGTATATATATTTTTGGTATATGTAATGTGAAAGTTGAACAATTTAGTGATTATCGCATGTTATAATACTATTAAGTAACCCGAAGGAGTCCTCCGGACTTTGAACGGTGCCTTGACGTCCTCTATAATTCGGGGCCTTCTGTGCGTGAAGCTTGTAGTAGCTGGTTTTCGCGCGGTTAGCCCGAGAGGGAGCGGCCTGGTAGGGACCCGAGTCGGCACAAGATCGGGGGATGCCTTGGGTTAACCCGCGGGTTCCTGTCTGCTTTAGAACCCTTGGTTGAGTTTACTTGCGGGACAACTACGTCGTCCAGAACGGGGCGGGGATCCAGGCGAGCGTTCCACCAAGTTCCCGGCAACCTCCTGGGTATAGGACGATCCGTAGCCCAGAGCCTCGTCCACTTCTCTAGGGGAGAGCAAGGGGCTAAGCCGCGGAGGCGGGAAAACTAAAGGGTCAAACTCTCCAGCAGCGTTGAGTTCTCGGATCATTTTACGGAAGAACCGTTTTCGTCCGCCCGCGTAGGCGCGGTTAGGTTAGGTGTGCCCTTCTTCTGTCCATAGCTCCTTGAGGAGATGCATGATTGAATCAGTGAGAAGGATTGCCACGTGAATGTATAAATGAGCCGATGACTTACCGGTCTTCTGAAGAATTGATTTTAACGCAATAGCAATTGATAGAGAGAGAGAGAGAGGTCAGTGTGAATGATCTACGAATTTTAGTGAGACAAATTATTACTGATAAGAAACTAATCGAAAATACGAGTTTACGTTGTGAGAGACGAATCCGCTGGGTCGGAGTGGACACCCGTTAGAACACTCCCTTTGAGGTGGATGTTATTCGGGAAAAGAGGGGACGGTGAATGCGTCGAGGAGTCGCGCTAGCGAATCTTCCTCGACGGGATAGGAAAGGAAGAAGGACGGTGTCGAAGAGTCGCGTTAGCGGGTCTTCTTCGACGCCGTAGAAGAGGGAGAGAGGGGAGACGTCGGAGAGTCGCTTTCGCGAGTCTTCTCCAACGCTCGGATGAAAGGGAAGGAGGCAGAGAAACGAGTGAGGCCACACTCTAGCTAATGCTAGGTGTGGTTCAACCCTCAGGATCTCTGATGGGAAGGGGAGAGAGAGAAAGAGGCGATCCGAAGGCCACCCCGAAGACCAACGTTTTCGTCAGGAATAAGACCCACCCGTCGCTGAGATCGTACCTGGAGGTCTGCACGTTGGCGGTCGCCGATGGCAGCGATTCTCGCTCGACCAACAAGACTGATCTGAATTTCGAGCTCCGATTTCGCTCCTTATATAGGCAAGAATATGGGCAAGAGGTGTCGCGGGACAATTTTTCAGGTTCGCGAAAAATTCGGAGCGATAGTTTTTCGTAACGTGTGGCCCTTAGAAGCCCATCCCGCTCCGTGACCGCGCGGCTTGCGCCTATATTTCGCGCGAGCGCTTGTAGACTTCTTCGGGGATCGCGACTCGCGGGGGCACCGCATACCAAGCCCCGACGCGAAATGTGCTCAGAAAATTAATAGAATTTAATAGAAATTATATTATAATTGAGAGTGTGCGAGGCGATAGCGCCAAGCACATGCAGTAGTTTTACGTATAAAAAGTTAAGGTTTTATTATCGTTCGTAAGAGATTAATTGATTCAAAATTGTTTGGCATTTTTATTGGCCGCGATTTTAGAGTTGTTTCGATCCGAGTTGCAGCATAGAAAGCGTTCATGAGTGGATCACGTTTCGATAATTATAAATTTGCCGTTCCTAATATTTTATATTAAATTGGAAAGATGAATAGAATTCCAACGCGCAGAGCTTGGCGGTATTAGAGGGGGTCGCGAGCCGAGGGGTCGGCGCGCACGATGTTTGTCTTGCGCCGATGGATGGGTGTTGCGCGTCGAGGGGGCGGCACCGCGATGTAGCCAAGCCCTATGAGATTTGAAATCTAGCGATATCGATTTATGATACCGATGTGGGATTTATCTAATTGTTCGGAGGATGTTTCCGGATTCTAATTAGGCTATTATTAGTACGGATGGCGCGGAAAAATAATTTTCTCGCCAGACGTAACATTAATCATAAATATTTTTTAGTGATAATTGATAACAATAAATTTTATTTAAAAACTGAAAGTTTTAACATCTTAATTTTTATTACAACAAAACGTTTCCAACGCATAACATAGTAGTTAGAATACAGTAGCTGTTTCATGTAACTTTAAGTGTATATTTCTAAAAATTGTGACGTGATAGAGCATTTGATAAATGAAGTTGTATTGGCACTATTTGTGTTTCCGTGCATAATTTACTACATTTTTCACATGCTCGTTCTTTTCGAGCCATGTCTTTACGGATAAAACCTTTTACGCACTCTTTTTCGAGTGATGTTTTTACGGACAATTAAAATCTTTTATGCATTGTTTCCGAGCAATGTCCTTACAGGCAAGATACGTACGAAATTTTAATATTTTAATTCTAGGCATTTCCAATCTGCCGACGAAAAACCAGCAATATCATTAACATTCACTGCAATGTTAAAGTATTCTAGTCTTTTTTTTAGCACTACTTGCATGTAATTTGTCCAGCGACATAAGATAAAATTCTTTTCTTTATCATCATGTTTATGCAAATTTCGTTTCTTGCTTTTAATGCAGACTTAATAACGCAAACGATTGCCGATGAAAGTTTGTTACGTTTATTCATTTTCAAATAAGTTAAAAGAGAAAATATTCTCTCCGCATTGACATTTGAATTCGGAAGACATCTAACAGCATTCAGAACACTTTTTAAGAAGAGTTACTTAGCTCTATTATTGAATTCCTGACATTGCAAAATTTTTTTTCACATTTTGTCAAATGTATTTCTTTAGAAAGAGTTTGTTTTCCCACATTTGTACAGTTTAATGGCAATGCAATCCATTGTTTCTTTAAACCATCTTCATCAAAACCATCGATAGTTTTAGCTACGAAAGAAATATCTTTAAATGATACTTCTCTATCTGTATTAAATAAAGTTTTATATGGTCAGAAAACGTTTAACTTTGATAAAAATATATTGTCTACTAGTAACTTTTTACGAATTTCTTCTGCAGCAGTTACATAAAACGACAGTTTTCTTGAACTGTTGCAACATTGTGACATTGAATTATTATTTTGTTAAGGTTATTTATCGCAATTGGGTCTAAAAGTAATTTTATGAAGAATTTTATGATTTTCTTTTTCAGAGAATACTATGTCATAATGGTCTCTTTCATAATCTCATCTTTTAAAAAAATGTTTGCAAATTTTAAAAAGAAATTTGTCCAGTTTTGAATGCAATCAGTGTTGCGCTTAGATAACTTAAAATTATCTAGATAAAGATAAGATAAATTACATTTAAAATTATCTTAGATAAGATAAAGATGATTTAAATTTAATTTATCTAGATAAAAGATAAATTTATACATTGTTTTATCTAGATAATTTTAAGATAATTTAACTGTTAAGGAAGGGGACATAAGATACAAAAAAATTTTTATAAAACTTCTATTTATTGGTTAAACATTGAACATATATTGGTTAACCCCTTAACCTACAACTACGGGCATAGCCCGTGTACGATGATCGGGCCAAACGTAAATATTACGGGCATAGCCCGTAGTACGATGATCGGGTCAAATATAAATCTCTTATGTCAGGAGTCATCGTATAGTCCCAGATTTTTGGACTATTTCTTATTTCTTTCCAAAGCCAGGACTCAGGTAGTTGATCGTCATCGGATGTATCATCAATAACTAATCGCCTACACTTTCTTCGAACACGACATATATCGTCACTACTGTCACTTTCGTTAGCAAAATTATTAGCACAATTCTCACTGCTTTCATCACGAAATCTTTTTCCTGAGAACATCTTGTGGGGTTGCTTTTCTAGAATTTATGAAAGTAAATTTCGATGTGCGATTTTTTCCAAGAATAACTTTAAACTGATCACGATACGAAGAGATAATAGGAATACATCACGAACTTTTCCGTGCTATTTACAAACCGCGACCGTCCTACCACGAGCGATGCCCGTAATATTTACGATTGGCTCGATCAGCGTATTACACAAGTCGTGCGAATGGCTCGAAGGCTGCGCAAACTTGTTTACGTTTCCGGCCCACAATTCTCGAACGTAAATCGTAGGTTAAGGGGTTAAAATAATTAATAAATGAAAAGGAAATTATAAATCATTATTTCTTAAAAATAATAGTTTTTCAAATAATTTGTTCGATAATCGATTTCTACGAGGTAAAAATATCTGCTGTCCGCAACTGAAGAGGCGCTTTACTGCTGCCGATGATGGCAATGATGTACACTGAAAAAAAAATTTATTAATATCAACGAAAAATTACTTGGTCAAAGTAAATCATTTCATTGAATAGTCTCAACGAAAGAATTTATTAGAATGAAGATATGCAGCTTCTGTGGAGCAATGGAATATTTATTTAAATCAAGGAAATATGTATTTCAAGGAAAATATATATTATTCCAAATGAAATAAATATTGCTTTGCCTCAAAAAAATGTATATTTAAATTGAATAAATATTTACTTAGAATAGATAAATATTTGTAAGGAAATAAAAGACCGTGTATTGAAGTTCACTGAATACTGAATTCACAGCAGTAAACATTTTGTTTGATCAAGAAAATCAGATCTTGTTTTGAGATATACATTTTTAAGGTCAAATAAATAAAAACTTAAAAATAATAAATATTTACTTGAGAATGCACAATCGTTCCGAGTGATTAATTAAAATTTAATGAATATATGTTTAATGACAGTGAATATTTCGTTCATGCAAGAAACTCAGATCTTGTTTCAAGATATGCATTTCTAAGATCAAATAAATAATAACTTAAAAATAATAAATATTTACTTGAGAATGCACAATCGTTCCGAGTGTTTAATTAAAATTTAATGAATATATGTTTAATGACAGTGAATATTTCGTTCAGGTAAGAAACTCAGATCTTGTTTCAAGATATGCATTTCTAAGATCAAATAAATAATAACTTAAAAAAAGCAATATATTCTTGAGCGTAAACAATCATTCCGATTGATGAATTAAAATGTAATAAATATATACTTAATTATAGTGAATCATTCTTTATTTTCAGAAAATCAGATTTTGCTTTAAAGAATGAATTTCTTAGATTTAATAAATAATAACTTGAAAAAAAAAAAAACGTATTTACTTAAGAATGCACAATTATTCCAATTGATGAAGTAAAATGTAATGAATATATACTTAATTATGGTGAATTATTCGTTCATTTCTAAAAATCAGATCTTGCTTTAAAGAATGAATTTCTTAAATGTACTAAATAGTAACTTAAAAGTAGTAGATATTTACTTAAAAATGTGCAATTATAACAAATGATGAATTAAAATTAAATACATGTACACTTAATTGTAATGCTTCATTACTTCATTTTGGAAATTAGATCTTACTTCAAGGAATGTATTTCTTAGATTTAATACAAAATACGTTTAAAAAATGTATATTTACTTGAGAATGCTCACTTATTACGATTAATAAATTAAATTAATTTAATATATACTTGATTATAGTCAATTATTTGTTTATTTTAGATAATCAGATCTTGTTTTAAGATGTGTTTGTCTTAGATGTAAATAATATTTTGTTTGATAAGATAAAAATTTGTTTGAAAATATAAAATCATTTCATTAGTAAATTTAAATTCAGTAAATAATTACTTGTTTTAAGTTTACATCTTTTTATTGAAGAAAAAAATTTTGCTCCAATATATAAATTTCATTGATCATATTAATTTTTACGTAAACAAAATAATTAAATTGATATTATATGTATATAACGAATTTACTATAATTAAGTATATGTGTATGTAATATCAATTTAATTATTTTGTTTACGTAAAAATTTATTTGATCAATGAAAAGATGTAAACTTAAAACAAATAATAAATTACTAAATTTAAATTTACTAATAAAATAATTTTATATTTTCAAACAAATTTTTATCTTATCAAACAAAAAATTATTTACATCTATTAAAAACACATCTTAAAACAAAATGTAATTGTCTAAAGTAAACAAATGATTGACTATAATTGAGTATATATGTGTCACAATAAAAGGTTTATAAATGAAAACAGCTTGAAATATTATAAATGTTTTTTTATTTGTCTTGAATCATTTAAACAATTTCACCATAAACAATTAGAAGGTACATAAAGTTTAAGATCGGACATTGTATTGTTACGTCCGACGGTGGCACAAGGCACTCACGCGCACTCACGCACAATAAATAATTGGGCAGATTCTTTAAAAGAAACTGAGACGTTTATTAGAACACGTCTGTCACCGAAACGAGGCTCCAGACGTCAGCAACATAACAACAACCGTCGTCAACGAGCGACCGTCAACTCATTACTATCGATTACATAAACTATACGGTGACACATTACAAATATCGCACGACCGTAACAGTATGTATATTTTGTACTCTATTATCAGAAAGATTTTTATAGTTCACAAATCCCCACTCTTCTGTCTCTGTGATTTCAAAAGCGCTTAAATGAAAACAGTTTTCTACAATTTGAATTGTGCAATACAAAAAAAAAATTTCTTTTTCAAAACTATTATAAATTTTATTTTACCGAGAGAAACGTCAAAGTTGTTTGTATTATAATTAATAACATTATTTACTTCATAACGCGTCCCATTTATCCTTATCCAAGAGTAGCAATTAAAATTTATAAAATCATTTGAAGGTAAATATTCTTTAAATTTTTCGAATTGACTTGTTAATCTCAGTTTTCCAAAAGAAAGATCATAAGGAAGATCATCAGAAAATCCAATATTACGAACTATTCTATGAGAAAATTGTAATTGATGTTTTATTGCTAAACTATATGAAGGGTTTTTACGACTGGTGATAATTTTATTAGTTTCTTTCATTTGCTTGTGCTTGGCTTCGTAACGTATACTGGACATATTTTTGAGTGGACCAAATAAACGCATAATTCGAGGATAATGCAGGAGAATATGATGCTTAAATTTAAAGTTGCATTTAAATAATTGTTTATAGGATGTTAAATATTGGAAAACTAATTTTTCAAAAATTTCAATAATTTCTTTGTTAATAGCATCTGCTATTGCTATGCACACAATTTTACGCATTATTAAATATAATTGCCAATATTTATTATTACTTTTAATTAAATCACCAACGAACAGACCGAGATTTTTTATTAGATAATGCATTTCAGATGCTGATAATATAATTAGTTCTTTTTTAATGGAATCTGATTGTATAGGTGGTGGAACATTAGAGTCGGCAGCATGATTGAAACAGTTAATTCGTTCGTTCAAAACATCCAAGGTAAAAAAGTTTTCTTTATTAATAAAATTATTCAAAATTTTAGCCAAATCGTATCTGCATATCCCTTCGAATAAATCGTGCATTGGGTCTACTGAAAAATTTTGAGTTACATAATTTGATATTACATGAAATACACAATTTTTTTTAATTCCAGAAGTTTTTTCACTGCAATGTGTAAAATAATTTTCTCTTGTTCTTAACTTTTCTGGTTTTTCTTTTTTTTGTTTTACCACTTCATCTTTAGAAAGCGTACAAACTCGACAACAGTATGAGGAATTAAAACTTTTCGAAAAACCAAGAATTGTATTCAATCCTAAGTTGTCACCTACTATATAAGTTAAAACAAAAAAAATTTTCTTTTCCTCTCCATCGATGTTGATAATAATTCCATTATTTTGAAGATCAATGATTTGCTCTATGATGAGATGAAAAATGTTTTTATTCCCTAAAATGTTGTGATCCTGAGAATTATGTAATTGATATAAAAAAATATTTTCCAATTTACTAACGTATTCCGTGGGCAAAATTGGAATAGAACAGTACACTGCGCCTATCTTGTTGACGGTTCTATGCGTCCCTAAAGGATTATTAATTTCTATGTCATCAAAATACAAAACTAAAGAAAAAATAATTTTATCAGTTTGATTAGCTACGATTTTTTTCCAAAAATCACCTTTAATTACCGAATTAATGACCAAACTTCTGTTACATTTGTCTACAAACTTCATTATTGCAGATAAAACCATTGGCATCTCTAAAAATTTTTTTAATACTAATTTTATAGGTATTATGCTCAATGTTCTTTTACGGATTACGAAACATGTTTTACTTTTTAATTTACCATATTTTAAAAAAGATCTAATAATGACTTTTTTTGGCGGGAAAAAACAATTTATTTTACTCAAAAATTGTAATGTCAAATGTTCTGTTCTAAATATGTTAAAACCATTTTTCATCACATCTAACATATCATGTAATTCAGTATTTTGAAATTTACATTTCAAAAAATCTAAACAATTATTAATATACGTTGTACATATATCAATAATAATTTTATGGATTACTTTTCTGTTTAAACTTCCATAGGCATACAGTTGCGTTACCAAGCAAAGAGCAAAATTGAAAACCTTACACTGAAAAAAAAAAATACTAAAATTAAAAAAAATTATATTTGAATCAAAAAAACGATTGTTTTGTATATTTGCAAGAAAATTATTTTCTTATTTTAAAAGTAGTTAATTATTTTAATTAACAAAACATTGAATTAGGCAAAGAAAATAATTTCTTTAAATCAAGTTAATATTACTTATGAAACAGAAAAGTATTTACTTCAGTTAAAAAAATAAGAATTAAAAGTAAAAAAACTGTTACAAAAAAGAAGAAATTATTTCTTTCAAATAAATATTTAAATATTTTAAGCAGCTAAATCATATTTTGAAATAAAAACATATTTTTTTATAGAATATACTATTTACTTGATTTAAATAAAAATTTACTAAACAAAAAATAATAACGTTTTTAATTTCAGAAATGATTTTTTTATTTTAAAAAAATGTTCTTTCTATTTAGAAAAATATTTCCTTTTTATTAGGTCAAAGTACAATCCAAAAATCGTATTTCAACGTAATAAGAAATTATTCTTTTAAATAAAAAAAACATTTTTTTTAAACAGAAAAATCATTGCTGAAGTTAAAGACATTATTATTTTTTATTCAGTATATGCTTAGTTGAGTCAAATAATTTGTATATTCCATAAAAAATTATATTTTTATTTCAAAATTGTTATTCAGTTGCTTAAAAAAATTAAATATTTATTTGAAAGAAATAATTTCTCCTTTTTCGTAACAGTTTTCTTACTTCTAATTCTTATTTATTTAATTGAAACATACTTTTTTGTTTAATAAGTAATATTAATTTGATTCAAAAAGATTATTTTCTTTCCCTAATTTAATGTTTTTTTTATTAAAATAATTGGCAATCTTTAAAATAAGAAAATACTTTTCTTGCAAATATACAAAGCAATTATTTTTTGATTCAAATAAGCTTTTCTTTAATTTAGTTCTTTTTCCAGTATACCTTATTTTTACGATTTTATTTATAAATGTAATTTACATTTTCTTTAAAAAAATAGATTTTCAAAAATTAGTAAAAATTTTATTTAAAAACGATTGTTCTTTAATTTAAAAATATTGTTCCTGTAAACTAATAATATGAATTAATTAATTAATAATAAGTGAAATTTTACAAAATATATTACAAAATAAATTAAAAATAAAATACACATTTAAATTTAATTTGTTATTATAGAAGTATTGTTTAATTAATGAATCAAGAATTTTATGTGGAAAAGTTTTTATTATATAAATACCATTTATCATAATTATATATTATTAATATTCATTAAAAATATATCACATTTATATGTATTACAGTTGACAAAGCTTTTGCATACAATTTATATCTATAACATTTAATATATTGTTTCTAATAACAAATTTTATTAGTAGTAGTAGTTCTATATAATCGGTTACATAACAAAAAGTGTGTTAAATATACTTATAGATAATTAAATTCGCAATAAAATTTTGAATGATTAACATAATAAAGAAGCAAGTCTTATAACTATGTAATGTTATAACTAATAAAGAACGATGGCAGCTTAGGGCCAAAATTAGTCCCAAGTGGAAATTTTCCCTAAATTACCATCGTTCATTCACATATTTGAAGAGAAAGAGACTGAAGTAAAAGAGACGTATCTTTTTTTATTTAATATATGAAAATTATAGACTTTGTAATCTTCAAGATTTTCCCTCATTATCAGATCATATTCCTCTTGTTCTTCAATCTCGTAAGAACGAAAATGTTTATTATAATTTAAAGATTTTGTCTTCTTATATATAAATAAAATATGAGTATAATTAGTTATATATTCGAATTTCCAAATGTTACCAAATTATTTTTACCAACATTTAATACATCATTTTTTTGATAACTAGTACCATTAATTTGGACCCATTTTATCACACTGTAATTATCAACATTATTATTTGGTAATATTTTCATAAAATTTTCAAAAGTGTCGATTGTTTTGAGTAGTGAAATTTGAGTTCCATATAATATTCTTTTTGAAAATCCTTCATTGCGTACAAACATAGAGCAAAGTTGTAATTGATGCTTGATAGATAAAGTATAACACGCATTTTTTCGACTTGTAATCACTTTGCTATTTTCTTTTAATTGTTTATGTTTAGCTTCATATCGAATTGAAGACATATTACTTAAAGGTCCAAATTTTTTCATAAGTCTAGAATAATGTATTAAATGATGGTGTTTAATTTTTAGTGGCATCTTAAATAGTTTTAAATGTAGCTTTATGTATTCAGATGCCAAAGATCTAAATCCTTCGATATTCTTGAGTGTAATAGCTGATATGGAAACAATATGAAGCATTTCAGACAAAATAAGATATAATTTCCACGTATAATTATTTTGTGGTATTAAATCACCAATTATAAAATTTAAATTTTCAATTAAGAATTTCATTTCTGATGCAGATAATATAATTATTCCACTTTTTATAGAATCACAAGATAACTTTGGAGGAATATTTTTATTAGAAGACACGTTATCAAAAAACAATATTCTTTCATTTAAAATATTTAATGAAAAGAAATGTTCTTCATATATAAAATTATGTAAAATTTTCGCTACATCATATCTACATATACCCTCGAGAAGATCGTGCATTGGATCAACTGAAACATTATTGATTACATGAAAATTTGGTATCGAATTAAATACACATTTCTCTTGAACACCAAAAGACTGATTACGTGAATGAAATAAATAATTTTCTTCTGTTCGTAATTTACTAACATTTTCAACATTCTGTTTTTTCAAATTAGAAATATCATCGTAACAAATTTTACAGCAATAGTTTGATCTAAAACTTCGCGAAAATCCTAAAATAGTATTTAAACCTAGATTATCTCCAACGATGAAAGCGAGAACAAAAAATACTCTATGTTGTTGGTTATTTATAGAAATTATTATTCCATTTTCTTGCAAATCTTTAATTTGATTTACAACATATTGAAAAATTCTTTTATTACCTAAAATTTTATGGTCCTGATAATTATGAATTTGAACTAAAAATATATTTTTTATCATGCTTGAAAATTCATAAGGTAATCCAAGAATAGAAGAATAAACTACACCAATTTTGTGAATACATTTTTGTGATCCTAAAGGATTATTTATTTCTACATCATCAAAATATAGAACTAAAGGGAGTACATTTCTATTTTTTTTTTTTACTTTCAATTGTTTTCCAGTATTCGCTATCAAAAAAAGTAAAAAACTGATTCTTCGTACATTTTTCTATATGCGATAAGATTGAAGAATAAACGTTTGGAAGTTCCAGGAATTTTATTAAAACTTGCTTCAAAGGAACAATACTCAATGTACTATTGCGTAATACAGTTCTAACTCTTTTTTTAGATCTCCCAGATGTTAAATACGATCTTATTATGATTTTAGAAGGTAAAAATAAACAATTAATATTTTTTAAGTATGCAAAAGTTATATGCTCAGTTTTAAACATTTTGAAACCGTTTTTTAAAATATTTAGCATGGATTTTAAATCTGTATTGTTATTAAACCTATGAGAAATAATTGTCAGAAGATTCGATAAATAAGAATTAGTCATTTCATTAATGATACTATGAATAGTTTTTCTACTTAAATTTCCATACGCATATAGATAAGTTATGAAGTAAAGTGACGTATTAATTACTTTATCCTGGAAAGTATTTAAACTAATATTTTCATTATTATTATCATTAATTTCTACGAAGTTTAATGGTAATAAAGAATTGTTTAAAATATCTGTATTTTTTATTAGTTTCTCAATTTCATCGTTGGTCATTTCATGCAACTCTGTAGTGTTATTTACAGACGTACTAGCATTTTCATTATCATTGTTGTGAGAATTATTATTCGAAACAGAAATTTTTTCAATCTGATGATCACGTATTAAATGACGTTTTAATGAATAAACATTTGCATATTTTTTAAAACAATTTGCAAAATTACAATCAACTTGGGAATATATACAAGTTTTATGTTTCAATGTAATGTGTAACATTAAAATATTTAACGAATAAAACGAATGTTTACAATAAAAACATGAAACCATTGTCAAATAAATTTAAAGTAGAAAAATTAAATAAAAAAAAAATCAATTTAATTCTTTTTAATCTGTGTATTCATTTTCAACTGAAATACTCAAAGATTCTTCATCACATGATAAATTTTCAACATTCTCTTTACCATGAATTTCTACTTTAACTTTATTTAATATATGTGCAATAAATGGTATGGCAGTGTCCCATTTTGTATTAAAATTGTAAATACCTTTCTGGATTAAAAGCCATAAATGTTCGCTGGCAACTGGATAACTTAATTGAAAGACAATAAAACATATGTCTAATGCTGTAATGACACTGTTGACTGTATACAAGGTTTCATCCACACAAACATAGATCTCATTTACTGTATTATTAGGGCCTACAGTGATGATGTACGGTTGAACTGTCAATTTTAGTGTTGCAGCGAAAATCTTTGTTTCCGTTCGTATTCGAGTTACAGCGGTAGTCTGAAAATAAATATGTTTATATTGTACAGGATGTGTCATAATAAATATATATATTCTATTATATATTTTTTTTAATACATACATTAGAAAAAAATATATTATAGATATAATAAAAAATCTATATATATGATTAACTATATAATACATTATGTATATAGTAAAAAAATAATTTTCAAACAAATACTAACATTAACGTGTTTAATCATGCTTTGTTGTGCGCTATTGCTATTGAAGGTTTAAAAATTTTCTTCCCACGGCCACATAATTTTCTTGGTGGTACAAAATGTGATAATAAGTGTATCATTTTTACTACTTTGTTGTCTGTAAAGGAAAATAATTTATTATAATTATTATAAATTGTTAAAAAAAGTATATAGAAAATTTTTTTAAATTAATAAGATAAAATAAATTTCCGTGTAGGAAATACTTATTTCAAGAAAAAAAAATAAAAAATAGTTTATTACCTTCTGTTACATCTTCATTGTCTATTTCCTTTAACATTAAAAATACTAATTGCTATCTTTGCTACTTGTAATTTGCATTTCTCGTATAGCTTCAAAAAATTTTTTCCAAATGTTGAAATTTATTTCCATATTTGTAATATTCATTTTATTAAAATCAATATTTATCAATTCATATCCTTGTGGATGTTTAAATAATGACCAATTATCAAAAATATTTGCTAAGTTTCTTTCTTCTAATGTAGCAAGATCATTCATTCTTATGTTATAGGTTTTTTGCCATTTTTCTAAAACATCAGCCCATGGTGCTATATTGTGCTTCAACCACTCAGCACACTCTTTTACCTCATCCTCAAATTCTAAATTTTCTGTAAATAGTACATTTTTATTAAACAAATAAAAATAATAAGTAATAGTAGTATTGACTAATGATTAAGTAGAAATTTATACCTGTTTGAACACTACCATGCTTTATAGTTTCTTTTTTAATTCTTTTAAATAATAGGTTATTTTTATATCTTTTATTACGCCACATCGAAATTAATTTGCCTTTTGATATTATTGATTTATTATATATTGAATCTTTTTTCTTGATTGGAGGAATATAATATGTTTCAGATGCTTCAGTAGGAAAAATTTCAACAATTGTTTTAGATATATGCTCACATAAATCATTTGTTAAACTATAAGAAATAATAAAATTAAAGAGATTAATAGTAGAATAGGTTAAAAGTAAAGTACAATATGTAAAATTAAAGTAAATTATTACCATGCAGACATATTTTCAATGTAAGAGATAATAATATCGCACAACATAGTCCTTAATTTGTCATCTAATCTATTTGTAGATTTGTATATTAAGTTAATTCGTTGCCCTGCTTTGTTTCCAGAAAGTAATTCTTCAATAGAAATCATTGTTTCTTTACTTAATATTTTTTGGGCGGATTTTGCATCTTCTTTATTAATTGTATTGTTATGTTCAACATCATAATTATTTGTATTTTCAGCAAGTTTCTAAACAAGAACATAATTAAAATTTATATTTTATGAACATTATTGCGTATCTGTAAACTGTTTTTCATCTCAACTACTAAATTTTAGAAAACAAAAAATATTCATATAATGTACAACATAGTATAATATATATAATATGTAATGTATAATATTTGCAAAAAAAATTACCATTTTCTTTTCCGAAGAATGAAAATTATCATCTTCTGTAGACAAATTTCTTTTATAATTTTCTTTCCAATAGGTCAAAAATATGCTTCTATCACCAATGAGAGGTATTAAATTTGCAATAAGCAGTTCATCAAGACATTTTAATACAGATTTAGTAATTCTATTTTCTAAAACAAAAGTTATATAATTTAAATTTTATACATTTATATACAATTAGGAGCAAATAGATTATTTTTAATACAAAATAGGACTCTGCCATATCATTTATTACACATATATTAAATAAAATTAAAGTAAAAATTCATGCTAAAGACAATGTTGAAAATGTATCATATGATAGAGAATCTTTAACATATTTCAGTTAAAAATGAAAACAAAAAATAAAATGAATTAAATTAATTTTTTTTTTTTATTTAATTTTTCAACATTAATTATATTTTACAATGATTTCCTGTTTTTATTGTAAACATTCGTTTTATTCGTTAAATACTTTAATGTTACACATTACATTGAAACATAAAACTTGTATATATTCCCAAGTTGATTGTAATTTTGCAAATTGTTTTAAAAAATATGCAAATGTTTATTCATTAAAACGTCATTTAATACGTGATCATCAGATTGAAAAAATTTCTGTTTCGAATAATAATTCTCACAACAATGATAATGAAAATGCTAGTACGTCTGTAAATAACACTACAGAGTTGCATGAAATGACCAACGATGAAATTAAGAAACTAATAAAAAGTACAGATATTTTAAACAATTCTTTATTACCATTAAACTTCGTAGAAATTAATGATAATAATAAATATTAGTTTAAATACTTTCCAGGATAAAATAATTAATACGTCACTTTACTTCATAACTTATCTATATGCGTATGGAAATTTAAGTAGAAAAACTATTAATAATATCATTAATAAAATAAATAATTCTTATTTATCAAAATTTCTGATAATTATTTCCCATTTATTTAATAACAATAAAGACATGAGTGCCATGCTAAATAGTTTAAAAAACGGCTAAAAAATGTTTAAAAGTGAGCATACAACTTTTACATACTTAAATATTAATTGTTTATTTTTACCTTATATAATTATAATAAGATCGTATTTAACATCTGGGAGATCTACAAAAAAGAGTTAAAACTGTATTGCGTAATAGTACATTGAATATTGTTCTTTTGAAGAAAGTTTTAATAAAATCCTTGGCACTTCCAAACGTTTATTCTTCAATCTTATCGCATATAGAAAAATGTAAGAAGATTCAGTTTTTTACTTTTTTTGATAGTTAATACTGGAAAACAATTAAAAACAGAAAAGAAAATAGAACTATACTCCCTTTAGTTGGACTTCCGTTTCCGGTAGCGAGAGTGACAGTCGTGTGTTTGTAAGAGTGTTTGGTGAGAGTGTGTTTTTGAGAAGAAGAAGGGCAGGATTGGAGTGTGAGGGGGTGAGGGGACGGAGAAGTAGCAGGTGGAGTTGGGAGAATAAGGGATAGGACAGCGGTAAAGGAATAGGGATACAGGAGTGATAGTAGGGTTGGGACGGGATTTAGAGGTTAGAAGGGATAGTAGGTATAGAGAAAAGAGAGGAAGCAGAAAAGAGGGAGGGTAGCGACATCGGGCGGTAGAAGTGAGAAGCATAGCAGGAGAGAGTTAGTGCAGTCGCGGGAAATTTTGAATTGGTGTAATCTACTGAGTATCCAATATAATATCTTAACATATAATTTGGTATTTTTACATTTCCTAAACTTAATTGATTTGTTTTCTTAGATTAAAAGTGATAATCTTAAATATAAAAAAGTCATTCTAGTAAATATTTTAAATAGGAAAATTGGCAGGTTAGAAGAAAGACGAGATGGAGGAAGGAAAGAAGGGAGGGAAAGAGAGGGAAAAGGAAGTAGAGGGGAACGGAGAGGAAAAGAGAAGAGTAGGAAGGCCGAGCAAGGCAGAAAGTCTTATGAGGGAAAGATCAAATAGTGCGCCACTGCTAGAATTGTTGAAGAGAGGAGAGAAAAGGAAGGGTGAACAGGGGGAGGAGATTAGAGTAGAGGAGGGAGAAATCTTTAAGAGGAGCAATATGGTAAAGAGATCGCCGGTAAGACAAGAAGAAGGAGGGCTAAGGGAGATGTTACGGGAGGTGAGGGAAGGTTTTAAAGAAATGAAAAGTGAATTGAGAGAATTGAGGGACGGTAGAGAGGAGATGAGGGAATGGATGGAGGAAATGAGGAAAAGAGTAGACAATTTGGAGAGAAGAGTGGAGGATATAGAGAAAGGTAGGGGAAGGGCGGAGAAGGTGACGGGAGGAAGGGAAAAGGATAAAGTAGAAGAGATAGAGCAGATGCAGATAAGAGGAAAGAGTGAAACGAAGGAACTAGAAGAAAGGATGAGAAGACTAGAATTAGAAAGGGAAAAGGGGGAAAGGGAGAAGAGGAAAAGGAATATAATTATAAAGGGGGTAAGAGTAAAGGAGGAGGGAAAGGAGGAATTAAAAAGAGAGATTGAAAAGATAGTAGAGGCAACGGGGGTGGTAGCGAGAGTGGAAGGGGTGAGGAGGATAGGGAATAAAGATAAAGATAAAGATAAGGGGGGAGGGATCATGGTATGGGTGAGATTAGCGAGTGTGAGGGAAAAAATTGATGTGATGAAGGGAAAGATGAAGCTGAGGGATAGGAAGGAGTGGATCGTGGACGACTTGACGGAAAAAGAGAGAAGGGTAGAGTGGTGGATAAAGAGGGAAGCAGAAAGGAATAGAAGAAAAGGAAAGAAGGTAAGAGTAGGATATATGAAAATGTGGATTGAGGATAAATTGTGGATATGGGATGAGATCAAAGATCAATTAAGGGAATGGAGGGGAAGAGATGCAAGAGTGGTGGAGAGAGGGGGAAAGGAGGAGAAAGGGAAAGAGGTTTTTTAAAAGGGGGGGTGGGGTGGGAGAGAGGGGGAAGGATGGGAATGAGGGAAATGGAAAATATGATAAAAGGAGGAATAGAAAAAGGAGGGACAGTAAAGAATATAAAATAGGATTTTGGAATGTAGCAGGCATGGAAAATAAAGAGGAGGATTTTAGGGAGAAATTGAAGAAATGGGATGTGATGTTTTTGAGCGAGACATGGTTACAGAAGAAAGGATGGGAGAGGGTAAAAAGATGGTTACCGAAGGGATACATTTGGGAGGTGCAAGAAGCGGGAAGAAAGAGCAAAAAAGGGAGGGCAATGGGGGGGATGATTGTAGGGATTAGGGATGGGATAGAAAGAGGAAAAGAGAATAGGAAAAGGAGAGAGGTGGGTTTACAGGTGAGTAAAGTCAAATTAGGGGGAGAATGGTGGAAACTAGTGGGTGTATACGTGAATGGGGATTTAGAGGAAAAAACGAGACAATTAAGAGAGTGGATGGAGGAGAGAGAGGAGGGGGTAAGTATATTAATAGGGGGGGATTTTAATGCGAGAACGGGTAGAGAGGGGGAGGTATAGGAGAGGAGGAAGAAGGAGGGGTAGGGGAAAGAGAGAGAAATTCAAAAGATGGGAAGATGAATGGAGAGGGAAAGAAATTGTGTGGTTTTTTAAAGGAATTAGGATGGTCAATTCTGAACGGATGTATAAAGGGAGATGAGGAGGGAGAATGGACATATACTGGAGGGAAGGGGGGACTGTAATTGACTATGTAATCGGAAATGAGGATTCGAGAGGTAAAGTGGTAAAGATGAAGGTGGAAGACTGGGTGGACTCGGATCATCAGCCATTAACGGTGTACGTGAAGGGGGGAGGAAGGGGGGAAGAAAGGATTGGGAAAAGAAAAGGAAGAGAAAGAAGAGGGGTGTGGACGGAAGAGGGAAGGAAGAAATTTGAGGAATACATGGGCAAGAGGGATAATGTTTCGGAGGTGATTGAGGAGGATTGGAGGAAATTGAAAAAGAGAGTGGAAGGAGCATTGGAAAGAGTAGAGAGAGAAGAGAAAAAGGTGCGGAGAGGATGGTGGGATATAGAATGTAGGAATATGAAAAGAGAAGTAAGGGAAGAGTTTAAAAAGTGGAAGAAAAGAGGAGGGAATGGGGAGAAATATAAGGAGATGAGGAAGGGATATAGAGAACATTGTAAGGAAAGGAAAAGAAGGGAAAGAGAAAGATGGGAGAAAGAATTGGAAGGTGTAAAAACGGAAGGGGATGTTTGGAGGGTAGTAAATAGGGGGAGGAGAAAGAGAAAGAGAGTCACGGAAGGGATCGAAATGAGGGAATGGGAGGGACACTTTAGAAAGGTGTTGGGGGGAGTAGAGTGGAGGGTGAGAGGGGAGGTGAGGGGAAGAGAAGGAGTGGAAGATGATATCAGTAGGGAAGAAATAGCAAGGGCTGTAAGTAAACTGAAGGAGGGAAAAGCGGCGGGAGGGGATGGTATCGTAAATGAAGTATGGAAATATGGGGGAAAAGAAATAAAGGAATGGCTGTGGGAAATATGTGACAGAGTGTGGAGAGGAGAGGGGTTGCCGGAGGAGTGGAGGGAGGGGGTGGTAGTGCCGATAGTGAAAAAGGGGGAAGGGGAGAGGGTTGAAGAATATAGAGGGATCACGCTAACGCAGACGGCATACAAGGTGTACGCAGCGGTACTTGCGGAGAGATTGAGGGAGGAGGTGGAGAGGAAAGAGATACTCCCACCGAGTCAAACGGGGTTTAGGAGAGGGGTAGGCACAATTGATCAGATCTACGTGCTGAATTATATGATAAACAAGAGGGTGGCAGTAAGGAAAGGCAAGATGGTAGTGCTATATATAGACCTGAAAGCCGCGTTTGACTCGGTGGATAGGGAAATCCTCATACAGATGATGAGGGACAGGGGAGTTAGAGAAAGCTTGGTCGTGAGGTGCGAGGAGGTACTGGAGGAGACCCTAAGTAGAGTGAGGGTGGGGGAAAAGGTAGGGGAAAACTTTTGGACGGGGAAAGGGGTGAGACAGGGGTGCCCTCTGAGCCCATGCTTATTCACGATACTGCTGGCGGATTTGGATGAGGAGTTAGAGAGGGAGGGATGGGGAGGAGTAAGGGTAAAGGGAAGGAAAATATACTCGCTAGCGTATGCAGATGATGTGGCAGTGGTTGCAGAGGAGGAGACAGGGATGAAAGGGATGATTAAGGCATTAGAAAGATACATAGAACGGAAGGGACTAGAGGTCAATGTAGAAAAGACGAAAATAATGAGGTGTAGAAGGGGAGGCGGAAGACAGAAAAAGATGGTGTGGAAATGGAAAGGAAGAGAGATAGAAGAGGTGAGAAAATACAAATACCTAGGGTATGTAATGATGGCAAATGGGGGTCAGAAAGAACATATAGAGGAGAGAGTTAACAAGGGAGCAGTGGTGATGAGAGAAGTATGGGGAATAGGAAAGAGGAGATTTGGAAAGAACTGGGCTAGAAGGATGTGGTTATTTGATAGGTTGGTATGGACGGTGGTTAGCTATGGGGCAGAAATTTGGGGGTGGAAAGAAAGGGAAAAGGTAGAGAGGATACAGGACAGGTTCTTGAAGTGGATTGTGGGGGTTGGGAGGTACACGCCGGGGTACATGGTGAGGGAGGAAATGCAGAGGGAAAAGTTAAGGGGGAGGGCAGGGTTGAGGGCATGGAGCTATGAAAAGAAACTGGGAGAAGGAGGAGGAGGAGAGCTGGCGAGGTTGTGTTTGGAGGAAATGAGAGACAGGGCGAAGGTAGGAAAAGTAGTGGGTAAATGGGAAGAGGAAAGGAGAGACTTTTACGAGGAGAAGAGCTGGAACCTAACTGAGATAGAAAAGATGAGAGAGGGGGGAGAGCTGAGGGGGGAAGAGGTAGTGGCAAGAGAGAGAAGGTGGCAGGAGGAGGAAAGATGGGAGAAAATTAGGGGCTCGAGATATAACTTATGGTATGGTAGGGTGAAAGGTAAGGGGGTGCCAGAGTACCTAAAGAAGGGATGGAAGGAACAAAGATGGCAGAGAGTGGCGAAGTTTAGGTTAGGAGACGGGATGATGGGGAATAGATATTGGGAAGGGGATGAAGAAAGGAAGTGTAGGATATGTGGAGGGGGAATGGAAACTTGGGAGCACGTATGGGAGGAATGCACGAATTGGGGGGTTGAAAAAGGATGGCAGGAGATGGTGGATGAGGTTTTGGGAGAAGATGGGGAGGGAGAGATTTGGATGAGGAGATTAGAGGAGATGAGGGAGGGAGGAGGGTGGTTGGGTGTGAATGAGAGTGTGGAAGGAAGAGAGGAAAATGCGGCGGAAACGGAGGTCCGGAGAATGAGTGTGGATGTATGGATGGATGAATGATCTTTCTCTCTCTCTCAGGTGTTGGATGGGATGCGAGGAATAAAATTGCGAAGTTTAAATTTTGTAAGCGGAGCGGAGGTCCGCAGTGTACTCCGCAAGGAATAAAGTACCTTTATATATATACTCCCTTTAGTTCTATATTTTAATGATGTAGAAATAGATAATCCTTTAGGATCACGAAAATGTATTCACAAAGTTAATGTAATTTATTCTTCTATTTTTAGATTACCTTATAAATCTTGAAACATGATAAGAAATATTCTTAAGTTCAAATTCATAAATGTTAAAACCATAAAATTTTAGGTAAGAATTTTTCAATAAGTTGTAAATCAAATTAAAGACTTGCAAGAAAATGGAATAATTATTTCTATAAATAACAAACAATACAGAGTATTTAATGTTCTCGCTTTCATTGTTGGACATAATTAAGGTGTAAATATGGTTCTAAAATTTTCGCGAAGTTTTAGATCAGACTGTTGCTGTAGAATTTGTTACAAAGATATTTCCAATTTAGAAAAATAAACTGTTGAAAATGTTAGACATTTAGAATGTTAGAAATGTTAGAAATGTAGTATAATTTTCAAAACAATTTATTTAATGGATTTAGCAAACATAGAAATATTTTTAAAATATTTTAAGAATATTTTGTGCAATATAGGGTAATGTAATGGAATGTAATAAAATAAATTTTTAAAAATTTTATATTTTAAATTAAATGTCTTTTAGAAGAATCATTGTAGAATTAATATTATTATAGTTATATTTCCTCTTGTTCTTTAATTTTCAATTTTTCTTTCAATTGGCTCGTTAAAAATAACGATAATTAAAATTTGGCACTTGTGTAAATTATATTCTTCTATACTGTTATATAATTAATTTATGTTTCACATATTATACAAAATATGATTAAACATGTTTACTGTTAAAAAAAAACGTATGTATGTGTATATATATATATAATTAAAATAATATTCACAAAATTTTAAATATTTTTACAATTTAAGTACATCACGCTCGTGACATACAGTACAAGTCAATAGACTCACAAAAAGCATTTATACATTAATAAAAGATAAAAATAAAAACAACATACATTTATAATCATTCACTTACTTTTAAAGTCGTCCTCGAGATGTTCCAGATTTAGATGTTTCAATATTTGCCTCACTTCATCATCCATGTTGAAAACACTTCACTTTCTGTGAGTTGAAGTATGTGCAGAAAAAGTCGTTGGATTTAGTGAACCTATGGACCTAAACTTAATGCGTTACGGACATTTACCCATAGTTACACATACACACACTGAAAATAAAATTTACTAAATTTTAATAAATATTTGTGTATATATTGTGTAAAAGAATATTTATTTGCGTTTCATAAATATTTACTTAATGCAAAGAAATTAATAATTACATTTAATTAATTTGTCTATTACTAAATAAATATATATTTAAATTTAGTAAACATTTATTAGCATATATATTGGTATTTGTTAAAATTTAATAATTTTTTCAGTGTACATGAATATACTAGCCATGCTGGCTTGCATGAAACAGAGAGCGAGAGGGGGGGAGTAAGGAAGGAGAGGAGAGAGAGAGAGAGGAAAGGGGAGAGAGAAAGAGGGTGGGTGTGTGTGAGAGAGAGAGGGAGGGGGGGGTGAGTGAGTGAGTGAAAGAGTGAGTGAGTGAGAAAGAGAGTGAGTGAGAAAGAGAGTGTGTGAGAGAAATAGAGAGAGAGGGTGGGGGTGGATGAGTGAGTGAGTAAGAAAGAGAGTGAGAGGGGGGGAAGGGCAGGAAAGGAAGAGAGACAAATATTATTAAAACAATATGCGAAGAAAATCCTGAAATCAGCCACATCAGTGATCAAATAACAATGGATACATTCCGTTCGATTCCGTTACACAGTGCTTGTCCTTCTTCACTATTTGCTGAACAAGGATAAGCGATACATCATGCGCAGGATGCGTGATAAATCGGAAAGCATTCACGTTTATATCTCGACATCATCGAAAAATTGCAAAATTGTTCGATTTATATTACATATTCATGCTCTATTGACAATTAAGATTATATGCGATACATATTCTTAATCTTAATTGCATAAAACGTATGTAAAATCGCGATTTTATGATTTTTAATGATACCAAAAAATTTAACTGAGAGTCGTAATTGAGATCGCTACTGCGTAGTTATACTCAGATTTTTCTTGGAATATGTATACTCGATACTTACCGTTGGCTAAAGGTGATCGTGATGAGGACGTTTCATTTCAGAACACTTTTTCACTTTTTAATTAAACAGTTTGCTCAGCGAGCGAGCGAGCACGTTCTAGCGAGGGCACCGAGCACAAGAGAGGGCAGCGAGCACGAGCACGTTAGGAAGTAGGAAATGTAGCCGAATAAGAGACGGTGGAAACAACTGATGCGCGAATAGCGCGATGCGCGCGATAGGCGCGATGGGCGTTTGCGCGATGAATCGAAAATAATCCCTAGTTGCTAAGCTCGCGCTACCGGTGTTAGGCACACACTGTCGCCCGGTCTGTTCGCTTATAACGCGCATTTGACAACAAGTTGATTAAGGAAAAGATCTGTATTCATAACGTTCTTACATTGAAAAAAAGTTTTATATGAAACAAATATAATTAAAAAAGTTGCAAGTCCTGAATTTTAAGAAATATTTCGTATAAAAAGTAAAAGAAATTATACTTGCAAATATTTATTTAAATAGAAAAAATATTTATTTAAAATTTTATTTTTGTTTTTAAATATTAACATTTTGTATGTAAGAAATATTTTTTCAAAAATAACTTATTTTTTAAAGTAATAATAATTGCTTCTTTAAGTATTAATATAATAAATTGATTAAATATTTTAAAAAATTTAAAAATAAAATTTTTTTAATTGAAAAAATAGGTACTTTGTTTTGTTAAACATGCAGTTAAAGTATAGAAATAACAATTTCGTAGAAATAATAAACTATTACAATTATTAAAATAACAATTTACTTGAATATATAAAATTATTTTTTGGAATAAGTAAATAACTTACTTGCATATGAAATAAATATGTTTACAATATAAATAAATATATTACCATTCACAACCAGCAGTAAAAATAATTTATTTCATTTAAGTGATTCATTTACTTAATTTATAAAATAAATTAATATATTCAGGTAAATTGTTATTATATTTTAAATAATTAACTATTTCCATTTATTATTTCTAAAATATTTTATTTCTTCATTTTAATAATTCATTATAATTGCATGTTTAGTAAAATAAAGTATCTATTTTGTCAATTTAAAAAAGTCATTTATTACATTTTGAAACATATTTATCTAATTGAATATATTAATATTTAAAAAATCTATTTTTTTAATGTCAAAAAATAAATTGCTAACTTTAAAAAAACAGTTTTTAAATTAAAACTTTTGATGTTTGAAGACAAGAAAATAAAATTTCAAGTAAATATTTCATATATTTAAATAAATATTTTCAAGTATATAAGAATTTCTTTATTAACTTACGAAATATTTATTTAAATTGTAACGGTACGCGGTTTCGGTCGGATCGGTGCGGTGCGGGAACTTCGGGATCGGGCCGGATAAGGCTCGTCGGTTGGTCAGGTGTCCGTAATGATTATACCCAGTGTTGTTAAGTGCAAACGATAGAGAATGATTTATTGCTGATCAAGAGAAGAGCACAAGAAAAGAAAGGAAAAGCGTTGACAAGAAGCATAAAATACATAGATCGTTTATAGAGATGATACTATCATAATACTACAGAGCTAATACTAGAGATAATAATACAGAGCTAATACTAGAGATAAGAATACAGAGCTAATACTAGAGATGATAATACAGAGCTAATACTAGAGATCATAATACAGAGCTAATACTAGAGATAAGAATACAGAGCTAATACTAGAGATGATAATACAGAGCTAATACTAGAGATCATAATACAGAGTTATGCGGGCTGCTTGCCCGTACGGTCGGGGAGTCGCGGGACGCGGCGGGATTGGCTAACGCGGTGGCGTGAGCGTGTGCGCGAGCGCGAGTCGTTGCCGATGCGGTCGTCGCCGCGATTCGCCCGAGCGCGCCCCGTGCAAGTGGAGCGCTTGATCGACAGGTTGCTTGTGCCCTGTCGAGGACTAGGTTACAAGTTTTGTCGGTGCGGCAGTCAAGGTACTCGAGGACGACGGTGATTGGTCGAGAATGCTCGGCCGGTGATGCTGACGAGAATGCTCGTCGAGGATTTCAGGGTCGATCGGTCGAGGATACTCGGCCGGGGGTACCGACGGGAATGCCCGTCGAGGATATTTGAGTGCGACGAGAATGCTCGTCTTAAGGGAGCGATCGAGAATGCTCGGTCTGTGGACGGGTCGGATAGTCGGACGGATCTGACTTGTGCGTTCCCACTGCCGGCTTATATATCCGAACGCGCGGCTGAGCAAGCCAATCCGCGCGCTCGGTCGGTTGAGCCGGAGTGGGAGCGTTACGGAACGCCACGGTCGGCGCGCGTGTCGCCGCGTGGTCGCACGGCGAAGTTCGGTCGTGCGCGCACGTGGCCCTCGACTGCACTCGGCGTTCGGTGTTCGGTGGACGGAACGGAGGCGCATGGACGGTGGAGGGGCGTATCGTTACATCACCCCTCCCCGTTTAAGTGGCGAACTTAGGCCACTACGCCGGGAATTCCCGTACGTAGTGGCAATGCCCGGTGCGATCGAACCGCAACGTGTAGCGGCGGGTCGCCAACCGCACCTTATACACTCGCGACACTCTCGCGGCGTGGTACGGCACATGTATAATTAGATCGTCGCTGACGCGTACCGGTACGGACGGAAGGGATCGCGGTGTGGTGGCCACGGGAGTACGGATCGTGGATGTTGGCGCGTCCTTTGGAGTGGCTGGTGTTCGTGACCCTTCCTCGTTGGTGTCGGCAGCGGCGGCTGGCTGGGTTGACGGGGCGGATGGCGGAATCGCTCGTTCGGTGGTCACCGGTATCGTGTCGCTGTCTGGTTGCGTGGTGATGGAGGCGGGGACGGGTGCGTGGTCCTCTTCTTCCAGATCGGAAAGGGTCCCGCCGAATACGGCCAGTAGGGTTGCCCTAGCCTTTTGTCGTGCCGTCGGGTGGTGTGGAGGTGGTGTCGGCTTCTTCGGCCGGCCCCGGTCTTTCGGCGCGGCATCCCCAGAGGACTGCACCTTCCCGTCGGGATCGTCGGCCGGCGTGGTTGAGATGGCTGCCGGTGTCGCTTTTCTGGTCGTTGGTATGCGGGGTCGGTTTAGCGGTGACGGTGGCTCGGTCAAGAGTGCCGCCAGCTTCCTCGCGTTGACAGCGGAGGATCGCTGCACTCGTACTCCGACGACCGGTGCGCTCTTTGATCGGTGATAGGCTGGTTGGGCCGGCTGCGGACGGGGCACCGGTTTCCTGGCCGCCTCGATGAGGGCATGCGGCGGCGCTCGGACGCTAGCGACGGGTTTCCTGCGTCTTTGAATTGGAGCTGCCCCAGATGACCGTACGGGTACTCCGTGTGTGCTGGCGGTCGGCAGCGGTGCGGCTCTGGACGCCCGGTGGTGGGGGGTCGGCGGGAATAAGTCCGGCTGCTGCGTAGCCGTGGCCATGGCTTGTGCCCACAGTTTCTCGAACTCCTCGTCGTCGTCAGCTGGTGCTGATAGTAATGCGTCTAGTTGCTCCATCGCTAGAGGTAACTTTCTGCGGTTTCCGGGCCGGTTGGTCTGCCTTATATACCTCTCCGGGTTTGGGAGAGGGTGCTCCTTCCCTCGGGATGGCATGGCTCCTGGACGTGATTTTCACGTGTTCATCTCCTGGCAGGGCCATCGGCATCGGATTCTGCTGTCTCATGGTTGCCGTCATCTGCCCGGTCGTCGTCCGCACGGTCGTCGTCTGCTCGGTCGTCGTCTGCTTGGTCGTCGTCTGCTCCGGTGTGATCGTGTTGTTCGTCTTCGGTATCCTCTGCATCGGTCTGTTCGGCAACGGCTTCTCGTGTGCCCGGCTTAAGGTCTTGCACGTGGACTCGACGGTGCCATTTGCCCTGCGGGTCTCGGATGTCCACGATCACGGGGGAGTGTATTTTGCGGACTTCGAACGGTCCGGCATACTTAGGGGCCAACTTGGCGTTAAACCCCTGGCTCTTATTGGATAGCAGATGTTCTCGCTTCCATACGGTGTCCCCTAATGCCGGTTTCCACGCGCGCCTACGTAGGTTGTAGTGCCGCTCTTGCCGGTTGAAGGCACGTGCCAGGTTGGTTCGCACGACCTCGTAGGCCTCCCTCAATCGCTGTTGATTGGCGGTTGGCGCTGCTGCCGGTACGGGCCGTCGATCGCGGAGTCCGGTCGGTTCTTCCAGTTCGCGCCCGTGGTTTAAATAGGCGGGCGAGTATCCGGTGGCGTCGTGCGGAGCCGTATTATAGGCGAACTGTAATGCGCCTAGTTGCTGGTCCCATAGGCGGTGGTTGTTCCCCACGAACTGTGCTACCATCGTCTTGATCGTCCGGTTCGTTCGTTCAACGGGGTTGCAGTGAGGGGCGTAGGCCGGTGTGGTACGATGCTCCACCCCTAGTTCCTGCAACAGGGCTTTCATCGGTCGCCCTATGAACGGCCTACCGTTGTCCGAGATGACCTGCCGGGGACATCCGTGCCGGTAGACGATACGGTCGGCGACGTGTTGCGCGATGGTCGCCGCGGTCGCTCGCCGCAGTGGGCTTAGCTCGACCCACTTCGTAAAGCGGTCTTGCATCACTAGTAGCCACGTATGGCCACTAGTGGACCGCGGAAGGGGTCCCACCAAGTCCATCGTGACTTGCGCCCACGGCGCGTCGACATGGGACGTGTGTAAGAGTCCGGCTGGCCGTGTCTGCGCGTGTTTGTGCCGCAGACAGCTCCGACAGTTTCGGACGTACCGGGCGATGTCGGCGAACATCCCCGGCCAGTAGTAACGCCGCGCGGCTCGGGCAATAGTTTTCGCGATTCCCAGGTGCCCGGCGGTGGGGGCATCGTGCACCTGGGTCAGGATGGTCGGACGCTCCGGTCGCGGGATGCACCGTTTCCACTGAGCCTCGGCCGGCTCGTCCTTGAAATCGGTCGAGTGAAGGATACGGCGGTAGAGTCGGCCCCCCCGAATCTCATAGTCAGGGAAGTTCTCCGGGCGCCCACGCACGTGGCGGAACTGTCGGCGGTACCAGGTACACGCGGGCGGTGTTCGGTTGCAACACACGGAGGGCAGGCGGGAAAGCGCGTCAGCCACGCGGTTGAGCTTCCCGGCTCGGTACCGTACGTCAAACGAGTATTGTTGGAGCTCGAGTGCCCAACGCCCGAGTCGTCCGGTGGGAGAATCCATGCGGCGTAGCCACTGGAGGGCCTGGTGGTCGGTGATGACCGTGAATTCGTAGCCCTCCAAGTAGCCCCGCAGGTGTCGGATTCCCCATACTACGGCCAGGCACTCGAGCTCGGTCGCGCTGTAATTTTTCTCGGCTCCGTTCAATGAGCGGCTGGCGTAAGCAATGACGCGTTCGCCGTCTTCGAAGAATTGTGACAGGACGGCGCCTAGCCCGTGCTGGCTGGCATCCGTCTGCAGCAGGAATCGTCGCGAGAAATCCGGACACGCGAGGGTGGGTGCGGTGGTTAGCGCCTCTTTCAAGCTTTGGAAGGCGCGCTCCTCTTCCGGACCCCAACGCCATCGAGCGTTCTTCCGCGTGAGTTGGGTAAGGGGTGCCGCGATGGCGGCGAAGTTCGGTGTAAACCGTCGATACCACGAGGCCAGCCCCACAAACTGGCGGATCTGGCGGATGTTAGTGGGAGTTGGCCACTCGGTGACGGCCCGGACCTTGTCCGGATCGGTGCGGATACCTCGTCGGTCCACGATGTGCCCGAGGTACTTTAGTTCGGTGCGGCAGAAGTGGCATTTTTCTGGGTTTAACTTTAGGCGTGCCTCGCGCAGGCGGCGGAACACCTCCTCTAGGTGTTTTAGGTGGTCGGCAAAGGTCGGACTGGCAATGATAACATCGTCCAAGTACACAAATACGTGCGGCTCGAGTTCGGGCCCCAAAATCCGGTCGAGAAGTCGTTGGAAGGTGGCCGGGGCCGAGTGCAAGCCAAACGGCATCACCGTGAATTGCATCAGGCCGCGACCCGGTACGGTGAAGGCCGTGATGGGACGGCTCTCCGGCGTTAGGGGGATTTGCCAGTACCCCTTTTCTAGATCGAGGGTCGAGAGGTACTTGGCTCCTCGCAACTTGTCCAGCGTGGGTGTGATATGCGGCAAGGGGTAGGCGTCCCGCTCGGTCACCTCGTTGACCTTCCTGAAGTCTATGCAGAAGCGGTGCCGGCCGTCCTTCTTTCTGACGATGACCACCGGGGAGCTCCACGCGCTGTTGGAAGGCTCGATCACCCCGGCGGCCTCCATTGCATGGACTTCCTCGTCGATGATCCGTTGCATTGCGGGGTTCCGTGACCGATACCTTTGTTTAATGGGGTGTTCGGTCTTTACCCGGATATGGTGCACGGCCTGGTCGGTGGGTCCTCGAACGTGTTCGAACTTAGCAAGCTCGGTGGCTAGAAACGCCTGTAGTTCCCGCTCTTCCTGCGGTGTGCGTTCGGTCATCCCGGCGGTGACCCCATGCGTGGGTCGAGGCTCTCGGCGTCGTCGGGCTTGAGGGGGCGGCGGTGGTGGGATGGTGAGACCAAGCTTAGACCACAAATCCGTCCCAATCAGCAGGTCGCTCTCCAGGGACGGGAGGAGCTGGAACGTGTGCTCCAGCTTCCGCCCGGCAACGTGTAGCGGGAGACGGACTCGCCCCGGAGTGGTAGCGGTGGTCCCGTCGGCCAGGTGGATGGTCTCGTTCTGGACCTCCGGCCAAATGCGCAAGGTCTTGGCGTGTTCGGCGACCCGGCGGTTAATCATTGAGATCTCGGCCCCGGTGTCCAGCAGGGCCGAGAATCGGCGCGGTCCGACGCGCACCGTAATGTGCGGTCGCGGCTGGTATTTTATCTGGATGCGGGCCGAGGGGCGGACGCGTCCTCGGCCGGTGGCGCGTTTCCCGCTCGGGGATGGCACTCCCTAGTCAGGACTCCATCCTTGCCGCACTGCGAGCAGAACTTGCGGGCCGGTCGCTTGCAGTCGAAGCGGCTATGGCCGCGCTGCTTACACCGCCAACAGGCGGTGTTTCGGTCGTAAGGCTCAGCGGTGGTGGCGGCGGCCGTGGTGACTTTACGTTTCTCTGCCCGGTTCTCGCTCTCCTGCGCCTTGGTGATCTCCTCGAACTCGGCGGCCTGCTCTGCCAGGTCGGCGAGGTCGGTAGCGTCGGTGAGGCGCACGTAAAGTTTATATTCGGCCCTTAGGTTCTCATATAACCGGTCGACCTTCTCGGCCTGTGTGAACCCGCCTGCGCGCCGCATCATGGTTTGCAGGGCGGTCGCGTATTTGGCGTAAGGCTCCTTTGGTTGTTGCCTGCGCTCCTGGATTTCTCGGGCGAGCTTGGCCTGGTATCGTCGGGGCAGGTATTGCCGTCTGAGCGCGTGCGTAAAATCGGACCAGGTGTCCCAGCTGTCACGCTCGTTCCGGTACCAGGCCAGCGCGTCGCCCTTCAGAAGTTCGGGTAGGCCAGCCTTCATCTGGCCGTCGGTATATCGGTACTCCTCTTGGAGTTCGGCTATCCGCTCCAGGAAGGACAGCGGGTCCCGGCCATCAAAGTGGCAACCCCACTTTCTCATTTGGTTCATCACCTTGCTATGGGCACCGTGGTCGGTCGCGTTTGTTAATTCGGGGCCCGGCGGTGGTACGGAGGGACTGGGCATCGCGGCAAAATGATTTTTCACGCGGTGGCGGAGTTCCTCGGCGGTACCGGAGGCCTCAATCTGATACGATTGGGCCAAGACTTCGAGTTGCTCTCTCGGTAAGCGATCAATCCATTCTGTCAACGGCATTGTCGTATCTGGGTATAATCAGTCGGTCGTTTAAAACGGTCCCTGTTCGGGCGCCATGTAACGGTACGCGGTTTCGGTCGGTTCGGTGCGGTGCGGGAACTTCGGGATCGGACCGGATAAGGCTCGTCGGTTGGTCAGGTGTCCGTAATGATTATACCCAGTGTTGTTAAGTGCAAACGATAGAGAATGATTTATTGCTGATCAAGAGAAGAGCACAAGAAAAGAAAGGAAAAGCGTTGACAAGAAGCATAAAATACATAGATCGTTTATAGAGATGATACTATCATAATACTACAGAGCTAATACTAGAGATAATAATACAGAGCTAATACTAGAGATAAGAATACAGAGCTAATACTAGAGATGATAATACAGAGCTAATACTAGAGATCATAATACAGAGCTAATACTAGAGATAAGAATACAGAGCTAATACTAGAGATGATAATACAGAGCTAATACTAGAGATCATAATACAGAGTTATGCGGGCTGCTTGCCCGTACGGTCGGGGAGTCGCGGGACGCGGCGGGATTGGCTAACGCGGTGGCGTGAGCGTGTGCGCGAGCGCGAGTCGTTGCCGATGCGGTCGTCGCCGCGATTCGCCCGAGCGCGCCCCGTGCAAGTGGAGCGCTTGATCGACAGGTTGCTTGTGCCCTGTCGAGGACTAGGTTACAAGTTTTGTCGGTGCGGCAGTCAAGGTACTCGAGGACGACGGTGATTGGTCGAGAATGCTCGGCCGGTGATGCTGACGAGAATGCTCGTCGAGGATTTCAGGGTCGATCGGTCGAGGATACTCGGCCGGGGGTACCGACGGGAATGCCCGTCGAGGATATTTGAGTGCGACGAGAATGCTCGTCTTAAGGGAGCGATCGAGAATGCTCGGTCTGTGGACGGGTCGGATAGTCGGACGGATCTGACTTGTGCGTTCCCACTGCCGGCTTATATATCCGAACGCGCGGCTGAGCAAGCCAATCCGCGCGCTCGGTCGGTTGAGCCGGAGTGGGAGCGTTACGGAACGCCACGGTCGGCGCGCGTGTCGCCGCGTGGTCGCACGGCGAAGTTCGGTCGTGCGCGCACGTGGCCCTCGACTGCACTCGGCGTTCGGTGTTCGGTGGACGGAACGGAGGCGCATGGACGGTGGAGGGGCTATCGTTACAATATAAATATATATTTGTAAAAACTCAATGATACTTTTCTGTTACATCTCAGAGGCATTACAAAGTACTAAATATTCTGATTTCATAACGTAACATTACATTGCGAATACATGACAGGAACATCGTAAAACTTTTACGTTGCCATATACTTGTAGAACGTAAGAGGAATGTCCAATGTCATACGAGGAGTTGTAAGACTCCTCATATTCAGTTTACAAGAAATATATAAAGATCTGACAGTACAGAATTACCGTTTCAACTGTCTCCTTTGTATCAATTTTCCGATAGCATCTCGTGTGGATACAGAAACCTTCCGATATCCCGGACTCATTGTTCTGCTTAATTGTATCTTAAATATGAAATAAAGAAATTAAAGATTAAAATATAAGTAAAAAGAAAAGATAATTGTTATATGTCTCAAAAAGTGAGCTGTCAAGACAATAATGGAATTAATGTAAACCAAAAATGAAAATGGTTATTTATAAAAATTCTGTATATAGTTGTGAGTTTATTTACGTGTACGCACATGTGTATGTGTATACACGCGTAAACATAATTGGCGAGACAGATTTAGCAAACATTTATCAAACTATACCTAATTTATAAGAGATGAAACAACAAACGTATCTGGAACGAACTCCTCTCCTTCATCAACAGTGACGTCTGATCCGTTACTACTTTGGACTCTCCAGTACGGCATTAAATAACATTTTGCCTTAACATCATTCAATGACGCTATCGCCAAATCGTTAGACAATGCAGAACACAAGACAGTTTCTAATGCGGATGATGGAACAGCAACATCATACAAGTCTTCGACAATTTGAAATTTGTTGAATATCAAATAATAGATGTCATCAATTCCAACAATATTGCGTACAACACACATAGAACAATTATTTAACATGATGCATCTATCGCTTAAAGAATCAACGTTAATGAAGAATTTCTCAGTCTGTAGTTTTTTATACTGGACACAGTGCGAGGATAATTGTGCAGGGAGGATAATTGTGCAGGTAATAAAGGACCGTTAACGTGCCTTTTGAAGACTTTAATTGCATTGGCAATTCGAGGTTTAAATTCTTCCTTCTTCTCTCTTTCTGCTTGTCTGAGGGCAAACTGTTGCAAAGATTGATTGGGCTTCCTGTAAACCGTTCTAAAGAACGTCATATTGTTTTCGTAAGGAAATGCCGAAAATGTGTCAAGTGGACCCAGGCGTTCAGCATCTTGTGCTAAGTGCAGCAATGCATGCACATTGTACGATAGAAAAGTTAGCTTATAAAAGCGTGAACAGGTCTCGACGAATTTTTTTAATGCAAGTTTTGCAAAGTTTATCATAGTTGGTAAGAGTGTAGAAGAACATAGTGCACGAATAGCTGCGTGTAAAAGCAAGAAGTGCTTTTAACCTTCTTAGTGCACGAATAGCTGCGTGTAAAAGCAAGAACTGCTTGTAACCCCGCCGCAACCGGCCCCGCCCCCGGATATCACACGTCGCTACCTCGAGGAAGCACACGAACTCGTGCGGATACACCTAGCGCGCGCATTCCCAACGCCAGCAAAAACATTACAATCTCCGACGCCGCGCATGGCGACCGCAGATCGGAGAATGGGTGTGGAAACGAGACCACCCGCTCTCGAACAAAGCCGACGCGTTTAACGCCAAACTCGCTCCAAAATTTCAAGGCCCCCTCGAAATACGCAAAATCATCTCGCCCGTGATTGTTGACCTACGCGACCGACGCGGGCGATGGACTCGACACGTACACATACAGCATCTCAAACCAGCACCACGCACCGAGGGCCAGAGAGGAGAGATCGAAAGCAAGACCAACTCCGGAGATGACACACCGACGCTCCGCCGGAAAATAACATCACGCCAAACCAAAACACCGGGGACGAGGAGGACAACGAGGAATAGGAGGGGAGGTCAGCCGTTAAATTCGAAAAGAAACGCAGCTCGCCACTAGCGAACCGACCGTCCCAGCGACATGGAACGCACAGAGCGCGATATCATCGACGAGATCAATCGTGTGCTCGGCGAAACGGAGGGCTACGATCCAGAGAACCTGGCAATCGACCCGGCGTGGGATTCCCTGCGGACCAGCCAACCGCCAGCTACTGCTGCCGTAGAGGTAAACCGCCACCCAATCGTCGGACAACGAAACGGCCGACTACGACAACCGTCGGACCGCCGCAACGAGATGAAGAGGGCCTGGTTGCTGAACCCGCCAACGGCACGGCCTAAATCTCGTCAACCACCATGACGAGCATCACCGCCTCGCCCGACGTTGGAGCCGGCACGAGTGATGGGACCGCTGCCACCGCCACCCATCCCAGTCGAGGTCGAGCCCGGCTTAATCGTGGAGGTGCCCCACTTCGCCGCCCACTCAGCACGCGAGTGGAAGACGCGACAAGGCGGGAAACGTTGGCAAATCCGGTTCAATCATAACGGAAGGGTATGTAAACGCGCGTCCCCTCATCTCCAGGAATTGATGACGAGACGCTCAGAGAGCTTGAAGAAGAAGATGCTTCTCATCAGATTCAAGGAACAAGCACTCAGGTTATAATACCAATTCATGTGGCCTCAACTCACAGAGAAGCAACCTCCAAAAGACAAATATCACCGGAAGAGGAGAGAAGAGTCACACGTCAGAAGAGACTCAAGGAAGGGTTTTCTCGATTATCCATTACAGAGCAAAATCCTCGTGAAAAAATAACAACCTCAACGGTGTTTAAACTCTTGGAGGAGTTCATTCAGGAATATCGTGAGGACAAAGAAGAGAGGATTAGACTAAATCAGCAAAGAGAAGAAATTGAGAGGAGGAGACATGAGGAGTTGAAAAGAATGCATGAGGAGATGCAGGACCAAATTGTCTCTGTGCAAAAGCGATTAGGCTTGGTAGAGGGAAGAGTGAGAGCTCTTCAGGAAGTCAGGAAGGAAGGTGCTGTTCAGGTGGCGGCAGTTATGCAGGATAAGCACACAACAACCCCTCATGTACAGGACCCCACCCCATCAGGACGAACCTTAATGGACTTTACTAGATTGATTGGCAAATAACAAACTATATTTGGATGCTAAATGTTGTTTTGATGATTGTATTATTAGCAAAATGTAACGATGCACACCCCCGAAAATGTTATGCATCGTCCCCGGCCACCGACAGCCGGAGAAAGAGACAGGCGATGAGCCGTACATATGAAGCAATGAACCGTTAATAGCAGGGCTTCCAATCTCCCGTGTATTTCGATGAAGCCAGCGTTAGTGGCGTCCTCGCTGGACCACCTCAAGTAAAATGGAACTACTTGCTACTAAGCAATATCTGTCGGTAATATTTAGGTATCTGTCGGTAATAGTTAATATTAATAATAATTAGGGAAAAAAGAAAACATTACGAAGGAAATACTGGTAAAAATAAAATTGTCATATTTTATTTTGCATAAATGTAAAATACAACATGTGTTATGTATATTTACTTAATCATACATTATAGATTAAACATATCGAAATATAAACAAAGCAATAAATTCAATTAACAATGAAATAAATTAGCAATAAATCAATAAACAATACGCAATAAATCAATTTACAATACAACTTGAACAAGAATTCTAATCGCAGTTAAATCTTTGTGCTTGTGGTTTTATTTATGTGATTTTATACACTTTCCTGAAATTCAATAAACTGTTCGCCGAATTGTTTTTTAGTCATAATAGAGCCTTACATTGAACCCTGGCTGAGGTAATATTTTGTACAATAAATTCTTTGCAGTTTTTTCAGGGAGGGGGGGTTAATATTAATTTCAATTTTAATAATACGTGATATTACTCAATCTTGTTCAATGTAGGGCTGTGTTATGACTGAAAAAACAATTCGGCGCACAGTTTATTGAATTTGAGGAAAGTATAAAATCACACAAATAATACAAGCACGAAGATCTAGCTGCGACTAGAATTCTGGTTCAAGTTGTATTGTAAATTGATTTATTGCGTATTGCTTATTGATTTATTGCTAATTTATTTCATTACTAATTGAATTTATTGCTTACGTAGAAAGTATTCTACTTTTACATATATGTAACATACATGATATGTCTGCTTATCGCAAACTAGGATAAATGGAAAAAATTATAAATTATGAAAATGGTGCTGTTTTTTAAAAAAAAAGGATTTTAACAAAATTGATTCTATTGTATGCGTAAGAAAAAAAGTAGTTAACTTATTAATATTGCAATAATCCTAGTTTATGCGATAAACACATATGTATTTTACATATATATGTGTGTGTGTGTGTGTGTGTGTGTGTGTGTGTGTGTGTGTGTGTGTGTGTGTGTGTGTGTGTGTGTGTGTGTGTGTGTGTGTGTGTGTGCGCGCGCCAGAACATCCTTAATGGCATACCCGGTTGCTCGGGATCAGGGCGTTGTATTCCCACGCATGACGAGGAGCTTTGTAGTCCGAAGAACATCCAGAGACGCAACAATTTCTCATATTTCTAAATAGTCAAATAACAAGTTCTCATATTTATAAATAGTTGTTATTAAACTCAATTGTTATTGGTTTGGTTTTTTTTTCTTTTACGTTATTTTAGGTTATATAATAAAATTCACTTACCTTATCAATAGGTTGTACGGGTAGGCCTCTGAACTACTTCTTTCTCTTCTTTCCGGACAAAATCTGAACACTGTTGAACACTGCTGAACACTGCTGAACACTGCTGAATACTTTTGAAATATATTGAAATATAAATCCGCGCACGTTCTGCGTTGCACATGGTTGCACATGTAACGAAAACAAAGCATGAACCAGTATGTACCATGCGAGATTTATCAACCATTTTACCGACAGATATTGCTTAATAGTTTCATTTGGCCTAGGGTGGTCCAGCGAGGACGCCACAAACGCTGTTATGGCGTCGTACCATATAATTTTTGAACACGTGGATATATATTTTTAGAACACGTGGCGTGATCGTAATGGCGGGAGTGCGGAAAGATATATATGGTTAAAAACGATAGCCTTTTTATTCAATATCTTTATCATACAATCACTATTCAGTCTTGTATACTCGCCGTAATGTTTATTTGGTTGATCTTTGACGATTGTCATTAATGTTACACAATTTGGATATTAATACTGCTGATACGATATCAACGTGAGAGCACGATCCACGCACGAAGACGACCAAGGGAAGAAAAAGAGTTCTCGTTGGCCGGGTTCTTCCTTTTCGCAGCGCTCCTGTCGGTGCGCATGTGCAAGCCTGTTCGGTTTTGTGATTGGACTAGTGGCTTGGCGCGACGCGCTTGTCCAGCGCGTGCTGCCACACTGTCTACAAAATTTACATAAGAGATTATAGGCCCTGGTTAATAGGCTTTCTACAATAAGCTATTAGTCGGTATCATAAGTCATAAGCCATAAGAATTGATCAATCACAGTCGAATATTCTCTTCACATTTGATTGCGATTGGTCAATTTTTATAGCTTACGACTTATGATACCGACTAATAACTTATTGTAGAAAGCCTATAAAGAATCTTGCACATGAAATGCATAACATAACATAAGAACAACATAAAACCGATGCATCAATGAGCATCCAACATAAAGTCGTCATATTGATTTACATAAGATTTCCATTGGTCCAGAGACCTTATGTTACGCTTATGCTCTGTTATGCATTTCATGTGCGAGATCCTTTATAGGCTTTCTACAATAAGTTATTAGTCGGTATCATATGTTAAGTCGTAAGCTATAAAAATTGACCAATCACAATCAAATGCGAAGAGAATATTCGACTGTAATTGATCAATTCTTATGGCTTATGACTTATGATACCGACTAATAGCTTATTGTAGAAAGTCTATTAACGGTTCATTGCTTCATATGTACGACTCATCGCCGTTTTTCTTTAACCAGTGAATTGTAAGGTATATAGTAATGTTTCTTGCCGAATTCCTAACGTAAAAGAATATAAAATAAATAATCATTTGAGAGATATTCATTAATCAATTTAATTCGGAAAATTTTCCACATATCTTTTATAGGTTATCCTCGTTGTACACAGTAACCGCCCAAGTTCCGTATACGTGCCGTGCGTGGTATAAAATATGTACAAAATTGTTTTGATTACATCTGCTTGATTCAATCGAAGGCTCATCACGTTTTGCATATAGTGTGCAATGCAAAAGTATTCCTATATCGTACACTAAAAAAAGAAATAGTAAGTACACGTACAATATAACTGATGTTATCGTTTCATGAGAACATTTCATTTTTACATTTTCTTATATATTTTTCTTCATAAAAACCAAAAATTATTATTATTTTAAAGTCACTGTCAAAGAAGTGTCACATTAAAACAAAGAGTTCAAAGATAACGTTTATTAATATCTTAGTAAAGTTATCGTGTTAATGTTTTAACTTTTTTAAATTTAATGTAAATCAGATGTCTAATATCGTTACACGGCGGGTCCCGATAGCACACTCACAATGGCAGATGCCTAGAGATTTTCCGTACGTTGAGTTAGATAATTCAAGATAATTGGTTGGGCTATCAGGATGTGCGCTATCGGAACCCTCCCATCGTTATAATAAGCGTTTATTTGTACGTATTTATGTTCAAATGTAGTATACTTTGTGCAATTGTTTAATCTAATATATTCAATTAAAGATAAGGCAAAATTAAAAATGACTGTGGAAATAAAGTTTTTTCAAAAAAATATTAGGCAATTTGTAGTATGACTTTATATATGAATTAGTCTAATAGTAATAAAAATGCTATCAGTAATACAAAAATTAATAAAAATTCGAAATACTCACCAATACTACAAAAAAAGACAATTTTTAATTGTTTTTGTAATTTTCTATATACTTCTTCTAATACATTTTCCATTATAGAAACCAATAATAAACTGAGTTTTTTGTAATTATTTTTTAAAATTATATGATATATTTTCTTGCTTATTCTTTAAAAGAATATGCAACGTTACTAAAATAATTTTGTTTATTAAACAATTACGTATGGCTATGAGTATTAACGTATTTTATTAACGCATACTTTATTAATTATTTCAATTATGTTTAATTATGAGAAAAAGAAAAAAGTGTTTAATTTCAAGTTTAATTGTTGTGTAATTTTCCTTGAAAATTGCATTAATGTGTATATTATCATTTATTTCAATTTTGATTAAAATGTCATTCATATCCATAAATTACACGTGTATTGAATTTCAATACAATTAATTTTTAAGTTACTAAAAATTTATATTTTATTAACTACTTATTGCAAATGTACTTATATACATACATTAACAAGTAATGTCGGCTTTATAAAGGCATTCCTACTTAATTTTGTTTATGATTAAATTTGTACTTAAGTCTGGAAAAATTTAATTAAAATTTGATTCTTATTCGAATCAAGTTCTATTCGGTTAGACATAAAAATTTCAAATTTGATTTAATTTGATTATCGAAGATTCGATTTAATTTGCAAATGCTTGCTTTGCACACTTATTGTAGGAGATATTTTATTAATATTTAAATAACTTGATTTTGTTTCCTTGATTTTATTGTTATATTTATAGATGGAAGAATTTTCTGGTAAAAAGGCAAATAACCGTCTTTATGTGTTCAGTGGATATATGTATAATAGGGACAATCGGTATGAATATATTTATCGATGTAGTAGGAGACGTTATTTTAAATGCAAAGGATGTCTGCAACAAGATGGTGAAATGTACACTCTCGTTACCGAACATGATCACCCACCAGATGCAGCATTATGTGAAAAATTGAAAATGAAGCAAGAAATGATAAAAATGTGTAAAAATAGATATACAAATAACAAAGACTTTTTGATACTATATCACGACGTTATCCTACAGCAGCTACATCAGTAACATATAATACTATGCGATCATCTCTTTATCGTGAAAAAATCAAATATAAACCACTGTTGCCTGTAAATTTTTTGGGTTTACATACAAAGCTTCAAACTTATGAACCTTTAAACAGTATATATAAAGGTAAAGCAACATCAGTAAAAAATGAAACGGCCCTTATATTCAGTACAGATATACTATTGAAAGAGTTGGCTGCATCCACCGAAATGTATCTTGATGGGACATTTTCTGTAAGTTGTTTTTCTAATATTGTTCTAGTATTGTTTTTCTAATATATTAGGTTAAGTATAAAACTTTACACATGTGAATATCTTGATATTTACATGTATAAAGTTTTGTACTTAATGACCCAATATTTGTGCTTTTAAAAAAACCATAAAAATATTCAAATGTCTTATTTTGTCATTTGTTTATAGATTGTTCCAAAAGTTCCAAAAATAGCGCAGCTTTTTACAATACATATACGTTACTTTCAAACAGTAAGTTTTTTTATTATCATATATTTTAAAATTTAATCTAATTAATTGTTCTACTTAAAAAAATAAATTAAATTATTTCAGGCAATTGCAACAGTTTTTATATTATGCGAAACACGAAGTAAATCTATTTATGATGCTATATGGACAAAAATAAAGGAATTAATTCTCGATCTCGAAAGAAACATTAAATTCATAATGTTAGATTATAAACGTGCAGCAGGAATATCAGTTAGTGAAAATTTTCCATCTGCTGCAGTACATGGATGCTGGTTCCATTATAATCAGGTATAATATACTTTACTTAAAATAACAATTAAAGATGCAAATTATTTATTTTATTGTAATATATATATATACTATATATATATATATATATATATATATATATATATATATATATATATTGTCACGTATTTTTATCCCACGCCGGAGAGCAGCGGCGGAATACGCGATCAAACACCGGAATTACGCGCGAGACACGCGTGAGCGACGATATAACCAATAGATACCACCAATCGCGAATTTGGGCGCCAGACGCGATTATACCGGTCGCGTCGCCGGGTACACTATTTAACGCTAGACGCGGATGCACACCACGCGATAGCTTCTCAGAACGAAACACGAAATCGTCGCTCGCACGCGGCCAGCTAGCTCCTCTAACCGGTAGAGGGGCGGGGTAGCGGAGACAGGGACGAAGCGGCTCTCTTACTGGAGGAGACGGGTAGGCGAGAAATCAAGCAAGATCAGGCCGATATAACAGACAGAAATAACATGTATTGTAGCATATGACAGAGACAGAGTAGAGCCAAACGCGAAGGAATTATCAGTCGAAGCAAGCAAAGAACGGAAAAGATGAAGAGAGTTGACGAAAACGAATAAGCGGAACGCGAAAATTTTCTTAAATACTACAATGCTTACGCTAGCGGCGCGAACAACGGCGGTTGGTCCCGCGCGGAACGAGACAGCCAATCACGCGCGCTCGGAACAGCGCGGCGAGAACACACTCGTCGAACTTTCGCTAACGGACAGTAATTAACTCAAAAGCAATACAACCAAAGTACCCGGTGACGGCAATGCCGTCGTCGCGGTCACGATGCACAATTCTCTCGAAGACGCGCGACACGACAATGCACCGATAACGCGGGCGGTCGTGTGATCACGGCCGTAACACGACTCGCGCACGTGCGCGAGGGCTTTGCGGCTTCCCGGGAAGCCGGTCGTCCGCGAGCTTCTACGGCGGGACAGCCAACATACACGCGGCAGCCGACAGCTGGGTGCCTCGACAAGGTCTCACGCTTGAGGTGGAGAGCCGACCAAACACTAAAAAGGTGCGTTCTATCGCCACGCGGCGGACGCACCTGCACACTAACCCAATGGCTCCACCTCAGAGCGCGAGTCAGCCGGCACCGGCAGCTCGTGGCTTTACACCGTCTCTAGAGGGTCACCTCGACGACGACCCTGTCCTCCGTTGGTCCCGTGGACGTCTCCGCAGGGATCGCCAGGCCGGGCACAGTTCCGATAGCCAAAATCCGGTAGCTCGCTCGCCGATAACCCTCGCTCGGATTCGTCCCGCACGCACTCAGTTCGCCGGGTCGCACGCAAAAGCCGAGAGGATCGCGCTCGATGCGCGATCGATGAGCGCTACCCCTCCTACAGGGTGCGCGATATCCTTGCGCCTAGCGGCGCGGCCTATCAGCGGCCGCCCTTATCTAGCCGTGACGTCACGGCAGCGCAGTGTCGGGTCTCCGCAGGCATCGTGCGGTCCCCGTTGGCATCCAACATCCTTGTCGTTCTCGTCGTCCTCGCGGACGACAACAGCAGCAGAAATTTCCCGCGACGATTCTTCGCCGCTACCCTTCTCGACGGACAGCCGGCATTCGACGGCCCTTGTCCTGGCCGTTCGTCCGCCCTGGCCTGTCCCTCGGCTGCGCCAATTGCGAGTCTCTTTTGCGTGGCGCATATCTGTCACCACGTCGAGTCTCGTCCTTCTCTCCGCCGTCGGTTTTCCGTGCGCCGGCCCTGGACGATCGCCTTCTCCTTGTCCTGCTGCTGCCCATCCTCCTCGCTGCTGCGGGTCCTTAGGCGACGTTTGTCGAGGTGCCCGCGGATACATGAAATAAGCCGCGAATAAATAAATGAAATCAATACGCGCCGCAGTCCCGCTGGAGATTTCGCTCTCTCGCTGAGTGCCCGACCCGGTCTTACGCGCCTCCTTGCGCTATGCTCAGGCGGAGGACGAAGTGGCGAGGCAGATAAAACTGCCACGTCACAATATATATACATATAATGCAATAAAATAAATATATTTTCCCTGGATTAAGGAAATCGGACGGCGATGCAAGACATTATAAACACTATAAATATTTTATATATATATATATATATATATATATATATATGTAAAATTTATTTATTTTATATTATATATATATAATGTTTATAAAAATAAAATATTAAATCCATATACATATATTTGTGTATATCTTTGTAATTGTAAAAACTATTTATTATTTGTAGATTATTATTTATCACATAAGTGGATAAATCTTTCATTATTATTTGTCTGTTGTCTTCCATATGGTCTAATTATTTGATTAATTATGGTCTAAATATGGTCTAATTATTTGATTAATTATGGTCTAACTATGTTTTTCCGATCCTACGTGAGCATTTATATCTCCTATCAGCACAATGTCCATGAATCTCTCACACCTTCCATGGTTTCGTGTAACTTTTCATAGAACTCCTTGATTGCTACAGACTCATTTTTTGACAGAGCATATACTGCTTAATAGCAATAATTTGTCATTTTCCTGTGATGTAATTGTATGTTTATTTTTAGTAAGTTTTTGTTAAAAGGTTCCCAGTTTGATACTTTATTCTTTAGAACTTTTTTTATCAGAATAAAGACTTTTCTTCTTGCTTGATGGATTTGAATCTTCTTTGAGGATTTCGCTGTAGAAATGGATGTAATTTCCAATGTTTTCTGTGCTATTTTTTTTCTTTTTATTTCACTCAATACCGCAATATCGATATTTAGTTTCTTTGCAAGAAAATTCATTTTCTCCGTGGTGCTTTGAACCAGGTATCGAATTACATAATTCATTTTCTCTGCTTTTGTTGTTGTCGGTTGATTTCGTCTTTGCATCCAAGGCTAAATTTAGGGTTCTTATTGTTTATTGTTTTTATAAGTGATGGATTACTAATCGCCTCAACCATTGATCTGGAGGACCAGTTAATTTGTGATCAAAATTTCCTTCCTCTAGTCTTTAATGATCCAACGCCTCACTGCAAGGCTGCTTGTCTGTATTTCTAGGGCTGCATTTCGAAATTTAATACCAATACTGAAAAACTATAGTATACGTAAGGGCATAAGCAGAATGGTTGACTTATAATTTTAATACAAGTTTTACGACTTAAATCTTTGTCTTTAGTAATGCACAACAACTGTCTTGTGTTTCTAGTCTCATGTTACAAACAAAATCTCTTTTTAGTTTAAGACTTAAGACATAAGATGATTATTGTTACTAAAGACAAAGCTTTGAGTCGCAAAACTTGTCTTAAAATTATTAGTCAACCATTCTGTTTAGGCTCTAATGTAAACTATAGATTTTAGTACTTACAGTAAATTTTGGAACACAGCCTAGATAGGAACTTATAGAGAGTGCTATCATTTGGGTCAAATGAACCGTGGTTTTTTTCAAGGTTGTTACTCGTTCCCCTTCTTTTTCAAGTCTGTTAGTTGAGACCCCAGGCTTGGGACTAGTAAAGAGGAGTTAAGAAAAATATTAGAATTAATTAATATATATATTTTATGACAATAACCGAAATCTTTTTACAATTCTGATATTATTTTTCAGGCAATTTTTCGAAAATGGAAATGTTTAAATTTGTTACATGCACCTCATGATGTTTTGTTTATGACAATGACGTTACCTCTGGCTCCACCCGAATATTTCTCAAAAGCTTACAAAATAATAGAAAAGCAAGCAGATACAATGGAAGAGTATCCAGATATATATTTATTTCTGGCATATCTACGTCGCAATTGGCTTCAAGCCGCATCGAAAGTTAGCGTTTATAAATGTCTTATGAGGACTAATAATATAGTTGAATCTTTCCATAACGTAGCAGCAAAAAAATTTGGTTCGAAACATCCAAATTTATGGTTGTTTTTAGGTAATTATTTTTATAATTATTTATTTTAACTAAGTAGTATAACATCATTATGTTTTACTTATGTTTTTTTTTTAGAAAAGTTATCCGACATTCTTACTGATCAAGAACTTGATCTTGAAAGAGCTAAGAATGGTTTACGTGTTAGACGAATACGTTCACGTTCAGAAAAACAAAACAATTTACGTATAGTAAAACTTCAGGCAGATCTTGTTACTAACAGGATATCCTTAGAACAATTTTTAAAAATGTTTTACAATCAACATCGAGACCGACAATACAGCATGCAGCAATTAATACATGAAGGTAAGAAATTTTTATTTTTTTAAATTCATTCTTAGTTATTAAATTTCTATGTTAAAGGAAATTTGCTTTCTACTGAAATTGTGAGTAGTGAGAAACAAATTTTTAGTAAGCATTTTCTCTTTCCCCGCTTTTCTGACTCCCCTTTTTAACATTTAATTTATAACAATTATAAATTGATAATATCTTTATTACATTAAATTTCCTTGATTTTTTTTTAAATCTTTTTAAAATTTGATTTATTTTATTAAATTAAATTAGAAGATAATTTGAATATTATTATAAAAGTATTATGTTATAGTATATTACATATTTTCTTAAACTTTAAATGTTTCAAATGTTTACAGATGCCAATAACGACGATGATGTACATCTAGAATGTTTCTCTGAAATACAGAATGAAAGAGGTATGTATTAATAAAAAAAGTACAAATGAAAACTAGTATTTTTTTTATTTAACATCCGGATCATTACAATCTGTCTAGCGCTGGACATTCAGTAACGTTTATGACTTAGATCAAAAGACAAACAAGGTATATGACTATTGCCATACTCTTATATATTATACGTATATTTGTATATACATTGTAACGTTCCATTTGTAAGTTTACATTTATTCCATTCTACTTTACTTTTACAATATTTAGTCAAGTTAAGGGTTTCCTTATAAGGTCCGAAGGAAGATTTCTTTTAAGTTTTTGTACAATTCTTTTTTTCATGAGTTCTGTTGCAAGACAGTTAGGATGCTCGATTAGCCTATTACGATATTTCAGGTTGTATTCCTTAATAGTTTCCTTAACTGTTAGAATGTTTAAGTCGCAACAAAATAACTCTTTTGGAACGTACCATGACGCGTTTGTAATTATTTTGAGAATCTTGGACTGAAATCTTTGTAAAATCTCAATATTTGTGGTAGATGCTGTGCCCAAAAGGCCGGTATTCATAGTGAATTCTTATATTTAAAATCATCTTAAGTAACATCTTAAGATGCCATCAACCAATCAGACAGCCATATTAGCATTTTAAGACGTTACTTAAGACGACCTTGAAATAAGAATCGACTATGAATATCGGCCAAAGTTGGATATCATAGGTCCATATAGGCTTTAATGTTTTGTATATTAACAGCTTTTTCTCAAAAGATAGTTGAGATTTTCTATTTGTCATCCAATATATTCGTGACTAAATTTTTATTTAAGTTTTGTCTATCTTTGGCGGACCTTTGGTAGCTTAGAACATCTCCTATGGATTTTGCTCTAGCTTTGTTTTGAAAATATGTCATAGGTAGATTTTCCTAGTAAGATTTTATTGTTACTCTGTTTTTTGTCTTAGTCTGGCTGTGTTCATTGTTACCCTTAGCCAGTTATCCTAATATTATATTATTTTCTGTAATCGAATCTTTAGTAGACAATGATTACCGCCCCTCCCCCAAAAAAAATCCATGGGCTTAGCCTCCGTAGGGGATGGATTTACCAGGCTAGAGCTTGGGGTACCACTTGGAGTAGTACTTTTCGTTATTATATTTTCCATTGCTATCTTTTTGCTAGTCTTGATCTACCCCGAGTATTTTATTTCCCCGGTATCCTCTGGCAAACCGATGAGTATTCTCCAATGCCCTACAAGAGGAAACGCTCGATGGAGGACTAGCAACCCCACACGAGTAGTATTAATTAACTATTAAATTATTTTAATAATTTGAAATTCTAATGAGAATATTTTATTTGTTATTTTTAGAAAATACAGTTGTTGACCAAACCTCATCTAAACAAGTGAATGTATCACACTACTATTCCGGTCGTGGCCGCAGGCGTAGACGAACAAACACCTTTATTCCTCCTGAAAGACCTGTTCATATTTCTCCAGAAAATAATTCAGAAAGAAGGCATTCTTCAGGAGAAGAGGACATACCGCTTGTTACTCTTCTTCAAAGATCTGTTCATATTTCTCAGGAAAATAATCCAGAAAGAAGAAATTCTTCAGGAGAAGAGGATATGCCGCCTGTTAATCTTCCTCAAAGATCTATTCATATTTCTCAGGAAAATAATCCAGAAGGAAGGCATTCTTCAGGAGAAGAGGACATGCCGCCTGTTACTCTTCCTCAAAGATCTATTCATATTTCTCAGGAAAATAATCCAGAAAGAAGGCATTCTTCAGAAGAAGAGAACATACCGCCTATTATTTCTCCTCAAAGATTGATTAATGTTTCCCCAGAAGTTTCACAAGATATAATTCTTATAGGTTCAAGTAAGAATTTTTACCTAAAAGAATACGAAGTAAGATGAAGGCTCCTGGTCCATCCACGACTGTGCTGAAATCGTGACATTATGAACGAGAATTGATACGTGAAAATTTGTTGCATGCCATTTACAAATAAAATAAATTTGGATAAAATAAAATCATGAAATCGCTTTAAAACACTTGTAAAAATCTATGAAAACTCTCTTTTCTTCCTGTGACAGTCAGTAAACAGTCGTAAGTCACGTAAAGTGAGACCTATTTACACACACACACACACGCCCGCACGCACGCACGCACGCATGCACGCACGCACGCACACACACACACACACACACACACACACAGAGGAAAATATACGGACTGACACCTGTTGAAAGAAATGAAAAATATGCTTCTACGTATAAATTTTAGATAACTTTAGTTTTCACCAATTTTTACAAACGTGCTAAGCATCAGACAAGTTATATTTTCACAATGTAGGACATAATAATGGCAGGCATGACAAAATTTTGTCAACACGTACATTTTCCACGTAAGACTAAATTCTAACTTTTACCATGATACTAAATCGCTACCGTCAATTCTTGGCTAAGTAATCAGGAGCTTTAATGATTATTACTATAATAAACGCTTTACAATTGTTTCATCTTATTATTAATTAAAAAAAAATTTTACAAAAAATATATTTCATGCAGAATTATATCAAGAATTATCACGAAAATATTTCCTATGAAAAATGTTGTTCTTTTATAGGAAACATTTCTGCGATAAATTTAAACGTATAATTTTAACGTTTTTCATTTATTTTTATAAAGAATCATTCCCTGCCTGGTTGCTACCACTCACAAAATTTCCTATATAATAATATATTATACAATTTCATATTACATTAAACGTTGCAAGTTTACAAATTTTGTAATATACTTAAATATATTTAACAAATTTTTTATGTTTGTGATTGTCTGTTTATTATTTCAAATTATATTTCTGTCACATATAAAAACGATATTTGATAATTTTACTTACAAAATTATATATTTTCTGTTACAGGTGATGAAGACATTTATGGTATCCCTTCAGACGATTATGGCGATATATTTTCGGATGAAAGTAATGAAAATATAAATATTCCGTATCATCCAGTGCAACAATTCAATGACATACGTACACCTGATTGCTGTTGTATTTGTTTAGTTGAAAAAGCAGATCATATATTTGTCTCGTGTGGCCATTTATGTTGTTGTTCAGATTGTATCTTGAAGTTGCAATCTAAAAAATGTCCTATTTGCAATACAAATTATACGTCATATTTAAAAGTAAGAATTCCATGAAAAAAGCAAACCAAATGAAATATTCAGTATTAATATTAGTAATTTTATAAGAGCTTTCAGACAAAGAATTTTAAAACTTATGTTTAGTAAGAATTTCTTTAATTATAAAAATATTTAGAATAATTAAAGTTATTAACATTAAATATCTTTAAATGTTTTTAAGAATTTAATAATTTTTTTTCCTAAGCGTTTACAAAAAAGCATCTCAAATTATTTTATATTTATCTAAGTTATGAGAAAAAAACCAAATTATCTGATAACAAATTACCTAAAATAACTATAATTATTTGTAAAGACTAACGTCATAATTTTTATTTAAAAAAAAAAACTTATAAATCCAATATTTTATAAGTTAACTATATTAGAGATTACTTATATAGTTTCATAAATATCTTACATTTTAATTTAAAAAATAGTCAATAATCATAAAGTACAAAACGTTTCAAATAATGTTAATTGTATAAGCATACAGTTTTTTTTTAAAGAGTTTACAAATAATCTGTAATAGAGTTCAAGTTAGTTGTAATGACGCATTATGTGATAATTTTCATTTGTGAAACGTATTTTTAAATCTAACATGTTATAACATATTATATAGTCTTACACATACCTTATACTTTTATCCCAAAAAGTTTATAAAGTTAACATATTTACAAAATATATCAAAAAAAATTCGTTGTATAAGTATAAGAAACAATGATATGTATCAGAATATGTTATTACTTTAAGTTTCTTTACTCATTTTATAAATAAGTTTCAAAATAATAAATTCAATTTTAAAGCAATGTAATATCAATACTTTTTCTTAAAATACAAAAACATCACCTTGTCTATGCAAACTGGAAATTACTTTGAGGACTTTGAACCATGTAAGTTATATCTCCGAGATGCATCTTATACGACCTAAATTCCTTGGCAATTGGATAAAATAGCTCAGCTACCGACAGGTACACGAGCAACCACTTACAGCATACGAAGGGGAGCGAACTACAAGCTGCATACGGTGAATTGGAAGAGAATCGGGCTCCAACCTAACGTAGCCTAGCTGTGGTGGAGTTTCTGAATTCAGAAATGTGTAACTCAATTCACAAGTAAAATAAATGTATTTTGAATGTCGTTTAATAATAACGTTAAAATAAAATTATTATAACAAACAGCATTCAAAATAAAATTACCTTATTTATTAGTTGAATTACGCACTTCTTCATTCAGAGACACTCTGCAATGTTCAACGTATAACTTATATTATAATACATATCAAAATTATTAATTATAAATTAAATTATAATATAATAAACAATATTTTCATATTATCTATCTCTAAATCAATATTTTACTGCCTTTATTGGCAATGCAATATGTATTCTGATAGCATTAACTTTAAAAGATGAGTGTTAGAGGTCAAGAATATTTGTGAATTCTCTCTGAGAATTTAAAGTGTGTAACATAATGAATTAATAATTAATATAAGACAGTTTGAATCCCGTTAATTATAATAAAGTTATTACAATAAACTGCAGTCAAATTGAACTTACCTTACGTGTTGATTAATTAATTTACTCACTATTAAATATGAAAGCGAAGAAATGTAACCTCTAAGGCATAGCTTTTAAAATTAATCATAACACGAGCATTAGAAACACTTTCATATCTCCATTTAGTTCATTAAATTCTTGTTTTGAAGATCAATTCTTTAAAAATACATATTGCATTCACGATAGAAGCAGAAAAATAATGACTTAAGAGACAGATATGTTGAAGCGTTACACATTATGTTTTCTAGAAAAATGAGCAACATACGCATTTAAGGAAGAAAGAAAGATAATAACAGGTTTAATCACGCGCATTCGGCCTAATTAGCTTTATTTCATGACCAAATTTATGTATACTTCTATCATGACAGTTGGAAAATTTAAAGTGTAGCATTTATATAATACATGATGTATGATATCTCATTTTCAATATTTCCAATACACATGGATCACTAAAGCAACTAATTAGTAAACATGAAATAAATGTTCTGGTGACTCTCACATTGATTTTATAATTTAAACATTCATTTCATTAATAAAACCCAGATAACAAAATGCGTGCGTAATGAGTTCACGGAGCGCGCATGCTGTGCGGATTATCCGCACGGTGTGAGCTCACGGCATCCGACAGATGCGTCATCATATGAGACTCATATCGGTCGCACGCGTGCGGTACTCATGCGTGCGAGCGATATGAGCCTCAAATGCGTTCTCCAAATGAGACTCATATTGTTCGCACGCATGCATATACGGCACTCAAAAATTCTAATCATTGTCCATTTTTTTCACGTACTTTTAATGCTTATTAACCCTAATTATTCGCGTGGTTTGTTTCTGATACCCTTACATTTATATATCAATGTTTATTCTTTTTTTATGATTTACAATTAAAGATTAATATTATTATATACAATCTTTAGTAAATTAGCATTAAAAGTATTAAAAGCATAAAAAGTACTAGAAAAAAATACGCAAGATTAGAAGTTCATATAGTATTTTGTAAATTTGTTAATTCAGTATAATATACGGGAGGGTCTTGTTTGACCACGTTGCAATTAACCACAGCCATTCACAGGTGCCTAGAATTTTTTTTATTGTTCAAGTACTGTGAGTGGCTGCTGGTGATCAATGGCAACGTGGTCAAGAGAAAAATTAACATGTACACAATTATTTGATGTTAAAAATATATGAACAACAAAAAATTTTATTTCAAAAGATATTATATAAACTTCTATCGTTTGCTTTTTATCGTTTTACTGTGTTTTACGAAATAGGCCCAAACGCAACAGTCTTGATTTTTTGAGTCAAGACCCAAGTTAAATAGTCAATAATTTAACACTGTCCTCATTCAGTATTATTCAGAGCTCGGTAAATCAGTTCATTTTAAAATCGCTATTAAAATGTATATTATATTCGGTAGAATAGATAAGTGAAATCGAGTCATTTATCCATGCCATCGTACATATATATGAAAAATAATTCGATCTTAGACTATGAAGAGAGTCTCGTGGAACGTGGAAAACATACAGGTATTTCGCTTTTGTATTTACTACTTCGAGATGAGTGATATAATGGTGAGAATAATACAATCTGTCGTAAGTATCGAACCGTCCACACCTCTTCGAGAGGACTTATAAATAAAATATGCGAGGTCTGTCAACAATATATAAAATATAAAATCGTGCTTGCTCTCGTATTACTTGTGTTCGCTCCTGTTACACACTAACGTAGACGTACGAGACACTTTCCCTAGCAAACGTAATGTAAAGCAAACAACGCGAAATCGTCTATCGATCTATAGAAATCTCCGCTACTTCTGACTTCTGACTGACTTCGACTAGACGCGGGCACACTAAATCCAAATAAAAATAATAGTCGCAATGGAATATCATTCGACGAAAACAATCGCTTTTGTGCATTGATAACAACGAATCATTTCGAGCAACCTATGTCTATCAATATTCTTAAATCACAGTTAATTTAACAGGAATGGATATAATAATTAGCAGTAAAAATAATAATAAGCGATTCTCTGCTTAAAGCGCGATCCCACTTTAACCGCTATTGTCATTATTTTCTAGTATTACTTCCATAGACATTTAAAAATGTTGAGCATCATAAAAATGAGCGATAGTCTACACACAATATATTTACATTATCGTTTTCCACGTAATTTAAATAGCTGACAAAAATACAAAGTATCTTAATCATCATTTATCTACCTATAGCATCTTCATATAAAAGCACAAAAAAGGATACACCAAAAGCTACTATAAAATATATAAAACTGGGTAAAATTATATAAGAGCATAAATATTTCGTCCGATAAAATCGATATCACATTTTTGGCACAATATATATATATTATATGTGTATACGTATATATACGTACATTTGTATATTATACATGTATATAAGATAAAATATATATGTATACATATATACGTTTATAAGATATAATATATATGTATATATGTATGTATATATATTAGATGCTATGAGTCAAAATACATGTATTTTGCATTTTACATTTCTATACTTGTAGATATTTTCATGTATATAGTAGCTTTTAGAGTGCAGAGTATAACATGCAGACAATTACATTTAATATTAGATTAACTGTAAAGCGATAATATAAACGTATTCCATATGTGTAGACTCTATAACACAATATTAATATATAGGAATGACAGAGTAAATCTACCAATCAATATGCTCTTCCGCGAGTGTTTCTAAATTATATAAATAAACATAGAAGAGAATAGATCCAATTGGTTACGTGACTTTTATTCAAACTGTAATTACCGGTTTATTCAAGTAACCGTATAGAACCATTCTCCTCTAAAACTGAGCAACTGCGAACTAAATCACGAAATTATAAAATATAGAAGCTATAGCTTAACAAAATGCTAGATAAAAAAAAGAAAATATAAGGTACACTTTTTTAGGCTTTTTGAAAATAAAGATAAATAAGATTATGACGTATCCATGCTATCTTCAGAAGATTCGATGTCGGTATTAGATGCAACCTCAAACTCAACAATTTTTTGTTTTATTTTGTTGCCATATCGTTGCTTTATGGCTCGCAAAACCTCCTGCATTTCTGTTTTAAATTCAGACTTATTTTCAGGGCCTTTAAAAAGCGGGCATTTCTTTGCTGCAGCTGAAAAAAAGAATAAACTATGTATAGCATTAATCACATAAGTAAATCAATTTACTTATGTGAGCACAGTGAAGTATCATTGATATGTTATGCGTGCGTGTGTGTGTACGCGCGTATAAATGTAAATAATTTGAGAAATCTGGAAAGTTTAGTCTAGGAAAGAGGTATAAATTTATTATTAAATTGGTTTATCATTAAATCAATTCAGTAATAAATCAATTTAATGTCGTGATATTAGGTTTTTTTGTTCGATATAAAGCTGCATCTTAAGTACTGAAAATTTATTCAGTACGCATGCAATTGAGTGAACATGCAAAATGTATATAAAATCATTCATGAAATATCAACACAAAAATTCTGATGAACGTTCAAGGCCTCTCAAAGTTGTGTTTTCACATAAATAGTTTAACATATTGTTATAAACAATTAATATATATATCAACATTTACATTAAAATATCTTACTTAAAATATCTTACTATAATAAGGTAGACATTTTTGTGTCGCTAAACTTTTCAGTTCCAATCCCACCGAGCCACGTGAACTGATTAACCAATTCATCAGTCATAATGTGTTTTACAGAAGTATGTAAAAATTCTCTCAACTTCGCGCCTCCTAAAGATTGTAAATGATGACACTAAAACAAAATTAAGATGTATTATTTTAATTATATTATTTTTCAATACTATACTCAATTAATGTTCAAGTAACTGGCACATATTCATAGATTGCATGGTACATTATAATGAATTCATAAATTTACCAATTGGTTGCGTTCGTTTATTTTAGTCTCACTCTCAAGGTTATAAAAATCTTCCAATGATTTTAATGGAAAACCATCGAGAGGCTCATAAAACGTTTTAGAGATCTCGGTTGTATTCTCTGACAATTTTTTAAATGTCTCCTTCATCTGCACATTTATTGTTTCCTGTCCTTTTAATAGGGTTTCGTATTGAGTTTCCAGTATCCTACAAAATACAAATAAATAATTAGATGAAATATAAAATATTCCTTTTAAGTGTTGAATTGTCATAATGTAATTACAAATTTTCTTGCAAAGTATTGTATTTAATATTTTTATTTACGCGGTATGATAATAAAGTTTGGTGAATATTATGAGAAAATAAGCCACTAAATTAATATATAAATAACCTTTATTATCCTTTAATTTAATTCCCCTTAAAGATAATATACGACCAATAAGCTCTAGCCGTGTTGAAAACGAGAGTCTCATATATTGACATAAGAAACTCATAAACTCTAAGACAAAAACCTTATATGATTATTATTCAACCTATAAGATTACATGGTTTTTGTCCTACAATATATGGAATAATAAGACATTTCTGCAGTTGTTAATAAGTTAATTTTGAAATTTATTTTCATACGAAAGAGTCAATTTATTTGATAATAAATACAGTTACTCACGTAAATTTTTCAAGTATTTTGTGACAGTTAATGCACTTGCTGCCATCAATGTGCGTACGATGATGAGAGGAAGGGCCATATGTCTCGATGATTTCTACTGAATTTAGCACATTCGTGCCATTATCTTTTTCTGGCAACGTACTGTTAGCAGTAACAGGAAAAAATGATGTTTTATTTTTTATATTGTAATTATTACTTAGAGATGTCAACAAAACTACATTGGGAGAATTTTCATCATTAGCAGTTACTTCATATCTGAAAATAACAAAATATATTAACATATTTTTAAAGTATATTAACATAATGAATTTAATAACATATTTTAAAGTTTATTAACATATACTTACAAATTTTCATCTATATCAATCGGATTAGTGTTCAATGTGCTTTCAAGATTTTTATTCTCCGACTCATTAATAGATATTTGCTCATCCTTGGACTTCAATTCTTTTACAAAAAGGCGTAGTCGATCCAATTCTGCTTTCATATTTTTTTCCTTTAATTTCTTTTTTTGTTTAGCTGTGTCGTCAGAAGAAGTGGTCATTATTCGTTTTGGACGCATCTACTCTACCACTACTGGTAAATGTTTTTAAAGTTTTCTTTTTTTCTAATGTTTGATTCATGCTTGAAGTTCGAATTCCAAAAATCGTGACAACGTTCAATGATCTGCAATGACTTATATTTCACCAAATTAATGTTTATTGTTTTCTTGAAAATGTTGTTTGTTTTATTAAGTTTGCATAGTAAAATGAATTTTTTTCTGTTTTAAGCATAAATATTACTCCGAATGTTTATTGGGACACTTTTGTACCACTGTACTTGTTAATTATTAGAGCAGACAGTATAATTTTATAACTTTCAATAAATAATATTTGTGCAAAATATTTAATATTAGGGTAATACTAATGATGTAAAGAGAGATACGCAGATCCATTCATCTGCAATAATGCGTTCTTCCTGACCTTCCTCGCCGCTCCACTTCGGCATCCTATACATCTTTCCTTTTACATCATTTAAATTGATTGCCTTGACTACAGTTGATAAATTAGAGCAATGATACACTCCTACAAAACCGGATGTTACCCCAACGTCATACATATTTATTTGTGTACGAAATTTTTGTATAACAAGCAAAGTATTCCCTTCAATTTGCACAATGTTCTTGATTATGCAGATTTCTGAATTGTTAAGTATACAACAATTGTCACGCATGGAAGTTGAAAAAGTCAGATTTCCAACTTGTAGCTTTTTAAATTGCTGGCAAAGTCGAGCGGGAATATTTTCTGTTAGAGGACCATCTGCATGAATTTTGGAGACACAAATTTTAATTCTGTTTTCAACGGGTGCAACAACAAAGTCATTCAATTCGGATATTCTTTTGTAATATTGTTGGAGAGCTAAGTGCGGCTTTCTAATAAATTTGCGAAATTGAGGCATATTATTCTCGTAGCAAAATGCACTAAACGTGTCTAAAGAACCCAATTGCTTAACGTCAGCTACCACGTGTAAAAGGCCATGCACATTGTATGAACAATACTGCTCTCCGTATATCTGCTCACACATATTGACGTAGATTTCCAAAGCTTTTTGGCAATACATGTACATTTCATTTTCTATATTTTCAGAGCTCAAAATGCGCATCACACAATGTAGTAAAATAAAATGACTATAATATTCTTCACCAGAAACATTTTGTAGGACAGCCGGAGCAGTATATAATAGCAGTTGTCTGAATTCGGTAGCCTTAAAGTGATAATACATACTTAATTTATTCGGGCGGCGATTGAATTCAGTGGGACAATATGATTTCAGTTCTGTCATTCTTGAATCAAGAATATCCAACTTCCTTTTGCTTAATTTTTGATGCCCATACTTTCCTTGAATATGAGTATGAAGAACTTTCTTAACATTTCCTATGTATACTAATGCGTTTGAGCCGAGCATTGCAGGAAAAACGGCCACAATACGAGCAAAGACACGAAAAAGTGATGTTGCTGCACGACAACGCTCGGCCACATGTTGCTCAGGTCGTTAAAACCTATCTGGAAATATTGAAATGGGACGTCTTACCTCATCCGCCGTATTCTCCTGACATCGCCCCTTCAGATTACCACTTGTTCCGATCAATGGCGCATGGCCTGGCTGATCAGCATTTCCATTATTACGAAGAGGCCAAAAACTGGGTCGATTCGTGGATCGCCGCAAAAGACGAGCAGTTTTTTCGACGCGGGATTCGTATGCTGCCCGAAAGGTGGGAAAAAGTAGTGGCCAGCGATGGACAATACTTTCAAGAATAAGTATGTAACCATTTTTCAACAATCAATCCTCAAATTTTGACAAAAAACGGCGGTTTTCAATTTGTACTCCTAATATATAACTCATTTCTTGCAAATGATACAATTTCTGATAAGTCAGTATCATTTATATTAGCTACAATGATTTCATTTTCGAAACCGAAATTAATTATTAATAAATTTTTTAAAGTTGAAGGGATTTTTAAATTCAAAGCTGTTTCAGCTTGCGTAAAAAAATCTTCTGAACAGGTCGATTGCTGCGAATCCTTAAGTTCTTTTGCAAAATCGTCGGTATCTATCATCTATAAAATACACATTTTTAAGATAATAGTTTAGTATAATTTATGTACCTATACATATGGTTACATACACATTTTATTTTAATAGTAAAAATGATACCATAGACTATAGTTTGTTAAATACAATAATATATCATTTGTGTTGTTCTTAAAAATGTATTGCTAAAAATAATTTTAACACTAAGTTGCGTCCTCGATTGCTTCGTATGACAAGTGATAAGTTGTGAGACTAGAAGAAAATTTATAAACTTAAATTTAAAAATAAATGTTTATTTACTACTGAATGAAGATTGAATTCTAATAGACTTGATAAAAAAACATAATTGTATAAAATTATAAAGAAATACGTAAGGTTACATTTTTGGTTAGAAAATAAAACCCTAAATTAATTGCATTTAACATATATAACACTGCAAGCTCTTTCTAATGTTCTGAAAATACGAACCTTTTTGTGAAACAGCAATGCAACCAGTATGTAAATAATAGTGGAATAAGTATAAAGTTGGAATCAAAAATCTAGTATTGCGTCTGATGGTTGCATCAGCAATCTTGCACAAATTTTTGTAATGGACAAACGTGTCCGCACACGACATGGATTATATAGAATCCGCACCCCAAACAGATTCTATAATAGTCTAAATGTAAATCTTGTATCAGTGTAGCAGAATATAATCTAACAGGTAACCGAGGAGACCGTTAAAGACACGATTGCGAATCGAGCGATTTAGGTTAGGATTCGGCACGTTCAGTCGATAATTCAGTCGATTTTTCAGTCGATATTTGGCACACGAGATAATGAAATAAAAGGAAAGTATCATTATAAACTGAAATCTGTATTCAATTTCTTTAAAATTGATAATAATATTAATTAATACCTAATAAAATTTAATAATATATAATAAATATCTATTAATGCCCATCTAATAATACATAGTAATGCCCACTAATGCCCACTAATGGCTACCAATGTCCACTAATGCCTACTAATTCCTACTAATTCTTAAGTAATGCCCAATAATGTTTCAATCCTGCCAAAAATGTGCGATTAAAACTGATTAAAACGGAATCCTTTTTAATCGGTTTTAAGCATGTTTTAATCGATTCAATCCACGAGCGGATTAAAAAATAATCGGTTTTAATTCTATACAAATCGTAATTGATTTTAATATCGCTTTCGCGAATTATTTCTAATCCGAAATAATTACATTCTAATCCATACTGTTGTCAATCCAAATACATTTGAATAATCGAACGGATATATAATCCAAAATAATCCGCTTAATGCACATTTCTATCAAAGGTTTAAATTTAATCATTGGTTAACTTGTAGGATGCTGGCAACTCCGAAATTTAAGCATTTCTACTATATTATATGCAATAATTATATTAGAAATTTTGACATTGTCATTCTGTAAATTAACCAACAATTAAATTTCAACCACGTTAGTATACCTGGACATAAATTGTAGATTTTTTAAATAAAAAAAAGTTGTTTATTACAATAATATTTCTTATTAATAATTTTAACTATATTGAGGTTTGCATAACATTTGCATTAACATTTTTTTAAATAAAATGTACAATAACATTTTTTTATAAACAGCATTGTATTTATTACCATATTATTGAATCTCATCTACATTCGGAGGTTTGCATAAATATCTAGAATATCCTACATCTACATGAATAATCTTGCTTTTTACATCACTTATTGGAACTATTGAACTATGTACATAATCTTCTGATTCTATCTTATCCATGTACGATACATGTACGAACGGTTTGTTGGAACTGATTGTAATTTTTGATATTTGAATGTGACAGTTATTATTTAAGAGAATGATGTGTAATATTTGTCCATATTCACCTGAATGCAACTGAACCATTGTATCGCTCGTCCTTCGTGCTTTACGATATTTTTGACTGTGAAATACGACACCTTTAACGATACACTTTTTATACGCTTTATACATCCCATCATCGCATTTTACTCGATAACATTTGCCAATTAAGACAACATTGTTTTCTTCATACGTGCCGGAATTGACAAATGTTTATATTGAAATAAATTTATGCAGTATTCACGCACGCCAGATATATCAGAATAATCTATGTTATTCGTTAGAAAGAGCAATATCTCCAAGGACTTTTTTGACATTTGTTGGTCAATTCCGTTCGGACCAATCATACATTGTTTCAATTTGTATATATTGCTCTCAAAAGGAAATGTTAAAGATGACCACAAAGGACCCGTTTTCTTTACAGATTGTACTATATGCAATAAAGCGTGCACATTAAAAGTCATCTTTTGTTGTCCATAATATAATTCGAAATAGCCAACAAACTTCAACAAGTTATGTTCACATTGTTTTAGTTCAGTTGCAGTTATATATTCAGTTATATATTCAGTTATATATTCAGTTTGTAATAATACGTACATACTATTTATAAGTAAAGAATAATGTGTGAATGCATCCTGATTTAAAATGCCCTTAAGGCATGGCAAACTATAATATAATAACCATGATTTTTCCGCTGATGCTTTCCATTTTGCGCGATCATGTAAAGATTCTGGAAGTCTATGAATATCTTGTGTCGGTTTAATTAAACTCAAATGTTGGTTAACAATACGAGGTGTGTTCAAAAAATACCGGGAATTTTCGTTTTTTGAAAAAAAATATTTATTTATTCGTCTACATTAATGTTGTCGCCTTCAAAATAGTCACCATTAGATATTATGCACTTATGCCAGCGCTTCTTCCAATCCCCGAAACACTTCTCAAACTCGATCTTTGGGATAGCCTTTAGCTCTTTCAGCGATGCGCTTTTAATGTCATCTATGCTTGTAAAACGACGGCCCTTTAAGGTTCTCTTTATTTTTGGAAATAGGAAAAAGTCACACGGAGCCATGTCTGGCGAATATGGAGGCTGGGGCATCATTACAGTATTGTTTTTGGCCAAAAATTCACGAACAAGCAATGAAGTGTGAGCAGGTGCATTATCGTGGTGCAAAAGCCATGAATTGTTTTTCCATAAATTCGGGCGTTTTTTTCAGCGACTTCTCTGATTGTGATTCGGCGATTGTTCATAACCATTTCTTTCACTTTTTCGACGTTTTCATCGGTTCTTAATGTGCTGGGGCGTCCTTGGCGTTCGTCATCTTCAACGTCTTCACGGCCATCTTGGAAACGATTATACCACTCGTAAACTCTTGTTTTACTCATAGCAGACTCACCATAAGCCTTTGTTAACATTTCACACACTTTGTTACATTTTATGTTATTTTTTACGCAAAATTTGTGTTCGGTATTTATAATGAGTTTCGAAGTTACTCATGAGTTGTGATTACTATAAGTAGAATTTATTTTCTTTGCTTTCATTGCCAAGCGTGCTATGCTTAAGTTTCCCGCGCCCTCTAGTCTTCGCTCACACACAGGCCCGTCATCTTCGCGGCTCTCCGGTAGCCTTCGTTCGCGCTCGGCTCTCGAGACGCTCTCTCTGCAAGAAGCCGTCCGACAGATCGGATCGTTTTACGCCGGCTGTGAGTAATCTCTCGATTGAGATGTAAGTGCTCGTTCTAGTGTGCTCAATTAATAAAGAAAAACTAAGAGAACATCAGTCTCTCGGCCACGTTTATTGTGACGGCCCATTTATCCCGCAAGCCAACGTGGAGCGCATCTACGGCGCAACCTACAATTTGATACAAATTCTTTGATCCATTTTTTTTCAGAAACGAAAATCGCCGAGCTCATAAAAATACGTGTAACCTTAGCGGCTGCCAGAGACAAAGTAAACAATGAATACAGCTCAACATTTCAGCATACTTCAAGGGTATGTATACCAACATAAACAAAAAAAAAATTTGACTGTCGGACTCTCCAAACTCGCGAAATTTAAAAATTCCCGTTACTTTTTGAACACACCTCGTATTCCGGTCAGCTTTATTTAACTTAAAACACGACTTAGGTTCTGAAGTATACTGACTCCAAATATATTTGCTTACACCACAGAGAATACCATGCATGTATTCGTAAGCAAATGACCAAACCATGTCAATTTGTGGAATTTGAGATACTGAGATATCACCTCGTACGCCCATTTCACTATTTTTATTTAAATCACGCACAACTTGAACATTCTTTTGGTGACTGTCAGCAGTCCGTAACGGTGGATCATTTTCACGTACGGGATATCTTATTCCGTGTATTTCTGAAATGTATTCTCCGGGATGGTAGCACCAACTGCAACCATATCTTCCGTTAAATTGCACTCTATTTTGCATAATTGGACGGCAAACGGAATCAACGGAACACACTAAAGGACAAAATTTCACACGAATCTTTTCATTATTAGGACCACGAACACTAATACCGGTGTTATAAAGATGAGAAATTTGATCATTGAAATTAAAAAAATATAAGTTTAATAATTTGCTGTTCGGTTCGTGAGTACACATTAGTAGACCGGCTAAAATAACATATTTAAATCTAATCTTGGGTGGTAAACAATTTAAAATTATTTGCAGTGGCCAAAAACTTCGTTTCCCACTTTTGGTTAAAGGGGCGCCATCAGTACTATAATTGAATGTAGCTATTAAATTTCCATCTTTCGGAATATTTTTATAAATTTTACTGTCATAAATGTCTGTTATAACATTGGAATTATTGGCATGACAATTAATAATAATAATAATAATAATGGAGACTGAGGGGGCGGTCCTCGGATCGAAGATCCGCCTACGACACGCAGACTGTTGTCCATTGTGTCACCCTCCAGTCGTTAGCCGCCTATGGGAACCCCGATTCCCTCCAGAAGAGACTTAGATCCCTCATAGGTAGCCTGCTAATCTGCCCTGGTTCGGGAAATGCCGAGCCTAGTAGTTTTGGTCTTACCCCGCGTAGACCGGACAGTCGCAAAGAATGTGGAGACTTGTCTCCTCTTCCTCCCCACAAGCCCTACACTCGGTCGTATCGGAACGGCCCAGCCTGTGCATGTGGTAATTGAGGGCTCCATGGCCAGTCAGTATTTGCACCACTAGCCTGGCGACCCTTCTGCTCAAGGACCTTATGTACCGGACTACTCCCTCACTGGGTGTTTCCCCCAGTAGAGCCCCGGCCTGTCGACACCTGGTCCTCAGCTCATTTTTCCAAAACTCGAGGTGCTCGTTCCGCAGCCAGGTCTGAAGCCTCTCCCTGCCAAGGTAGAAAGGGACCCCCAGCACCGGTCCCGGCCCGAACACCTCCATTCTTGATGCGGCCCTGGCGAGCCGATCGACCTCTTCATTGTCTTCAATCCCCGAGTGACCGGGGACTCAAGTCACGATGACTTCTTTGTCCTTCGCCAGCTCCTCCAGTGCATTTCTGCAGTCCCAGACCAGCCGCGAGGTGTAGATCAGAGCTTCGAGTGCCTTGATGGCAGCTTGACTGTCCGAACATATTCTCACGCGCCCACCTGTCTCCTTCACTTCCAGGGCCAGTTGGGCACATCTCAGGATCGCCACAATCTCCGGCTGGAAAACCGTGGCGTACCCATCCAGGAGCAGGCTTTCCGCCACCCTCCTCTGTCGGCAAACAATGCCCGCGCCGGAGCTCGTACCCGTCTTGGAGCCATCTGTGAACCAGACGACACCGTCCCAGGCCTGAACCGGTGCTCCGGGTTCAATCTCGTCCGCGGGCCCTGTGACCTGCACTTTAAAGCACCTGTCCAGGGCCCGAACTGCTGGCATCCTGTCCTGCCTCATTCTGAAGATGGAGTCGGTCAGCACGCCGCTGGGGAACATAGTATGCGCAGTCCCCTCCTTCCACTTCAGTTCGCAGGCTAGTCGGTGTGCAGCGATCGTCGCCGCTTCCATGACCACATGGTGAAATGGTTCTATCCCAAGCAAAATGCCCATGGCTGCCACCGGCGTGGTTCGCATCGCACGCAGGGCCACTCTTAGAATCAGAGCCCTGATGTGCTCGAGCGCCACCACCGCCGCTTTCTTCCGCGCCCTAGGCCACCACACAACTGCTGCGTAGGTGAGCCTAGGTCGAAGTATAGCAGTGTAGATCCAACAGATAATCTTGGGCTTCAGCCCCCACGTCTGGCCCACGATTCTCCTGTACGTCCAGAAGTAGGAGCACAGACTCTTACAGCGGCTTTCAAGGTACTCCCTCCAGGACAGCTTCTTATCTAGGATCACTCCCACATATTTCACTGACTCAGCTGGGGCTAGCCTTGTACCTTCAAAGATGGGCCCCTTTATAGTGCCCATTTTATATTTGCGAGTGAAAACAACGAGCCCCGTTTTCAGCGGATTCACTGACAAACCGGTCTCCCTGCACCACCGCTCTACTATTCCCAGTGCGTTCTACATGAGCTCCAAGAGAGGCCCGAGAAAGGGTCCTCGCACTAGCAGAGCCACGTCGTCAGCATAGCCCTGCACGAAGAAGCTCCTCTCACTCAGTCCCTCAAGCAGCCCATCCACCACCAGGCACCATAGCAGTGGAGAGAGTACCCCGCCCTGGGGCCACCCCCTCTCCAGTCATCCACTGACCCTCGTTGTTCCCGACGAGGCTACAACTGGTCGCCCTAGCATGCCCCTGATCCACTCTACGAGTTTCTCCGGCACATCCCTGAGCAACGCTTCTTCACACACTACCTTGTGCGGGGTGTTGTTAAAAGCAACCTCTATATCTAGGAAGGTGCCCACCGCATAGCCGCCTCTCTACAGTTGCCCCTCAATAAACGACACAGTCTCATTAAGAGCCGTCTCCGTGGAGTAGCCCATGCGGTACGCGTGATGCGCGCAGTGCAAGGGACGTCGCAGGAGAAGAACGTCCCTTACATACGCGTCGACCAGTTTCTCCAGAGTCTTCAGGAGAAACGAAGTCAGACTTATCGGTCTGAAGTCTTTAGCAGAGGAGTAGCTCACTCTTCCCGCTTTTGGGATGAATACCACTCTTGCTAGTTTCCATGCGCTAGGCGTATGGCCCAGAGCCAAACATGCCCTCAAAGTCCTTGTCAGAGGTCCCACGACCAGCTCCAGCCCCTCCTGTAGAAGAGCCGGAAATACTTGATCTGGTCCCGCCGACTTAAAGGGTTTGAAGGTGTTTATCGCCCATCTCACATTTCCGGGCTTGACAATGCTGGCCGCTAATCCCCAGTCCGCCTTGCGAGCCCTGCGCGAGCCCGCCGCATCATGGGCGAACAGTTCACCATGCTCTCTGCGAAAGCCCGGAAAGCTGGCCTCCACCAGGTGCTCCAGACATCGCTTCCCGGTCACTATTGTCCCATCAGGGAGACTAATGGAGTCCAGGACGGAGTCTGGGTTTCTGGCTAGGATCCTGAATAGTCTTGCGGTCTCGGGCACGCCCTCTACCGACTCGCAGAACTCTCTCCAGCTCTTTTTCTTTGCCCTTACCACGGAGTCTCTGTAGTCTTTCTGGGCCCTTCTGTGAAGTTCCCAGTCCGACTGGCGGCCCGTGCTCCTGGCCCTATTCCAGGCCCTCCGAGCCGCACTTCTGAGCTCCTGCAGCTTGTAATTCCACCAGGAGTTGCCCCTGGAGTTCTTAACCGCCCTTTCTGGGCAGTTCCTTTCGTAGCTCTCTACCAGAGCCCTCTGCAGATGATTCACGCAGAGCTCCAGTTCCTCCGCAGTCCCGTGCCTCCTTGGGAAGCCCTCGAGATGGCATTTCAAGTCCACCCGATAGGAATCCCAATCAGTCCTTCTGGGGTCCCTAAACGTCGTCACTTCACCTCTGGCCCAAGCCAGCTTGAAGTTGATTTGCCTACGGTCTGACAGTGAGGGTTCGCGCGAGACCCTCCATCCGACCACGTCCCTCGATATACACCTAGAACAGACAGTAAGATCGAGAACCTCTCTCCTCACCGCCGTGCAAAAGGTGGGCTCGTTACCTCTGTTGAGAATCTCCAGGTCCGTCGACGCTAGAAATTCTAACAGCTTCCTACCTCTATCGTTGATATCCGTGCTACCTCAGACCGTGTGGTGCGAGTTAGCATCGCAACCCACTATCAGGGGAAGCCGCTCACTCTGGCAGTACTCTACCAGTCTAGTCACCGGTTCCGGCGGCAGTGGGGCCCCCTCGTCATGGGGAAAATACGCGGAGCACACCACCACCCTCCTCCTGCTTCCCAAGGCGTCGGCGACATCGAGCTCGACCGCTACCACATCTCTGGAACATAAATGCGGGATTAGTCGAGCGTCAACGCCCTTCACCGTTATGCAGGCTCTGGGCTTTTTAACTGTTGGAGGCTTAAATAACCTCCCGCATGCTGCCATGCCACTGATACGGCCCCGGACGAGCCAAGGCTCTTGTATCAGTAAAATGGCTGTGTGCACCGCAGCTTGTTTCCTCGACAGAATCGCCGAGGCCCCTTTGCTGTGGTGCAAGGTAATTTGAGTAAAGGTCACCCCGGGACGATCGAACTTTACGATTCGTCCATGGGGGGCTCCTTCTCGCCCTCCCTATCCCCACCTTGAGCCCCGCTCTCCTTGAAGGTGACCTGGTCGACCCCGAGGTAGGGCTTGAAGTCCAGCGCCTTCAGCTTGAAGACGCTGGACTCTGGAATCCTGAGAACCAGGTTTCTACCATCCCTGGTAGCCCCTACGTTCTCAGCCATAATCTTCCAGCTCCCGGTGCTGAGCCCAGGATTCTGCCTCTCCAACCGCTCCAGGACCGCGGCCGGTTCATCGGGAGCCCCCGGGACCCAGATCACGGCCCTGTGCTGCCTTTGAAGCACCTCCGGGCCCACCACCCTGAGCTTGGCGTTTTCCCAGGGAGAGATGTTCCCCATCTGCTGAGCGAGCCAGATTAGGGGCGCCTCATCCCTGCCTAAAACTACCGCGGCCCCTCCCCTAAGGTAGGTACAACGGAAGCATGGAATGGGTCCTTCCCGGATCCCACTGATTGCCCTGCTGACGTCCAGCTTCAGGAGAGCCAGCCGCTCAACGGTGATTTCCTCCTCGGGATAACCCTCGGGGATGATAACCCTTGTTAAAGGGTCCACCGCCTCGGCATAGGTCCCACTGCGTTGAGCCCTATGCTTCTTAGCGGGTCCTTCCCCCCGCCTCTCCCTCGGCGTTGCTACCGGGGGGGTCACGGTGCCCGAGGAGGTCCCACACTTAGACCTTTCTCGTTCCCGTTTAGCCCTCCTTTTCTCCACACCAGAGCGGTTCCTCTTGCCAAGAGGGCCCGCCTCTGGCGCGGAGTTTTCCTCTGAGACGATGGCAGTGGTGCCTCCGGAGCCCGGGCGAGCCCCATCCGCACCCACCGCCCTCTCCTGAGAGCCAGAGCCGACGGCGGTGGCGCCTTCAGAGCCCAGGTGAGCCCAGTCCGCAGCCCCCTCCGCCGCCTCCGCACTGGAGGTCCCGCGCTGCGAGCCCTCCATCTCCTCTACAACGTCTTTAAGGTACTTTAGAGTTGCCATTTTGGTCCCACGAGTACCTAGGGAAATAACGGTCCGCCCACACAGAGCCCCGGATGCGTGGGTAAAGCTACTTACTCTGGGGTGTCGCCTGATGCCCCAGAGGCATCGTTCAAGACACTGCTCCCTCAGTGCCACGCAGCCGTCGCCACGATAGCTTACAGCTTGGCTTAGGGAGCTGGTCCGCGGTAACGGCTTTCCTGACCCCACGCAGGGTTTTACACCAGGGAGACCAGTTATAACCGCCACTAACCGGGGGTACCCCAGACCCACGCAGGATTTCATCCCTGGGGGACCCGGGCCCTTCCGGCCGTTCTCCTATCCGCCACCCGGAGACGCGCCCGGTAGGTAGCTCAACCCCCGAGTGGCATGACAATTACTTTTTGATAAAATAAAATCGAATATCTCAGTTTTAATTGCTTGATATGAAAAAAGCATTGCTAATTGATATCTTATATCAAATGACATGAAATAATTATTGGATGTCAATGAAATTACATGTTTTTCTCGACAAGAATAACACGTTACAGATTGTCTTGTAAAATTATTTCTTGAAGTCGAATACATAATTTTCATATGACACTTGTCGCAGAAATAGTGATAAATTATTTTGTCGTCTGGTGGATCAAATGCTTTACCTAAAGTATACTTGGAAATATTAATTTTTTCGAATTTTGGCCCGGCAAATAATTTTATCATGTTTATAAGCGCAGATTTTCCAACATCTGATAGCCTAAATCGAAGTGAAAATGCAATTACTAATGTTATTACGTCTCGTATAGTCAACTTAGACTCTGAAAATAACACGATATCGTTGAATGCGACCACGTCTTCTTTACTTGTTTCCTCTTCGATATGTTCATAGTTGTCATCGTTTTTGATAGTATAATTATCCTCTTCATCTTCATCATTATTTATTTCATTTTCATTGTCAATGCAATCCATGTCACTGAGATGTATCGTCGTTGTTAACTATGTCGTCATTATCTTTATTTCTTGCTGCCGTTGCCATCAATGGAGAATATCGCATGGTACTATTATTCGCAATATTAGATGTACTGCAATCCTCAAGTTGTTTGACAGTGTTGTTGCTACCATCTTTAGTATTATGTATTTGATGGACTCCAGTATTACCTAAATCAAAAATTATAGAATTTTCAAAACCATAATGTAGAATAAACCCTGTTAAAAATAAAGCGATTGTTACAAATAGATTTTTATTTTACATCTTTATATCTATTGAGCATAAAAAATAAAAAACAAATAAAATCGTAAAACAAATAAAATCATATTAATGCATAATGTCTTGTGTATAGATTTTATATATATATATATATATATATATACAGGGTGTTTCAGACCACCCGTACACCCCTTTTCTCTTCGCAGGATTAGGACCAATCAAAAATATGTTCAGACGAAAGTTGTAGGGTTTCAAAAGATCTATCCAATGATCTTATCAGTTTGACCTTGGATGGCGTCGCCAAGGTCAGATCGAAATCACATTAAGTTTTTTAAATGGAACACCCTATTTTTGATTCCAGAATCTAATAGCTGGTGTCAAGACCTTTCCAAAACACTATAAGAATGTTTATTTTCGTTGACTACTTTCCGAGTTGTGCGGCTTGAAAGTTACACTACCGCCAGCATCAGCATTACTCAACATGTACCATGTGGTGGTTACTTAGTCGGATTTAATCTTGTGTGTGGGTGTGTGCATACGTGCATGCGTATGTGTATGGGGGAGGAAAAGGGGAGTCAAAGTTTTATGTACTCTGCTTTTGTTTATTAACTGGATTGATTATGTTTGATAATCAATCATGTCCAGATTGACTGTATGCATTTTCCCGTGCTTAGCATTATCCAGAATGAACGACGTGGACGTGACGAGAAATTCATCCCATTGGGGTGCTTGATTCACGTGAGTCCCCTTGCCTCTCACGTTTGGGGTGCTTGATTCACGTGAGTCCCCTTGCCTCTCACGTTTGGGGTGCTTGATTCACGTGAGTCCCCTTGCCTCTCACGTTTGGGGTGCTTGATTCACGTGAGTCCTCTTGCCTCTCACGTTCGGGAATGAATGAGTGTATGTTTTGTTAAGCGACTAAATGTTCAAAGTGAGCACCATTCTCTGCGATGCAAGCATCAACTCTATTTTGAAAATCATTGGTTGCTCGAAGAATTTCCTCGGCACGTAAGGATCGAATTGCTTCACTTATTCTACGAATCATATTATCCCTCGTAGTCGGACGTTCATGATAGACCAAGTTTTTTATCCTTCCCCAGAAATAATAATCAAGGACGGTGAGATCTGGTGATCGGGGTGGATAATTGATTGGACCGTATTTGCCTATCCACTTGTCGGGGAACATAGTATTTAATGCCGCACGAGCAACTCTCGATGTATGAGACGGACATGCATCTTGTTGGAACCACATGTTCAGGCGCAATTGCAGAGGAATATTTTCTAGTAAGACAGGAAGATCTGTCATTATCAAGGCGGAATATCTATCACCGTTTAGATTTTCGTCAAAGAAAACAGGACCTATGATTTGACTTCCAATAATTCCACACCAAACATTGACTTTCCAAATGGTTTGATGATCTACTTCTCTCAACCAGTGAGGATTATTTTGTGCCCAATAACGAGAGTTCCAAGTATTAACAGATCCATCACTTTTAAGTGTACATTCGTCAGAAAATAAAATTTTCAAGTGGAAATCAAGTGGTTGCTGTCTTATAAAGTTGCAAAGTACAAGTCTCTGTCTAATATCGTTATAATTCAACGCTTGATGAACAGACATTCTGTAAGGGTGAAATTTGTTATTTTTTAGAATGCGCCAAACACTGATTTTACTAACACCAGAATCTTGTTCTCGTCGTCTTAAAGAATCATAAGGGTTCAATTCTGTCGATGCAAGTATTTCCACTGTTCTTTCATCCATAATCGGACGACGAATTTGTGTACCTTTGTTATGTTGAGGCTGAACGACACCTTTTATTTTGATTCGTTTAGCCAAACGTGAAAAAACATTTCGCGAGTGAGGAGTCCGATCAGGATAACGTTCCCGCCACAATCTTTCCGCTGCAATGAATGTACCTCGACACTCACCTAAAATTAGCAGCATATCATATGCTTCTTCATTGGAATAGGACATGGCTAAATAAACCTAGACTAATAAAGAGGGTCGGATTTTTGTTGCGCGATTGATACTGATATGACGGTTATTGAAGACGTAGGTGACAAGTTCGAGAGAGTTATTGTCACTCGTGTTGAGTTGAGTCACAATAGCGTTGTGGTGAATACATCTCTACTACATCCTATGCAAATAACAATATGTATAAAATCACGAGTTAGACATCGTTACGCAGAAAGTCGCGCTCGTTATTGCTCGTGTGCTACCGTTAAAGTAATAATGTAATTACATAATATTATGACATACATATGTATGTGACTATCTACGGTCGCGACAGCTAACTTTCGCGATTTTTCATGATCTGTTTTTGTTGGCTCGGCTCGCGTGTTTACTTTCTTTGTGTCGGCTGCACGGCTTTCTGCGTAACGCGTGATTTTATATTGTTATTTACATGGTGTTGGCGGTAGTGTAACTTTCAAGCCGCACAACTCGGAAAGTAGTCAACGAAAATAAACATTCTTATAGTGTTTTGGAAAGGTCTTGACACCAGCTATTAGATTCTGGAATCAAAAATAGGGTGTTTCATTTAAAAAACTTAATGTGATTTCGATCTGACCTTGGCGACGCCATCCAAGGTCAAGCTGATAAGATCGTTGAATAGATCTTTTGAAACCCTACAACTTTCGTCTGAACATATTTTTGATTGGTCCTAATCCTGCGAAGGGAAAAGGGGTGTACGGGTGGTCTGAAACACCCTGTATAATATGATAAAGACTCTCGAAACAAAAATATAAAAAATATAAAAATATAATGCGTAGGGCTAATGAGAGTGCAGCGCGGTTGATTTTGCGCGGAAATAAATAGTCATTTATAGACTGAGAATCATTTTATCAGTCGACATTAATCTTTGAACGTTTTAATTTTCTTTGGAGTCATCATCAGCAAAAAATTTTGAGTACATAAATCAGGAATTTGTAAACACTCCTATCCTTTTAACGAATCAGTGCACCAGCCATCGCCGATTCTATGTGGTTGTCACTACCGGTTTGCCGATTCCGAAGTGAAAATTATTTAAACGTGATAAGGGGAAGTTTTGATCACCCTATAATTGATGTTATGTAATAGTAACTTTAAAGAGTTGTAGATTGGAGTGACTTACCATTAAAAATCGACGACGACTCGCGAAACCATGGATAAGGCATTTGACAATAGTAATTATCGCACGGAATTAGGGAAGACCACAGTCAGTACAAGATGTTTTCAATCGAGCGGTTCCCAATCGACTGGTCGTTAAGCGTACATAAAGCAGGTCGGAGATACATTTATTCAATAAGATATAGACGAGCAACTCAAAACAATAAATGGAGGAGAATATAAGTCGTGGAGAATATAAACATAAGTACGTGATTCCACAGTGAAGAAATGTGTCCGTTGATGGAGTTGGTCAGAAAGGATTGAGTAGATAAATTAATACATAATTATTTAAAAAATACAAAAGATTCGGATCATATAAATACATAGATAAATTAAATACATAAATAATTGAGTGTAAACGGACACGTGAAAGGTTCGTACTCTAAGATCGCAGTCTCTTTAACAGACAAAAAGACGCATAATGTAAATGTTTGGTATCCGATTGTGAGTTCAAGCCACTCTTTTGCATCTGAATGTGCAACATTTCGGACACTAGTTGCTTTCCAAGGAAACGTTCAAAATCAAGGATTTTGATGTTCTCCCATTTGAACTTATAATTAAACTCTATACGATGTTCAGTAATAACGGAGGGGTTTCTATTGTTTCAATTAATGTTGTTGCAATGTTCCGTTATTCTTGTTTTCAGTTTCCTGCTTGTTTTGCTAATGTATGAAGCATCGCATTCTTTACAAGCAATTTTGTATACAACATTTTTCATAGAACTCATTGAGAGAGTATCCTTCTGTCCTTTAATAAACCTGTTTAATTTGTTGAGACTAAAAAAGGCCGGTTTTACATTTAGATTCTTCGTGATGGATAGAAATTTTTCAGAAATATTGGGAATATATGGTAATAATAACAACGGAGTTTTTTCTCTTACAGTGGAATCATTCATGCTCTCTGGTTTTTTGTGAGTATGTTTATAAATAAGTGATTTCAACCGGCTATTAATAGTCTTAAAGATAAACTTTATAGGGTAGTCATTATGTAACAGTATATTAATGATAAGCTCAAGGTTCTTTTTATGGAATTTAGGGTTCGATAATAAGAATGCTCTGTCAACCATTCCCATAATTGTCCCTTTTTTTGTGACAGTGGGTGTGAAGAGAAAATTAAGGTATCTACCTGAAAAAGTAGGTTTGTGATACCAGTCAAATTCTAAATATGAAATAGTATTATTGTATGTATGCCTTGCTAATAGTAACATCTAAGAAGTTGATAGTTTCTCCCCCTATTTCCATTGTGAATTGAAGACGGGAGTGAAATGAGTTGAAGGTCGATAAGGTAAAATCAATTAAATTTTTCAGGACAGCTGTCACAATATCGTCAACATATCTGAAGTAGAACGGTAAACGTATTCCGATTTTTTTCAGGGCCTTGGTCTCCAGATCTTGCACTAAATCGGCTATTATAGGGGAAAGAGGGGATCCCATTGGTGTGCCGAATTTTTGTTTATAAACGTTATTATCAAAGGTAAAGAATGTCGAGTTGAGCACCAATTCTACCGCTTGTAAGAATTCGTGTTTAGGAATATTACATTTACTTTTAAGATGTTGCCATCTATTTGAGAGACTGTTTAGTGCCAACTCAACAGGGATGTTCGTGAATAGTGATACAACGTCTAGAGAAATTAAAACGTGATCAGCGTCCAATTTTTTATTTAGCTTTTCGATTAGCTGGAAATTGTTCTCAACCTTGCTGAAGGCATCTGGAGTATTGTCGGATATAATTTTGTGTAGACATGTTACTAGAGCATACATGGGACTATCAATTGAAGATATTATTAATCTCAGGGGACATCACGGTTTGTGAATTTTGGGAAGGCCGTACGCTCTTGGAAGGTTGCCGTCACTACAAAAAATCTTTTTATATGTTGAGGACGTGATAAAGCTCCGATCTTTCCATCTCGTTAGCAATCCGCGAACATTCTTAATCATAGTATTAGTTGGACCCCTTTTAACAATTTCATAGGTGTTTTGGTCTTGTAGCATATCCAGCATTTTTTTTTTATATGCCTGGTTGCCCAAGGCGACAGTGATGTTACCCTTGTCAGCTCTCGTGAACACAATCTGAAGATTCTTCCGGATGAAATTAACTGTAGATTTTGTTAAAAAGTTTAATCTATCATTGATGTCATTCTTTTTTTGCGAAAAGGACAAGAGATTGTTAAAAATTGGTATCGCAGAATTTCTCGTATCTAAATGTAATGCCGGGTTAATTTTTTCTAAATTGCTTTCAAAATTCTTGATATATGTGAGAATTAATTTATTTCTGTCTGTTTGAGGTAACGAAAAGTTCTTCCCGAGTTGCAATAATATTTTGACTTCCGCTGGAATGTGAGTCGACGATAAATTTATAAATCATTTATCTCAAGTTTCATGTAAGGATGAATTGATTGGTTCGTTGGTAAACTCCTTAGGATTAACCTTGATTTCAAGTTTGTGCTCACGAGAGATGCCACTGTTTGAAAATGCTGGTTTGTTGTTATCCGAATAGTAATAATGTATCGGTTTAACGTTTTCAAATAACCGTTTTTTGTTTTTTAAAAAAGCAATACAATTTCTTATCTATTTTGTTATTTTCGGGTTCTAAATGTTCAAATTATATAATTATTGCATTAAACGTAATAAGCTCACATAACACGTAAATAATGCGTAGTCTTTATTTTTAATATATCTATATATAGTAATCGTTTTACTTTATCAAATGGAAAGATGATTTGCAACTTTGAAATTATAAGTTTAGAAAATGCATTGTCCATAAATATATTATTATATAGTATTATATATTATATATTATGTACGTTATTCATGACTATATATACATATATACAGGGTGTCCGGGAACTAGGGAACTTACTGCTTTGACAACTTAAAGGAGATAAAAAGGGACAAAAAAGTCTTATACCATTTTGCGATATTCGCAATAATTATCGAATTATAAAATAAAACGTATGAGCCAATGTGCGGTGACGCCGCGCCACTTATTTATCAAATGTGTAAGAAGACGTTTTAGCTAAAATAACACATTTGTTTTTTGCAGTGTATGTACACGCGGTGCGGCGAATTCAGACCGTCGCGCCGTGCAAATTCAAACAACGACGCGTCATCTGTCTTGCCGCACGCTATTGCCTACGAGCTAGGCGCGATGGCGCGGCATCACCGCACGTTGGCTCATACGTTTTATTTTATAATTCGATAATTATAGCGAATATCGCAAAATGGTATAAGACTTTGTAACGATACGCCCCTCCACCGTCCGTGCGCCTCCATTCCGTCCACCGAACAACGAACGCCGAGTGCAACCGGGGACCACGTGCGCGCACGACCGAACTTCACCGTGCGACCACGCGGCGAAACGCGCGCCGATCGTGGCGTTCCGTAACGCTCCCACTCCGGCTCAGCCGACCGAGCGCGCGGATTGGCTTGCTCAGACGCGCGTTCGGATATATAAGCCGGCAGTGGGAACGCACAAGGCAGATCCGTCCGACTATCCGACCCGTCCATAGACCGAGCATTCTCGATCGCTTCCTTAAGACGAGCATTCTCGTCGCACTCCAGTATCCTCGACGGGCATTCCCGTCGGTACCCCCGGCCGAGTATCCTCGACCAGTCAACTCAGATATCCTCGACGAGCATTCTCGTCATTCTCACCGGCCGAGCATTCTCGACCAATCACCGTCGTCCTCGAATACCTTACTGTCAAACCGACGAATCTCGTAACCTAGTCATCGACAGGGCACAAGCAACCTGTCGATCGAGCGCCCCACTTGCACGGGGCGCGCTCGGGCGAATCGCGGCGGCGACCGCGCCGACAACGATCCGCACTTGCGCACGCGCTTACATCACCGCGCTAGTCACTCCCGCCGCGCCCCGCGACTCCACGACCGTACGGGCGTACAGCCCGCATAGCTCACCGCGTAGTTTATCCTACATCTGTAAATAAATAGTTAAGTTCTTTCGTCTAAATGTAAACCGCATGAATAAGCCCTTAGTTTTCTGAAGTCATTCCGCCGCAATCCGATACCGGCGATTGGCTGGACACCGACGAGCTCTCTTTATCTTTATCTTTATCTTTATCTTTATCTTTGTTATCTCTTCATTTTTTATATCTCCGTATTTTTATAATTTCTTTATTTTTGATATCTCTTTTATTTTCGGTATCTCTTTTATTTTTCTCTCATATTCATTCTGTCAACTCTTTTGTAATTATTATAGCTTTAATAAACAATTCTCTATCTTTTGCTACATTGGGTATAATCATTACGGACACCTGACCAACCGACGAGCCTTATCCGGTCCGATCCCGAAGTTCCCGCACCGCACCGAACCGACCGAGACCGCGTACCGTTACAACTTTTTTGTCCCTTTTTATCTCCTTTAAGTTGTCAAAGCAGTAAGTTCCTTAGTTTCCGGACATCCTGTATATACCGGGTGTCCCAGACCACCAGTCCCACCCGATTTTTTCGTAAACGCGACATTTTAAAGAAAAATGTTTCAGACAAAAGTTGTAGGGTTTTAAAAGATCTATTTACTGATTTTATCAGTTTGACCTTGGATGGCGTCGCCAAGGTCAGATCAAAATAACATTAACTTTTTTAAATAGGACACCTCATTTTTGGTTCCAGAATCTAATAGTTGGTGTCAAGACCTTTCCAAAACACTATAAGAAAGTTTATTTTTGTTGAGTACTTTCCGAGTTGTGAGGCTTGAAAGTTACGGTGTACTGTTACCTTCAAGCGTCATAACTCGGAAAGTCCTTAACCAAAATAAACTTATTTATAGTGTTTTGGAAAGCTCTCGAAATCGACTACAAGAAAATGCAATGAAAAATATAAGCAGAGGACACCGACTTCGCCCATGGTATCACGTCGAATAATGCTTTCTCTCTCGACCCAGCGTCGAGCGAGGAGGATGCACTATCGTAAAGCCCCCCACCACTTTCCGCCCGCACCCCGATCGTCGCCGCGCAGCCTAGACACACGTACGAGCGCGGCTCCGCGTGTGTGCGGCAGCCGAGCGCTAGCGTCGAGAGACACCATTTCTGCCGGTGCGTGTACCTATAGTCCTACGCGTAGAGTTTTGAAGATACCTAATTACCGAGATCTCTAACATTCGGTACAGCTCTATGATGCCGTTTATTCTTGATTTATTAATATTAATCTTCATTTAATGTTGATTATTGTAGCAATAAAGTAATTTTCACGAAAAAGCACCCTTACATACCACTCCTAAAAGTCATTGCTTAGAATTCATAATATTACGCAACTCGTCACCAATTCACGTTTTCTAATAAGCAACCCGGTCGTCAGCGTAATTTGTAGTTATGCCTTACCCGAACGAAGAAGCTGCGTTAATGATGTCAGTTTTGGGTAGAGCTGGAAGTTTTCGAGCAGCTGAAATAATGTGGCGAAATGAATATCCCGATCATACACCACATTCGCGCAAAGTTTTCAGTCGCTTACAACGTCGAATAATTGTAAAAGGTATTGTTCAGCCGGATCATAATAAGGGAAGGCAAATTCATCGATCAGTTCGTTCAGTAAGAGCACCTGATGTAATTGCATCTGCCTTTGTAACCCCGAATGATTCTTTAAAGCGACGAGCAAGAGATAGTGGAATAAGTCGAAGCACGATCAGTCGAATTTTTCGTGAAAATTCATTCCATCCATATCGAATGTCACTTCACCAGGCCATGACATTGAACGATCATAGACAAAGACTGATATTCTGTAATTGGATTACTCAACAATTACCTAATTTCCATAGAAGTATTTTATTTTCTGATGAGTGCACCTTTAAAAGTGACGGCGAAATAAACACACATAATTTTCGTTATTGGGCACAAGAGAATCCACATTGGTATCGAGAAATGGATCATCAACGTATCTGGAAAGTCAATGTTTGGTGCGGAATTGTTGATACGCATATTGTGGGACCATTTTTCTTTCAAGAGAATTTAAACCGTTTTTTATACGCCGATTTACTCGAAAACGAACTTCCACGTTTACTTGAAGATATTCCACTCCAATTACGTCTAAATATGTGGTTTCAACAGGATGGATGTCCCGCCCACACGTCTGTCATTGCTCGTCATCAACTGAACCGCATATTTCGCGGCCGATGGATAGGTAAACATGGTCCACATAATTGGCCACCACGATCACCGGACCTTACAATTTTAGATTATTATTTGTGGGGACGAATAAAAGACCTTGTATACCGCGAACGACCTACGACTGCAGAAGATATGAAAAACAGAATTCGACAAGTCATTCAGTCTCTAGATACTGACGAAATTCGTCGGGCGACGGATGATTTCCAAAGTAGGATAACAGCCTGTATAAATGCACGTGGTGGACATTTTGAACATCGAGACTGAACAACATGCGTATGCACAAAGGTGACGGCAAGGGGAACCACCTTATGAAAGCACCCCGACAAAGGTGACGGCGAGGGGAACCACCTTAAAAAGGCACCCCGACAAAGGTGACGGCAAGGGGAACCACATTATGAAAGCACCCCGACAAAGGTGACGGCGAGGGGAACCACCTTAAAAAAGCACCCCGATAAGGTGTAAGTACGATCTTGTTACCTACACGTGGTACACCTTAGGTAACGCTAATACCTACAGGCGGCACCGATTATTTCGTTTTTACATTTTAAAAATGTTACTTTGTCTTATACCTTTATGCCCAAGATCGATCTCAAGGTCGAATTCAAGATCATCATCAGGTTGATCCCTCGAAATCATGCAAATTTTGTCTGAGCCATTTTTTTGTACAAGCACATCCCTACGTTTTAAAAGGGTGGGACGGGTGGTCTGAAACAGGTATATTTTTCATTGCATTTTCTTGTAGTCGATTTCGAGAGCTTTTCAAAACACTATAAATAAGTTTATTTTGGTTAAGGACTTTCCGAGTTATGACGCTTGAAGGTAACAGTACACCGTAACTTTCAAGCCTCACAACTCGGAAAGTACTCAACAAAAATAAACTTTCTTATAGTGTTTTGGAAAGGTCTTGACACCAGCTATTAGATTCTGGAACCAAAAATGAGGTGTCCTATTTAAAAAAGTTAATGTTATTTTGATCTGACCTTGGCGACGCCATCCAAGGTCAAACTGATAAAATCAGTAAATAGATCTTTTAAACCCTACAACTTTTGTCTGAAACATTTTTCTTTAAAATGTCGCGTTTACAAAAAAATCGGGTGGGACGGGTGGTCTGGGACACCCGGTATATACAGGGTGTTTCAGACCACACGTACACCCCTTTTCTCTTCGCAGGATTAGGACCAATCAAAAATATGTTCAGACGAAAGTTGTAGGGTTTCAAAAGATCTATTCAATGATCTTATCAGTTTGACCTTGGATGGCGTCGCCAAGGTCAGATCGAAATCACATTAAGTTTTTTAAATGAAACACCCTATTTTTGATTCCAGAATCTAATAGCTGGTGTTAAGACCTTTCCAAAACACTACAAGAAAGTTTATTTTCGTTGACTACTTTCCGAGTTGTGCGGCTTGAAAGTTACACTACCGCCAACACCATGTAAATAACAATATAAAATCACGCGTTACGCAGAAAGCCGTGCAGCCGACACAAAGAAAGTAAACACGCGAGCCGGGCCAACAAAAACAGATCATGAAAAATCGTGAAAGTTAGCTGTCGCGACCGTAGATAGTCACATACATATGTATGTCATAATATTATGTAATTACATTATTACTTTAACGGTAGCACACGAGCAATAACGAGCGCGGCTTTCTGCGTAACGATGTCTAACTCGTGATTTTATACATATTGTTATTTGCATAGGATGTAGTAGAGATGTATTCACCACAACGCTATTGTGACTCAACTCAACACGAGTGACAATAACTCTCTCAAACTTGTCACCTACGTCTTCAATAACCGTCATATCAGTATCAATCGCGCAACAAAAATCCGACCCTCTTTATTAGTCTAGGTTTATTTAGCCATGTCCTATTCCAATGAAGAAGCATATGATATGCTGCTAATTTTAGGTGAGTGTCGAGGTACATTCATTGCAGCGGAAAGATTGTGGCGGGAACGTTATCCTGATCGGACTCCTCACTCGCGAAATGTTTTTTCACGTTTGGCTAAACGAATCAAAATTAAAGGTGTCGTTCAGCCTCAACATAACAAAGGTACACAAATTCGTCGTCCGATTATGGATGAAAGAACAGTGGAAATACTTGCATCGACAGAATTGAACCCTTATGATTCTTTAAGACGACGAGAACAAGATTCTGGTGTTAGTAAAATCAGTGTTTGGCGCATTCTAAAAAATAACAAATTTCACCCTTACAGAATGTCTGTTCATCAAGCGTTGAATTATAACGATATTAGACAGAGACTTGTACTTTGCAACTTTATAAGACAGCAACCACTTGATTTCCACTTGAAAATTTTATTTTCTGACGAATGTACACTTAAAAGTGATGGATCTGTTAATACTTGGAACTCTCGTTATTGGGCACAAAATAATCCTCACTGGTTGAGAGAAGTAGATCATCAAACCATTTGGAAAGTCAATGTTTGGTGTGGAATTATTGGAAGTCAAATCATAGGTCCTGTTTTCTTTGACGAAAATCTAAACGGTGATAGATATTCCGCCTTGATAATGACAGATCTTCCTGTCTTACTAGAAAATATTCCTCTGCAATTGCGCCTGAACATGTGGTTCCAACAAGATGCATGTCCGTCTCATACATCGAGAGTTGCTCGTGCGGCATTAAATACTATGTTCCCCGACAAGTGGATAGGCAAATACGGTCCAATCAATTATCCACCCCGATCACCAGATCTCACCGTCCTTGATTATTATTTCTGGGGAAGGATAAAAAACTTGGTCTATCATGAACGTCCGACTACGAGGGATAATATGATTCGTAGAATAAGTGAAGCAATTCGATCCTTACGTGCCGAGGAAATTCTTCGAGCAACCAATGATTTTCAAAATAGAGTTGATGCTTGCATCGCAGAGAATGGTGCTCACTTTGAACATTTAGTCGCTTAACAAAACATACACTCATTCATTCCCGAACGTGAGAGGCAAGAGGACTCACGTGAATCAAGCACCCCAAACGTGAGAGGCAAGGGGACTCACGTGAATCAAGCACCCCAAACGTGAGAGGCAAGGGGACTCACGTGAATCAAGCACCCCAAACGTGAGAGGCAAGGGGACTCACGTGAATCAAGCACCCCAATGGGATGAAATTCTCGTCACGTCCACGTCGTTCATTCTGGATAATGCTAAGCACGGGAAAATGCATACAGTCAATCTGGACATGATTGATCATCAAACATAATCAATCCAGTTAATAAACAAAAGCAGAGTACATAAAACTTTGACTCCCCTTTTCCTCCCCCATACACATACGCATGCACGTATGCACACACCCACACACAAGATTAAATCCGACTAAGTAACCACCACATGGTACATCTTGAGTAATGCTGATGCTGGCGGTAGTGTAACTTTCAAGCCGCACAACTCGGAAAGTAGTCAACGAAAATAAACATTCTTATAGTGTTTTGGAAAGGTCTTGACACCAGCTATTAGATTCTGGAATCAAAAATAGGGTGTTCCATTTAAAAAACTTAATGTGATTTCGATCTGACCTTGGCGACGCCATCCAAGGTCAAACTGATAAGATCATTGAATAGATCTTTTGAAACCCTACAACTTTCGTCTGAACATATTTTTGATTGGTCCTAATCCTGCGAAGAGAAAAGGGGTGTACGGGTGGTCTGAAACACCCTGTATATATATATATATATATATATATTGCGACCGCATTCACTCACGTGGTGCAACTACGTTAATTGCTTGTAACGCTAGTTAGGTAGCCAAGATGTTCGTAAGGTCGCGCACACCAAACGCATGAAATTAGACGATACGATTGGGCGCCAAGCACGAACGAGCGTACCACTCTTAGATCAAAACGTTACCGATCCCCCGATTCATGCCGGAAGAGAAAACGCGAAAATACTCTACTTTGTCACGGGCAATAACGGGCTCTTTTAACTGGTAGCTCAGCCACGGAATTGGCACAGGGGGTGGTTCGCGGCGGGCGGGATGGTAGAGGAGAGCGAGGGAACTTAAAGAGAACACTTCAATTTAATAGAGAAGTTAACACTGTATTTCCGAGATCTAACTACTCACAAGGTTCTGCGACGATGTCTTGCGACCCGGGCGCGGTCGGAAAATACCACGCGGTCGTCGGTACGAGTTCACCGAACGGAGAGAGTCAATATTCTATTCTAATTAGCGGCGGACAGTACGCTGTGCACACTCGAAACTCTACACACGCATTCTCAGTTTACGCAAAATTAGGTGGCAATTCGGTACGAAATATGCGATCGGAAATACGCGATCGCCAAGCAGAAACACATACAAACGCTACTACAGACGACACACAAAAAATATTACACAATTAGCGCGACTTAGCTATGGTGTTGGCGATGCTCTCAATAAACGGAACCGAAAAGAATCAAGACGCGACTTGATCGGATGAGGCGTACGGCGGCCAAGCACGCGGACAGCACGCGATTACAGACGTGTTCCCATTCCGGCGAAAGATTTTACGGCGAACGTGAACTCTAAGTGCAACTACCGCACGCGCGATTCATCCGACCGGCGAAATCGGTGGCTTTACACAAGTCTCGTTCGTCTCACCACGACGCTGGCGGCTCTCCTGAGCTCGTCCTCTAACAAGGGTATGGCTCGTCTCTGGGTGACGGTTCTCGTCGTCTCGGTGGGTGTGAGATACCGGCGACGATCCACAGCGAAGTGATCGATAGTACGAGGAAATTCGGCAGGCGACACGCAGGATCTCTCGCCCCCTCGCACGGGGGTTCGTCGCGCCGCGCCATTGGTTCCGCCTTATAACGCGGTCCTCGCGACCCTCTAATCAGGCTGTCGCGCTGCGGCGCGCAATTCAAGGTAGGTGTCTTCGGGCAGCTCGCGACTCTTCCCGTGGTTTTCCCGAGGCCGGACGGCCATCCCTACGGAGTCTTTGGTGTCCGCTATCCCCGCGCTCGGGACCAAATCGGGAACGTTCTCTCGCAGCTCCTCGTTCGGGGTCTCCTACGTAATGATCTGTGTGGAGTATCGACGTCCCCTACGTCTGACCTTCCTTCTTTGCGTCCTGTAATTTCAGCGGCCTTATATGATGCGTACAGGAGTGACGGTAAGAGATAACGTAATTAAATGATGAGAGGTCACCTGTCGTGCGCGCTTCTGCGAACCTGCGCGCGATCCGTAAGATTCCGAGTGGCGGTAGGTCTTTCTTCTAGCAGTCTTCTAGCCGGGTGAGACTTCGTTGGTACAGAATTAAGATTGGCTAGTCGCCAATCTGCAAAACGTCGCTACAATTAGTGGACGAACACAAGCACACAAAACAAAAACGAGGAATTATTAGCGCACGCGCCGACATGTCCGTCTCCGAGCCGAGAGGACGTAGAGCTGCATCGTGCGCTCCTCGGCCGGACCTTGCGATCCCTGTGACGGATAGCCGAACAGGATGTCACGTCACAATTCCCCCTTTCCCGGGGAGGATCGAGGAGGTCTTGGCTATCGACGAACGTCAATAGCTACCAATTTTGCTAAGTGGTTTCGAGATAGCTGGAAGGGAGATGGGCGGGGCGGGTTGCAATCGTCGGGAGTACAATAATTGTTTCAGCCGCGTCCGGCTGCCTACGCTAAAAATCGCCCAACGAAGTAGAGCCTCTGAGTGGTCCGGCTCGAGAGAGGGGTGTCCATACTCCTGGTTCTTATCCTTTGCCGATCAACCAGCCCGACGGTCTCCGGGCTCTCCAAACGCCAAAAAGGGTGGCCCTCCGCTGGGCCCGGTCGGGAGAAACAGCTGGCGCCCTCGCGGCGTGCCCACATCCCAGTCCGCGGCATCCAGTTTGGTGGCCCAAAACGCAGAAAACGCTTAACACTCTTCCAATGTCTACTCTAAAGTTTCGTCAAAAATTCCTGTCGACTTCTAACTTTGCTCGCCCGCTCGAGTCGCAGTTCTGCACTAAAACACGAAATCCATAATTAGTCTACCGAGCTCTCAAACGCCTCGTTACGGGGCGGCAGCAGACACAAAAGAAATCAAAAGAAACACGGAAATAAGACGCCGTACTCAGCAGAAGAGGCTTTATTACCTCTTTCTGACCGACGCTACCCCACAGCTCAGTCGTGCGCCATTCTTAGTGAGGGACAATACCTTCCCGACGATCACACCCAGACTTTCACACTGGACATTCACAACGGTGATCCCTAGCCCTAGCCTAATTTAACAGTGAGAAAAGAAAAAAAAACAAGGTAGAGGGAAGGAGTGATTACTGAAGTGAGACAGTAATCAGCTTCTACCAGCCGCGACACTGGGCCTATTTATTTCTTATCCCCTCGTACATGGGTTCCTCAAAGCAAAATAAAGAAAAAAAGAAAAATTGGAAAGAAAAAAAGAAATTAAAGAGAAAAAGAAAAAAAAATACAATTCTGTTCTTGCCCGAACATACACGAAAAGAGAAGAGAGAGGGGAAAGAGAAAAAAAAACGGACTGCACGCGGGCGCCATGAAAAGCGAAAAACCATCGTGATCCTCTGGCGCGGCCAGGGGTGCTCCGTGTCGCTTCCGTGCGGTCTCCTACTTGCGGCCTTGGCGTGCCGCCGCCTGGGCCCCACTCCCTGCCGCAGCGCGGGCAGTCTTTTATAGACACGTTGACTTGCAAGCGTAACAGAACACGCGTTGTCGCGGCTGTGGGCAGCGGGAGTAGTGGTGGATCCGGGACCCGCAATTCCAACACCCGGCCGGGGAGACCGGGTAGTCGGGTTCCTCCAGACCGGCGCCTTTCGGGAGGATTTTAGTTGGTGCCGGTTTTGTCTCTTCCGGTCGGGCTGGTTGCCCGCTCGCCGGCAATGACTCCTAGATGGGGGTAGGCTCCGTTTGGGTGGCTTGGCCTCATCGGTGACATCCTTCCCAGGTGGCTTGAACCCTCACGTCACGTGTCGCACACCGGTCTCTTCGGGGCGTCTCGCGTCTCCTGGGGTTGTCTCGCGGACGCAACTTTTCGAGCGCCCGCAGTTTGCGCCAAAAGTCGGGATACTCCCAATAAATGGTGCTGCACAGCACCCGGTACTTCAGCCTAAACTGCTGGCGCTGCCGCAAATAGCGCTCCTCCGCCATGGTGTGACACTCTATTCTATTGTACTGAAGCTATTCGGTAAGGGGGGCGGGGGACGAAACGGGACAGAAAGAAGAAAAAAAAACTTTGAACTATGTCTCATTCTAGGGACTGTGGTAGATTTTTAAATCTTTTATGTGAGCCTTCCCCACCACGGTTCCGTCTAAGTCGGTAAGCTCGTATACGACAGGTAAAAGGGCTTTTGAAACTTGAAATGGTCCATTTTGGTGACAATTTCGCCGCGATGTTTTGAGCCGCGGACGATAGGACGTGCTGTCTTTTCAAAACTCGTTTTGAGCTCGCTCTCCCATCCCAAAAACTTTATCACGCCGGTGCTGATTGTAATACCTAGCTTGTTTTTAGTATGCTTGCTTAAGATTTTCCGATACCCATGCATGCGACGCTCGTAAGTTTTGTATACGTTGCGACCAATCCTTCGTATCGCCCGACGCTACTTCGCCAGCGTTGAGGCAACGACGACGCAAAGAGTTAATTGGCTCTATTTCACGACCGAGATTTAAAAATGCAGGCGAGGTTCCGATGGACGAGTGTTATACGCAAAACAGAAGTCGTGGGTATGGAGATCCCAGTCGCGACGATCACGATCGAGAAACGCAATAATCATCGTTTTCAATACTCGGTTTACCCTCTCCACGGGGTTGGTTTGTGGGAGGTACGACGGGACAGTTGTGTGCGTTATCCCGAAATTTCGCGCAAAAGCTCTCAACGTCTGGTTTACGAACTCTGTCCCGTTATCCGTCAGTAAGAATTTCGGCGTACCCTACCGCGACAAGACGAGATCTTCGAAGGCTTCCCGTATCTTTTTGCCGTTTGCGGTTCGCAGCGCTTGGCATTTGACCCATTTAGTGAACAAATCTTGTATCACGAGGAGATTAAATATTTCTTTAATACAAAAATCACTAATGTAATTTAATTATCATTTTTTTACTGAATAAATATTTATTTACATTTAATAAATTGTGTCATTGCAAATATTCAAACAAATATTTATTAAAATTCAATAACTTTTTTTCTCAGTGTAGAATCTCTTGATATAAAAAAATAATTTTAATAAAATAAATAAAAACATATTTTTCAATAAATTTTATTATTAAAATCAATATTAATCACTACTTTACTTTTAAATTGCCGCGTTCTAACTTCTGTTCGACCAATCACGCATTCATATTCGATCATAACGTAACCCATAAAATCAATCGGCTCTTTCCTGTTGTCGAGTAAACACGTGTTGTCTGTTTGTCGCGCGTAAACACGAGTTTTATCGAGCTACATATTTTCGCACGCCGAATGACTAATAATTATTTGCAGTGATCGTTACTCAAAGCGATGATTAATTACCCAGATAGCAAAACGTGATAACTCAATCTAAAGCAAATCATCGCGCAGATTAAATTGCTTGTTAATTGCTATTACATTGCCTTTTATTTAATGCGACAAAAATGTTTTAGTCAATTTAGTATCAGTATGCTGACCCACACAGCACGTAATATTGCAGCAATATTGCAGCAATATTGCAATATCGCAATAATATTACAGCGATATTGTAATATTGCAGCAATATTGCACCAATATTACAGTGTGATATATCACACTGTAATATTGTGGTAATATCGCTGCAATATTACAATGTGATACGTCACACTGCAATATTGCAGTAATATTGCTGCAATATCGTAACGTGAAGTATCACAATACAATTTTGCAGTAATATTGCAGCAATATTGTATTGTCATATATCATATTGCAATATTGCAGTGATATTGCAAATATATTATGTTGTGATACATTATATTGCAATATTGCAGTGATATTGCAGTAATATTGTAACATGGTATATTACAATACAATATTTTAGTAATATTGCAGCAATATTAGAACACGAGGTATTACACTGTAATATTACTCTGATATTGCTGCAATATTGCTATATAATATATCTTAGTACAATATTCCAGTGATATTGCAGTAGTATTGTAACATGATATATCGCAATACAATATTGCAGTAATACTGCAGCAATATTGTATTGTGATATATCATATTCCAATACTGCAGTGATATTGCAGTAATATTGTAACATGGTATATCACAATACAATACTTTAGTAATATTGCAGCAATATTAGAATGCGAGGTATCACACTGTAATATTACTTTGATATTGTTGTAATATTGCAATATGATATATCATAGTACAATTTTGCAGTGATATTACAGTAATATTGTAACATCATATATCACAATACAATATTGCAAAGAATATTAGAATGCAATGTATCATACTGTAATATTGTTGTAATATTGCAGCAATGTTGCATTATGATTTATCGCAATACAATATTGTAGTGACATTACAGAATATTAGAATGCAATGTTTTATATTGATGTAAAATTGCAGCAATATTGCGTGCTAAATTGTAGTTTTGCCGAAATGACACTAAAAATGGACTAAACTTTGCATATAAGTTAGAAATTAACTTTTTTATATATTTGTAAACCAACTTATCACTACACAATTCATCGCATATTTTAAAACTTAAACACGTTTATTAAAATATGTTCCAGTCATCAGTTTTTGGAAATTTTTAAAACTTATTTTTGTATACTTAATTGGTGAAAATATATACACAACACAAGCATAAAAATATAAATTTCTTAATGCGATATTTTACGATATTAATGCGATACGAAGCAGTTTATTTTTTAATAGTTAGTTTTTATTAAAAATATATATATGTAGTTTTTATTAATATAGTTTTTATTAAAAAATATATATATATATAAAATATATGTAATATATGTAATATTTATCATTGTTTTCTTGCATCTTAAACTGAGAATGTATAAGGATCGAGGTTTTGACATTGCTTCAAATGCTTCGAAGCACTTGTAACGTCACGTTGACTGTAGCCAAGAACAATGTTTCCAAACGCCGCGCCGCAAGCGCCAAACGCAGTCTCCCATGCAAAACGCGCTTGCGCAACAATCGACCATGCGTGCTGATGCGTGCACGATGATGCGTGCATGTTAATGCTTCCGTGTGTGCGTACGTGTGTGACTCGAGCGGCGAGCTGGTAAGTTTTGATATCTTTGAAAGTATATGGTATTTTGAGTATTTTAATAATTGGAAATCTAACAGCCAAAAGAAGAAGAAGACTCGAGCTACGAGAGCCACGAGGCTGACGAGACAAAAGGAAGTCGCATTGTTGTGCCGGTCGTTCCAGTCGAGTGTTGATCGCGCGGACAGAGGAAATAACGGAATAAAAAATTTTGCCGAGGTAAGAATTATTTCAAATTAACAAACAGCTTCATGGACTTCTAAAGTACTCGTAACCTCAAAGTGTTAAATTGTTAAATGTTAAAAGATATTGCTACGTTTTATTGCAATTTCGGCTCTATAAGAGCTCGAGGTAATAAGTAAAACATAGTGTAAACTTAATTGTCGAAAGAAAGAGTGATACATAGAGTAAATACATAGAGTAGTTGCAATCTTCAGCCACAACGGTACATCAGTATTTAAAACTTCAATCATTGCGTTGTTTGAATTGTGTTGATATATCCTCATCACACTTCGTGTGTGTGTGTGTGTGTGTGTGTGTGTTACATGCAGCAGCCGCGTGTCAAAGAAATAACGATACATATACACATGCACACAACTCACATGCAGCGGTGCTCAACGTGCGACACGGGAGCCCTACTAGGGCTCGGAAGTTCGTGCATGATCCCGTGTCGCACGCTGAGCACCGCTGCATGCGAGTTCTGTGCATGTATATACGAGGTGTGTTCAAAAAGTATCGCGAATTTTGAATTTTCGCGGGTTACGTATATTCGAATTTCGATCTTTTTGTGGCGTTATGTTGGTACTCATGTCTCTCACTTATGCCGACAAGCTCGGCCATTTTGAATGTTCACTTAATTGTTGACAGCTGCTTTGCTTGCACGTGTTTTGGATCGTCTTCGATTTTTACCTATTCAAAAAAATGGATCAAAGAACCTGTATCAAATTTTGTGTGAAAAACGAAATTAAATGCGCGGATGCATTCCGAATGTTGACTGTGGCATACGGAGAAGCTACCTTGGACCGAAGCAACGTTTATCGGTGGTACAAAATGTTCTCAGAAGGCCGAGAAGATGTGAACGACGAAGAGCGTGCCGGACGCCCGAGCACTTCAACAACAGACGAAAAAATTAATGAAATGGAGAAAATGGTATTGGCCAATCGTCGAATCACCGTTAGAGAAGTTGCTGAGGACCTAAACATATCGATTGGCTCGTGCCATTCGATTTTTATCAATGATTTGGGCATGAGACGGGTCGCCGCGAAATTCGTACCAAAATTGCTCAATTGCGACCAAAAACAGCATCGCATGAACATTGCTAATGAGATGTTGGACTCTGTCCGCGACGACCCAAATTTGCTCCAGAGGGTCATAACTGGTGACGAATCGTGGGTTTATGGTTATGACGTGGAAACCAAAGCTCAATCATCTCAATGGAAGCTGCCGCACGAACCAAGACCGAAAAAAGCGCGCCAAGTTCGGTCGAATGTGAAAGTTTTGCTGACAGTTTTCTTCGATTGCAGGGGCGTGGTGCATCATGAGTTCTTGCCACAGGGTAGAACGGTCAATAAGGAATATTACCTGCAAGTTATGCGCAATTTGTGCGAAGCAATCCGCCAGAAACGCCCGGATTTGTGGAAGAACAAAAATTGGCTTTTGCACCACGATAACGCCCCTGCTCACACATCGTTGCTTGTGCGCGACTTTTTGGCCAAAAACAACACACTAATGATGCCGCAGCCACCGTATTCCCCAGATCTGGCCCCCTGTGACTTTTTCTTGTTCCCTAAACTGAAGAGGCCCATGAAAGGACGACGTTACGCTACGCTTGACGAGATAAAGACGGCATCGAAGGAGGAGCTGAACAAGATAAAAAAAATGATTTTTTGAAGTGCTTCGAAGATTGGAAAAACCGTTGGCACAAGTGTATAATATCTCATGGGGATTACTTTGAAGGGGACAAAATAGATATTCATGAATAAATAAATAATTTTTGAAAAAACACAAAATTCGCGATACTTTTTGAACACACCTCGTATGTGTGTGACGATTGTCATTTCTTTGACACGCGGCTGCTGCATGTAACACACACACGCGTACACTGAAAAAAAAGTTTGGTAATAGCTAACAAATGTTGAGTGAAATAATGCTAATTAAATATTTTGTTAATATAACCAAAAAATAATTTTACTTTTCTAAATATTTAGTAAGTATTACCAAATTTATTTATACTTAATTACTACATATTTAGGAAGATAAAATTATTTTTGATTATATTAATCAAATATTTAATTGGCATTATTTCACTTAACATTTCGTAGCTATTACGAAGCTCTTTTTTCAGTGTACAGCAGTTTTCTTTATCAGCCATCTCACATGTTTAAGATGTATGAAATTTCTGGTATTTTAGAAAAAAAAGTAAATTCGAACCAGTGCATGAATCCTATTGGAATCCCATTGGACTCCAATAGGAGTCCTATTGGACTTTTCTATTTTAATCATATTTTATTGTAGGTATATGTTTCAAATTAAACTGCTGAATTTTCTCACATGTTTAAAATCAATTGATATCGATTAAGAAATTTTCATAAATTTAACAGAATTTTTTAGGTTTTTTTAATTTAAAACGTTTCTTAGTATTTTAATTGATTTTACTTTCCATCTTTTATATATAAAAAATCAATAATTGTAAAAGGCGAATAAGAGTCAACGTGGTTCTTACTGCGTATTAGTGTGTATTTATATAAAATCACACAGTTTATATAAAAGACATGATGTACCTGATTCAATGGTGGGCCCGTTTCAGCCCACATTTGATTAAGTTATTTATTGCTCTTTTTTAAAACTTATTTATTGTATAATTTGATCAATCATAATTTGTCTACTGTTTGTTATACATATTAATAATGGGATTTCGTCCTTTGCTTTGCATCATTACTGATAATCTTACTTTATATATTTTTGACATAATAATTTAAAATTTTTGGTTGTCACATATAGGACTTCTCAGTCCATTAATTACTTAATTGGCTGAGTATCCGACTGTGACTGACTTATACTAGGATTTTGACTCCCATGCGAGATTGAGAGATTGAATGTACTACTGCCAATTTTTACGATTGTTGAATTTGAACCAAAACGTTCATTGAATCAGGCACATGTCTTTTAAATAAACTATAAGGTTTTATACCAGTATACATTAAGAACCACATAAACCCTCATTTGCCATCTACAGTCATTAATATTTAATATTATAAATCCTGTTAAATTTATTTTAAATAAATATAAGTTCTTTAAAAACAATGGCGATATAAAATTAACTAAAAATTGTAGTCAAATTAATTACAACTCGGTAAAAAGTTTTCCATATATGACATATATTCGTAAATATATGTAATTATATACGAAATATGTCCATATATGTTCATACTAGATACTTTATTTTGTAAAATTTTTATTTGGTAAAAGAAAATTAATAGTTATAATTTATATAAATAGATGACATAAAGTAATTTAAAAATTTTTTCTCATACATTAATTAAGAATACTAAAATATAATATATTTTAAAGTTTAAAAACAAGTGTTCATTTTACCATAAAAAAGAATTAAAATCAATTAAGAAAAAACATTCATTATATAGATTGAATGTTTAAAGCTTAACATTTCTCATGTAAGCAATATTTACAACAGAAAATTTTGAAATATTGTTTTAATAATAACTTTTACAGATCAACGCACTTATGAAACGGGGCGGAAAAAACGTAGAAGATTTAACAAACAATATAATGACCAAAGTTTTTACGAACGAGTTGGCATCCAATTTTAGTATGCAGGGTAAACAAAAAAAAAGCTTTACTAGATTTTACAGTAACTTCGTGCATAATTGGCAAGTATCTGTTTTTAATCTATTTAAAATCTTCATTTATGATTCTCTATAGTAATATATTAAGGAAACATTTTTATATGTAACATCACAGTATTATATTTTTCAGAAGCGATAATGGCTTACGAAAATAGTAAAAAAGATTATATTCAGAAACAAATGGGCAAGTGGCTAGCGAATGCGCCTGTTCGCTTATCCAGAAATAGGTAATGTCATTACATAATCTTTTTAACCTTTTATGCCCAAACCCTTTTTATAGCATTTAAAGTACTATAGAAAAAAACTAAACAATAATAATTAATTTACATTTCAACAACTGTGAAAAGTAAATGTCACCGCATGTTATAAGTAAATTATAACAAAAGTGGCCACATGACTATAATCCTACTTATGCATGTGTTTTGTACATTTGATTATTTTTTTCTTTTCAGAACAAAGAAGGAAAATTCGGAGGCGGCCAAAACTAATTAACATAAAATAATTTAACAAAAAATATTAATTTAATATAAAAGTTTGTAGTATGGAGTTTAACATTTATAAATTTTATAGTGCTGTTTTTTGAAAAGTTAATTTTATTTAGACTTATAACCTTATTCGGACACGTAATTGTATTTTTAATTTGTATCGTACACATTTACGTTACACAATGTAAGAATTAAGCTATATTGATTAAGGAAATAAATAAATAAGTACACATTTACGTTGCACAATGTGATAATTAAGTTATATTGACTAAGGAAATAAAATAAATAAGTAAAGTAAAATTGTTTATATTTATTAAGTAATTATACATATTTTTTTACATACATTGCAGCAACATTATTGCGATAATGTACAAATATTATGGGGACATTGGAGTAATATTACTGGATATTGTATAAATATTATGGAGGCATTGCAGCAATATTACCGTGATATTATGAGAATATTACAGACATATTGCAGCAAAATTATAGCAATATTATTGCAATATTTCTTGACAATATTACAATATTGCAATATTGCAGCAATATTATGGCAATATTACAACAATATTATTTCAATATCACTACGTAATATTAATACAATATTACTGCAATGTCGCAGCAATATTACAGTAATATTACTGAGGTATTGCAGTAATATCAACGCAACAGATTTTCGCGGACGTTACACATTGGTGCAATATCACTGCAATATATCTTGGCAATATTACAACAATATTACAGCAATATTATTTCAATATCACTACGTAATATTAATACAATATTATTGCAATGTCGCAGGAATATTACAGTAATATTACTGAAATATTGCAGTATAATATTACTGCGATAAATTTTCGCGGACATTAGACATTGCAGCAATATTACTGCAATATATCTTGGCAACATTATAACAATATTACAGCAATATTATTTCAATATCACTACGTAATATTAATACACTATTACTGCAATGTCGCAGCAATATCACAGTAATATTATTGAAATATTGCAGTGTAATATTATTACGATGAATTTTCGCGGACATTAGACATTGCAGCAATATTGCTGCAATATTACCGCAATATATCTTTGCAATATTACCGCAATATTGCAATATTGCAGCAATATTGCAGCAATATTACGTGCTGTGCGGGGAGTTTTATTGTCGAGCAAATGTAGAAAAATTATTGAAGTCAATCTGTGTTATTATATTGTGGTAAGTTGTGTTTAGAACTTGCCATTACTATATTTTAAAAATTGTTTATAGCAATCTGCGAGCAACATGACAGCAACATGTGAGCAACAATTCCCATTTATAACTTGTAATAAGTATAATGCTGATAAGTTGTTGGAAACTTGCTGGTATAATATTTTAAAAACTATTGCTGGTAAGAACGTAATGGTAAGAGGATACCCCCTTCTATTGCTTTGCAGACAACTAATACGAATATTTGTGACAAGTTGTCGACAACTTGCAATAATTTGGCTATCTGGGTAGTTACTTAAGTTTTATCGATCAAGTGAATGAATTGTGTATTATGATACTAAAGTGATAATTTACGAGAGGATCAAGGAAACTTTGGTCTTTCTCATTGTGGAGGCAACTAATTGATCGCTGTACAGAATAATACATAAGTAAATGCCTGTCCAAACTTGTTCATGCAAGCACGCGCGCGCGCGATCTCTCCCCCCCCCCGCCTCTCTCACTGTAATAAAAAAAGTACTATTGTTTTTAAAAACTCGAGATGTAAATATTTTTGTAGATTTCGTGCAATTCTTTGTTCGATTTTTTGACTGTACTTGTACAAAGAATTTCCTGGCACTTTTCTTATTAAAATCATTAAAATTAAGAAGAAAATTAATTACATTTTTAAGTTAAAGCTAGCATTGTGATGTGATAGAGAGAGAGAGAGAGAGAGAGAGAGAGAGGGGGGAGAAAGATTTGTGTGTTGTATCAGTTGAGCGCAGCAGGCATCTCACGACACACCCGCGCGTAACGGTGAGTGCGCCGCCCCTGCGTACCATCTATATTCGACTCGTGATACGCTAACTTAATCGGCTGATATTTCAAAATCTACGCGTCTGACAAATTTTTGGCAAAGGAAAAATCGTCTTAGAATTCGACCAAGAATATCCCTTGAAGGACAACGGGTTATTCTGAATCACCCTGTAGAAATATACATCTTACGTATAAATGTATATAAATATATGTAAATACATATACGAGGTGTGTTCAAAAAGTATCGCGAATTTTGTGTTTTTTCAAAAATTATTTATTTATTCATGAATATCTATTTTGTCCCCTTCAAAGTAATCCCCATGAGATATTATACACTTGTGCCAACGGTTTTTCCAATCTTCGAAGCACTTCAAAAAATCATTTTTTTTATCTTGTTCAGCTCCTCCTTCGATGCCGTCTTTATCTCGTCAAGCGTAGCGTAACGTCGTCCTTTCATGGGCCTCTTCAGTTTAGGGAACAAGAAAAAGTCACAGGGGGCCAGATCTGGGGAATACGGTGGCTGCGGCATCATTAGTGTGTTGTTTTTGGCCAAAAAGTCGCGCACAAGCAACGATGTGTGAGCAGGGGCGTTTGGTACGAATTTCGCGGCGACCCGTCTCATGCCCAAATCATTGATAAAAATCGAATGGCACGAGCCAATCGATATGTTTAGGTCCTCAGCAACTTCTCTAACGGTGATTCGACGATTGGCCAATACCATTTTCTCCACTTCATTAATTTTTTCGTCTGTTGTTGAAGTGCTCGGGCGTCCGGCACGCTCTTCGTCGTTCACATCTTCTCGGCCTTCTGAGAACATTTTGTACCACCGATAAACGTTGCTTCGGTCCAAGGTAGCTTCTCCGTATGCCACAGTCAACATTCGGAATGCATCCGCGCACTTAATTTCGTTTTTCACACAAAATTTGATACAGGTTCTTTGATCCATTTTTTTGAATAGGTAAAAATCGAAGACGATCCAAAACACGTGCAAGCAAAGCAGCTGTCAACAATTAAGTGAACATTCAAAATGGCCGAGCTTGTCGGCATAAGTGAGAGACATGAGTACCAACATAACGCCACAAAAAGATCGAAATTCGAATATACGTAACCCGCGAAAATTCAAAATTCGCGATACTTTTTGAACACACCTCGTATATATATATATATATATATATATATATATATATATATATATATGTATGTATGCATTTACAAAAACAATAGTTTTTCACATTACCCATGAGGTACTATTGAAGATGTGTTTTTCTTTAAGTGATTTCCGCGTAGGCCTCTTTCACTAAAAAATAATATAAGAAAATAATCGATCATGTGTTATCATATGGTGTTTTTTTACAAACTTGTTTTTGTAACCAAGGGCAAATTGTTTTGTTCAGACACAATATCTTGTGGAGACACGAGGTCATGTTTAGACACGATGTCTTGTGCAGATACGATGTCTTGTTCAGACACTATGCCTTATTCAGACACGAGGTCTTGTGCAGACCCGTTTATAAAAGATCCACTAAAAAAATTACTAAATTTACCATAAATTTTAATGAATATTTGTATATTTGCAAGAAAATACTTACTTGCCATACTTGAATTACTAAATAAATATATATTTACATTTAGTAAATATTTTCTTGTAAATGTACAAAAATGTACAAAAAATATTTCTTAAAATCTTAGTAATGAGAATAGAAAAGTAACTTCTTTTCAGTATATCTATTTTTAAAAGTGTAAAATTGCGACATTAGATTGCACCACTAAATGAGAAAAAAATAGGAATATCATCTGCAGCGTATAGCTGAAGAAATACTCTTCCTTTTTACGAGTTTCCAAATATATTTTTGTCGACATGAGATTTAAATGCTGTTCATTGATTTTTATTGTCAAAGCATTTTCCCGTCTCGTCTTGAATGCAAATTGTAAAACACAAATTGAATTTACAGCAGAAGACGACAAACAGTTCCGTTTTTTTTTTGTTTTAGTGTTGGTTAAAATAGAAAATATTCTTTTTGGATCCGCATTAGAATGCGGAAGAGATCTAATTGCATTGAAGAGGAATTTTAAATTGGGAAATTTTGTATTATTATTTGCATCTCCATACTGCAAAATTTTGATCCACATTTCGTCAAAATTTTGTTTTGACCGGTTTAATTTTTTTCGTTTCTGATAGATTGGAATGTAATAATAACCATTCCTTTCTTAAGTCATTTTTATCAAAACCGCTGATAGTGTCGGCTATAAAAAAATGTCACGTTCAACAACGTGTCAATGGAAATATCGAATATTGAACATGGTTGAAGGACCAATAGTTTTGATGAAAATGTATCCTCAACTGGCAATTTTTTTCGGATTTCTTCAGTAGCAGTTATATAAAATTGTAAACGGTTATTTCTAATTATTTGTACCACGTTTATGTGGTCTTCCTTTAATTTTGTGAGATATTCTTCACATTCAGAACCAAAATAAATACTATCTGCGGATTTACGATAGTCAATATTTTCAAATTTAATGTGCAGATAATCTGTTACATCCAGCTTTAAAAAATTCTTACAAATTTGATGAAGAAACTGTTTTGACTTTGCTGTAGTAAATGAATTACTGTTTCTGTTTTGACGTGAAAAAATGTATTAAAACTATTAAAAAAGTTCAATACATATTTCAGAAAAGCAAATATGCTTTTGTTTCTACACTTTCCATTAAAATAAGTATATATTCTGCACATTTTATTCTCTCACTTATAACCATTAAAGTTAAAAAATGTTTAATAGCGTCCCAAGGTTGAATAATTCTTTCTACGCATGCGTAGTGAGAGAGCCATTGTGTGTCAGATAATTTTAAGAGTTTGAATTCTCTCCTTGAAAACATTCTGACAAATCCCTATAAATAGCTGATTGCTTGGAACTGTTATTAACGTATTTTACAATTTTTTTTACAAATTCGTCGCAAACTTCAGGTAATTTTTTACATACAGTATGTGCAACTAATGCGGAAGCGTGACACGAACACGTAAATGTCAATAAATTTGTGCACACTGTTTCCAATTTTTTCTTAAATGACACACATTTTGCAGTTATAACGGATGCATTGTCACATGACAAAGCAAGAATTTTTTCGAAAAGTATTTGGAAATTATTCATTTCCTTTTCAAATGCAACAAAATATTTTTCCGCCCTGCAATCTGAAGCATCAAGATCAATTAGTTTTACTAATATGATTGAATTTGTAATTTATCGAGGTCTACATATATAACATGAAACGTTATCCATTTTTCATTCGTAATGTCTAACGATTCATCAATATAAATACAAAATTTATTTTTTTTATGTTTTATACCACACGATTTGTTTCAACTAGCCACAAACATTGGTAAATAATTTTGAACATTTCGTGCGGTCTATCTTCATGTTTTTTAAAACTTGGGATCTTTTCCTACGTCTTGGAAAAATTGAAGTATTATTTGTGCAGTATCAAATGGAATATTTTTGTCATCAATTAATGCAGCGTATCGAAGCTCCGCTGATTTTTTTCTATCTTTAAAAGACACAAATGTTTCGTCAAATTGCACATTTGATTCTATATTTGATTCCTTATCTTGTATATCATATATTTCGCATTTATCTTTATGTTGTTTGAAATCTGCGTGATGACAAATTTACGATAAATCATCTGCAAAAGTTTTATCGCAAATTGTACATAAAAATGAATTTAAATCATGTTTGGATTTACGTAGCCATAGCTTAAATTCTTTTATTTCTAACCATTGCCCCAAAAATACTCGTTGATGTTATGATTTTGATTTCAAAATCATATCATTATCAACAAAAGTACTTTTTTCAATGTTTCTTTTATGACACGCAGATTCCGTATGTTTTATTGTATTTGATAATGTGCCGGACAAAAAATTTTTATTGCACACGATACAGTAAAACACTATCATCTAAGGACACTTTTTGTATCTATGATTTAGATATATCATTGCTAAGCCGAGCTTCTACAAAGCTTTGTTTCACTTTTTTTCTCATTATTTGTTTCAATATCTACATTACATATACATACATACGTACACACACGCACGCACGTACGCACGCACGCGTGCGCGCACACACACACACACGCACGCACGCACGCACGCACGCACCCACGCCCGCCCGCCCGCCCGCCCGCACGCACGCACGCACGCACACACACACACACACACACAGGGTGTCCCAGAGCGATGTATACAAATTATCACGATAAGGTAGAAGAAATCGAGACAAATCAAAAAGTGATACCATTTTGCGATATTTGCAATAACTTTTGAGTAATAAAATGTTAAAGTTGGCCGAATAAGAACGCGCGAAGAGACAAGCGGTCGCTTGCATGAGCCGTAGAATCGCGACCCTTGTAGGCGACGCCACGACGGTAAGTGGTGCGCGGCGAGGGAAAGAATAGCTCTGTACCGCACCGCCCCCTCATGCTCCCGCACTACGCCGTGGTGGGCGTCAACGCGTACACTTGCGATCACGATTATTAAGTATTTTGTTTTTTGTAATATTTGTAGTATTTTTTATAGCAAAAGACCAAAGTTAAATAATGTAATTTCGCGAATATGTCATACTGGCACCTCTCATTTTAAAGCACAAGAATACAAGTTTTAACAACAGTAAGAATTAATCATATTTGAGTCCCATTATGTGTAATTTTAAAAATAAGTATAAACTGTTACTTTTTTTATACTTTTAAATACGACACAATATTCAGAGAAAATGTGCTGCTGATTATTTATCGCAATTCTAATAGAATATTTTGCTCTGCGACAGTGCTCGAAGTTAGTTGCTCATTTCGAGCCGATTTTTGAAGCGTCGCCATTTCAGCTGTATCTTGCAAAAAAGACAATAAAAACTGTCATGAACATGTTACATGTCATGAGACAAAATAGTTCAAATTTATAGATGTTTCTGAGATCTCAAGTTTGTCTTTGTCTTGCGTACAAACCTAGTACACAAAACAAAGACACATTGATCTTGAAATCTAAGAAACGACTATAGATTCGGAAAAGTGTCATGCATAAAAAAATATTTTAGACCCCATTAGACATGAGATACAATTTTTTTACATTCAACAAAAGGTTAGGCTAGCATAAACTGAAAGCTAACTATTACCAAGCTCAACGTATTATTTCATTACCATTCAATCGAAATACGGCTCTTAAACAGTTACAAAATCGTGCATTTAACTGTTATAAATATGAAATACATGTATGAAAGTAAAATACTTACTGGACATTTTGCGAGACCTTCTTCTCAAATGCCTCTTTTACCCATTAAATAAATGCGGAATCGCAGATTGATATGTCATTTGTCTCCGCAACACAAATTAGCATAAACATGCTAATAGATTACGTTCTTTGTTTTATCTTTTGTAATCATATCTCAGTTAGTGATTCTCATTACATACGTGATGTTGATTACAAAATAATTTTGGTACTAAGCGTTAGCTTAATATCTTATGGTCTTGTGAGTTGCGAGTGAGTGTTTTTCTTTATTTGTGCTCTTAATAAATAAGGAATTCTCCGCAGTTCCGTGACCATCAACTCTTTTCTTCTAATTATAATAAGGATAAGCATTCAGGTATTTTTTTAATACTTTGCTATTTCGTCACTTTATTCTGTCACTTCTGTTTGTTAAATTTTACATCTATCAAACTTTTAATTGTATTTCCATTTGTTAGATATGGAAACAAATAATAAGAAAAAAGTAAAACAAAGCTTCGTAGAAGCTTGGTTTAGCAATGATACACTGAGAAAAAGGTTTCTTTATGCCAATTAAATATATTTGGTTGACACTTTTGTAAAATATTTATTTCAAGCAAACGAATTATATTTAATATAAATGAACGTTTTGTTGGTATTGCTAATTTACTTTATCATTCATATTTGTGTCAACTCGGCGATATAGTTGACATGATTTATTTCATACAAATGTGTGAGATGTTGGATCAAATAAAGTTCGTTCTTTTGAGTGAAACGAATGCGATTTGTTGAGTCAACTCTATATTTCTTAATAGATTAGAAATCTTGTTTTGTTTTGTGCTCGGTTCCGTGAGTCTCGCGCGTAATCCTGCCAGTGCACGGCGCGCACCTCGATCTGCTTTTCCCGCCGGTTTCGCAGAGTACGCATGGCGTCATAGTCTACCGAATTTCGCGAGTGCCGTGAGATCGTGATTGAGAATATTTGTGAAGTTGAAGGTAACCCTCCGTCGTCGAGGTCGAGGAGTCGCGTAGCGGGTGTGTATGTGTGTGCACGTGTGTCGCGCGGATTCGCACGCCAGGACGATCGATAAGCCGTCCGTCGTCAGGATCGCGTCTTCCGGGGAACAAGACGCGGATCGTCGGGAAGCCCGGCACGTGCCGGCATCGTTCCCTCGAGCCTATACAAGCCGGCGAAAACTTAACCTGCAAAGGCAACTGACGCTTCGAGCCTAATGATGGAAGATTTTTTGTGCGATCTATTGTCACCGTCCAAAGAGGACATTTTAAGGAGATTACAGGGTGAGTACAAAACGCAATGCATGAACAGTTGAGCGTGTGCCTCGCCGCATTAGCAATTCTCGCACAAAAAAACAGGTTACCTTTTCGCATATATCGCGCATTTGTTTTAGATAGTTTGTGTGACACACGTTTTCTTTTTCATCTGTGGGCACACGTGCGAGATGCCTTAAGGTCCTTGCACAATGCGAGAGAATAGCGATAGCGATAGAGAATAAATATAAATATTGATTTCACAGCTCCTGATTGGTTCGCAGATATTTTCCGCAGTTTTTGATTGGTTGAACATTTCTATCGTTATTCTTGTTGCTATTCTCTCGCATTGTGCAAGGACCTTTAGGGTCGATTCAGACACAACCGTGCCGTACCCGTACCGTATAATATCCGTATCGTTAACATTAGACAAGGGGGGAGACACATTAGACAAGGATGGAGACAATAGGAATCCTTGTCTAATGTTTCTGTCCGTGATACGGCACGGGTACGGCATGGCTGTGTCTGAATCAACCTTTAAGGTTGATTCACACTATACGGCACGGACCGTCACGCTCCGACAACGACACGTACGTTCACGTACGTTAGACAAGGATGGAGACAATAGGTATCCTTGTCTAACGTACGAGTATGTGTCGTTGTCGGAACGTGACGGTCCGTGCCGTATAGTGTGAATTAACCTTTATTCGGCTCAATTGAAATAAGGCACGCTCGCCTTCCGCTTTTGAAAGCTATGCCAGATTCAATGAAAAAAGCCGTCCTTCTCGCATACTTGGATCACATGCTCACATGGATCACGTGCTTGCACAATGCGTAGCAAGCGTGCAAGCACTATATTATTTTTACCAGAAAAGCTCCGATTGTTTTAAACAATTCAGAGAGAGAGAGAGAGAGAGAGAGAAAAAGCGACAAATAAAAGAAAAGCTCTGGAATGTTCGGGAAAAAAATGAAAGAGCAAATGCTCGATATCTTACTGAAAATAATGTTTGTTGTTAACTATAGATTTGCCGTTATATATTATTTTGAATTTTGATGGTTCGTTATTCGTTCCGTCAATTTATTTGTTGTTTATTTTGTATTATTACTCTTCATTGATTTCTTGAATAATCTTTTTATTCGACTTGAAATTAATTTAATTATTACTTTCTTGATTTAAGACAATTATTAACTGACTAAATAACGTTCGCATACTGTAATAATTTCACATTTTTCTAATTATTAAGTTCATTCGATTTAATTTTGAATTTGCCCAATGCTTAACCTATCATGTACGAGGTGTGTTCAAAAAGTATCGCGAATTTTGAATTTTCGCGGGTTACGTATATTCGAATTTCGATCTTTTTGTGGCGTTATGTTGGTACTCATGTCTCTCACTTATGCCGACAAGCTCGGCCATTTTGAATGTTCACTTAATTGTTGACAGCTGCTTTGCTTGCACGTGTTTTGGATCGTCTTCGATTTTTACCTATTCAAAAAAATGGATCAAAGAACCTGTATCAAATTTTGTGTGAAAAACGAAATTAAGTGCGCGGATGCATTCCGAATGTTGACTGTGGCATACGGAGAAGCTACCTTGGACCGAAGCAACGTTTATCGGTGGTACAAAATGTTCTCAGAAGGCCGAGAAGATGTGAACGACGAAGAGCGTGCCGGACGCCCGAGCACTTCAACAACAGACGAAAAAATTAATGAAATGGAGAAAATGGTATTGGCCAATCGTCGAATCACCGTTAGAGAAGTTGCTGAGGACCTAAACATATCGATTGGCTCGTGCCATTCGATTTTTATCAATGATTTGGGCATGAGACGGGTCGCCGCGAAATTCGTACCAAACGCCTCTGCTCACACATCGTTGCTTGTGCGCGACTTTTTGGCCAAAAACAACACACTAATGATGCCGCAGCCACCGTATTCCCCAGATCTGGCCCCCTGTGACTTTTTCTTGCTTCCTAAACTGAAGAGGCCCATGAAAGGACGACGTTACGCTACGCTTGACGAGATAAAGACGGCATCGAAGGAGGAGCTGAACAAGATAAAAAAAAATGATTTTTTGAAGTGCTTCGAAGATTAGAAAAACCGTTGGCACAAGTGTATAATATCTCATGGGGATTACTTTGAAGGGGACAAAATAGATATTCATGAATAAATAAATAATTTTTGAAAAAACACAAAATTCGCGATACTTTTTGAACACACCTCGTATTTTGAATAATACATTTTAATAATTTGGTTTCCATATAATTAAATAAGAAAAATGGTCAATTTTTCTTTGTCCATTTATGTTTTTAATATTACCGACTTGATTATCGTAGAATTCGATCATCGTATGTACCAAATGTCGCAATTAACGTTTTTCAATCAACTTTAATTTAATTGTTTATCCGATTTTGCAGCTGATTTCTGAGATGAATTTTTCACCTGATTCATTACCGATTTATCAGCTGATAAATCACCTGTTAAATCACCTGTTACATGACCTGATTATTTTCAGTAGGGACATTTCTTGAGTGCCTCATTGTTTAAATTTGTTGTACTTACATACGTTTTGTTATTAATTTTATTCTACAGATAATGACATAACCGACATGAAGACTCTGGGAGAAATAATTACCAGCCACGTTGACTTCAAAGAATTAATTCCCAGCATGGGGTTAAGACTTAAAATCAAATCAAAATATATGAGCATGACAAATGTATGGTGATGGTTCTTATCGTTGAATTAAAGCATATTCTTTCCTTCTATTTGCTCGTTGTTCAATATTTCAAAGTTCTTCAAGTTTTGTAGCTTGTTTTTTTACTTCTGTGTTGTCTCGGTATAACTTGTTTTTATTGTTTAAGTATATTCTTAGTATTGTACGTAGTGTAGCAGATTTATTGACTTTAAAAGTAATGTGAATATTTTGATAAGAAAATTTTTTACGTTTGTCCGTAAAGCGTATAATAACAGTAAAAATAAATTTAAAACAATTATTGAAATGTTAACCTAATTTAACCTAAAATCATTTCCAAATACCTATTTCGTACTTCTGATATTTACAAAATGCCTTTATATGGTCGTACTAGTGTGTGTCATTTTGGAGCAACTTTTTTTTTATTTCACGAATAGCATACTTGCATTTATACTTTACTTTAAACCTTAATATCGTTTAAATGGTTATATTTATGAAGAAAATATAAGAGACCTTTTTTGTAGATCGTTAAATTTTCTACAAAAATATGTATTGATTATTTCATAATTTTTGATAGTTGATATGATACAAAATTCATAAGAAGCAAAAACAAGTTTTATAAAATTTATCAAACTTTAACTTTGAATATCTTTTGAACAGTTGAATTTATGAAAAAATGATAAGAAATCTTTTTTGTAGAGCGGTAAATTTACAACAGAAAATCTATATGGCGCAATGCTGTATTACTGTTTGTTAGATAGTTATACAATTTTTTCTATCTTACTAAATGAAAAATAAAAAATCGCGATGAGCGACCTGTTAATATTAATATTAAGGGCTAAAAATTTAACAGGTATCTTATTTTACCTTCCTGCAAGTATATATGCTATTCGTGAAATGAAAAAAAAAGTTGCTCCAAAATGACACACCCTAGATTCTACTCTAATAATAGTATTATATTTGTAACTATTTTTATGATGTATTCATAGGTTAAATTTCCAAGTGTCAAAAATCAACAAGAAGAACCCGTAATCGCCGGAATTGTCAACGCTGACGGATCCGTTTTATTGGATACTGATGCAGTGCACCTGGATGTACACAGCCAAATTACCGATTCACTACATACAAATATTGTTGAACCACCACAGTTATTGCAGGACGATAAAGTTGTTACTGAGAGTCGTAATAAAGAAAGCGCGGAATCAGCGGAGACATTCAATTTACAAGACACAGATCTGGTCACAAAAAAAAGAAAATTAAACCGGGGTGTAGACTTTGACGTAAAAGAAATATTGGAAAAAGATGCAACGGGACGAGCGGTACTAAACATTTATAACAACACGAGGGACTTATCAACAAAATGTCAAAGTTATGTATGTGACATCATTGTCACACATGCTTTGAACAACTGCATAACGTAAGCAAAAACTTATAATGTATAAATCAATGTTTATAATTAAGAAATATGTTCGTTTCTTCAGCTCGGTTGCCTTAATTTTAAGCAACTTGGAGCCTTTCCACAGAGTCAGTGGTCGGAGTAGGCGAACAAAGAAAAGACAAGTCTCGGTTTAGAAAAACACAGATTCGGTTTAATGAGCACTCGGTTTTCTCGCGACGAAAGTACAAAAGCGGGCAGGCGCGCGCTTCCCAAAACCGCAAGCCGCGCGTCGTCCTTTCCCTGCCTGCCGAATCCCCGCTCCAGCTCCTCGATCCACCGGGCAGCGGGAAATCGGCCGGCAGGTACAGCCATCTAGGCTAGATTTACAGAGTAGACAATAAGAATGCGAACAAAATATATTTTTAAATTGTACTTATAATAATGTCTAATATTTAGTTTTAAAAAACGTGAAAACCTAAAAATGTATTTGTTAAAAGTTTTTCAAACTATTTTATGAGCATCAATTTTTCAGAAATCTTCGAAACGAGGATTTTGACGCTATTGCTGATAATATCGTTCACGTATTTCCGGAAGAATGTAAAGAAACATATTATGTTCCTCCTGTGTCTAAAAGAGATTCTTTGAACCAAAAATCGAAAGTTGCTAAAGGGAAGTTGGTGGATAAATACCGGAATAAAATTTCATTTTTACGAGAAGCGAAAATAAATGTAACAAGCGACGTAATACCTGAGGCAGCTACTTGCATGTCGTCGGAAGCGCATCAGGGTACAGATACATCATGTTCAGATACATTAATGTTTTTAGTGGTTAGTGGTTTTTATGTATATTACTTTTATGTGTCTTTAACAATTTTCAGAAAACAGTAAATTATGGCTAATCCACAATAGAGCACCGTGGGCTGACGTCATAAACCATTGGAATACTTCGTATACATTGCGACTGGTAAATTGCATGAACAAGAAAACTCTTCATGACCTGTTAGAAGAATGGCCAATTCTATTAACGGAGAACAGTTACTTGCTAGTGCGTATAAAACAGTTTCTTTTATAATTTTTGTTTCATTGGTCGCAATATAATTCAAAAAAACCGGACTGTTTAACGTTTAAAGATATAATACAAACATAAATGATTAATTCCGTAGATTGAACAGGATTTTTGCCAAAAATATAAAGAGCAAGATCAACTCTTGATACGCAAGTGGAATGATTATTTTAACGCCGTACTATCTTTAAATAGGAAATATCTTAGTCAATCAGATGAATTACTCTTGGAGGTCCTGAAGAATGGAAACCTAACTCAGAGTTAGTACCTAAATAAGATCGGGCCCATATTTGTGTGCAATGTATATTTACTTATTCATATGCATTGTACTTTATTTGCAGATTCTCAGAATTTTATTCAAATTTCCCTTCTCGCGGCATTAGTACCGCCGAAATCTAACAAAATTTCCATTAAAAAACAGGGAAGGAGAACCTATTGGAAGCCTTCCACCGTTGAAAGTAGGGAAGGAATTATTTTACTTGTCACGGTAATAAAAATAAAAATAATAATTATTACGATTATAATAACAATAATAAAACAATAACAATTATTATATACTGGCAATTCAAGAGTAACATTAATAGTATAATAGCGCCATTAGTAATGATGTAATTAATAATAATATAGTTAATTTTTATTAATTATAAAAGAATTGTAATTAATATTATGACATAAAGTATAGTAATATTTAAATATAAATTATTATGTGTAGATTCCCGGAGATATTCAAGAGGTTGTACGGCAAAGAACTGAAAAATTATATCAATTCGGGCAGACGGTTCAGCCATTCGTAGTAGTTGTTGGGGCAGAAGTAACTTCCATCGAGAAAGTCTATCTGTGCATCGATGAACGACTTATAGAAATACCTTCTGTGTTAAAAGCCCTGGACGTGGCGTTCAAAACGTTTATTTCATACAACGTACGGTATCCACTAGAAAGTGACCACTTGTGTTACCTACTACAATGGGGTGTTTATGGTATTGAAACCGCTTTCGACGACAAAATACCGTCAATTTGCAATTTAGTTAATTTAATTAAAAAAACAAGTATAAGGAACGTGAATAACAGCAGCATGAAAATATTTCGGTTAATAAAGCACTTATAATAATACTTATAATATACTTATAATAATATTTATAATACTTATAATAATACTTATAATATACTTATAATATACTTATAATAATACTCATAATATACTTATAATATACTTACTTATAATAATAATAAAGCATTACTTATAATAAAAAATTATGGATTGCAAAATTTGTGGGCTAATTATTCGCGGGGAGAGCCAACAGTTATTAGGTCATATAAAATGTTTGCACCCGATGGAAAATGAATATACGTGTATCCATAAAAAATGCATGCGCAAATTCGTAACTGTTTCTTCATTAAAAATACATGTCCGCATATGCACATTTAATCTCGGCAGTACAAGCAATGTAAATAATACTCACCACGATATCGTTTCAAATAGCCCTTCCGAAACTTTTGGCTATTTGCAATCTTGCAGTACGGATGCAAAGTCTAATGCTATTGAATCTCCAAAATCACTCGAGACTGGCATACATGAATCGATATTAAAATTTATTGGGAATTTATATAGTGAATCATCAATTGCAAAATCTACGGTTCAAAAAATTACGGATCAATTGTCGGAAACTGTAAATGATGTCCTACAGGAAGTTAAGCAGAAAGTACAGAAGGTGTTACCAATAGAATTTCATGTACAAGTTAAGGATTGTTTTGACGTATCGTTTCTCAGGGATTTGAATACAGAGTATAACCGAATATGCTATTTGAAAAAATGCAAACATTTTATATCACCGGAATCATTTATTATTGGAGAGATGTCAAATAATAAAATAGAAAATGGAAAAAGTGTTTTAAAAATGACAAAATGTGAAGGTCAAATCGTACCAATGCGGAAAGTTTTGAAGTCATTTTTAGAATTGCCAAACGTTTATGAAACTATAACAGCCTATATTGAGAAAGAATCTTCTTGCACAGATGGAAATTATTCAAATTTATTTCACGGTTCTCTTTGGAAAAATATAAAAAGTAATTTCCAGAATAAAATATTGATCCCCTTGTTTGTATATTATGATGATTTCGAAACAGGAAATCCGTTGTCGTCTTCAGCCGGTATCCACAAAGTTGGTGGAATGTATTATACTGTTGCAGCAATACCTTCCGCATTTTCGTCAACTTTAGACAATATACATCTCGGTCAATTAATTTATAGTTCTGATCGATCAAATTTTGGAAATGAGAAATGCTTTTATCCAATTATACAAGAATTAAAATTTTTTAGCGAGACAGGCATTTTGGTTTCCATAAACGGTCAGGAAAATCGCGTATACTTTACAATGTTTGGGTTACTTGGTGATAATTTAGGATTAAACAGTCTTCTCGGTTTTACCGAGAGTTTTTCAGCACAGTATTTTTGCCGAATATGTCGTGCATCGAAAACTGAAACTTCCCAACAATATATAGAGTGTGCCGATTATTTAAGAAATACAGAAAATTACGAAGCTGATGTGATTAATTTAACTGGTGGCGTTAAAAAACGATGCATTTTTAATCAAATACCGAATTTTCATAATGTGATAAATTTGACGTGCGATATTATGCATGACCTTTTTGAAGGGGTGTGTAGATATGACATGGCAGAAATTATTGGCCACATTATTGAAATGAAATATATTTCATTAGACCAATTAAATGATAGATTACAGTATTTTATTCACACCGATGTTGATAAAGGGAATAAAATATCTTCGATAAATTCTAGGCACATTAAGAATGGTTGCCTTATTACGACTTCTGCAGAAATGTCGTATTTAATTTGTTACTTCGGAATGATCGTCAGTGACGTAATTCCTGAAGACGACGAGGTCTGGATTTTATACCAAACATTATATGATATTGTCAATATAGTTACAAGTAGAATTATTTCAGAAAAAGAAATCACACATTTACAGCAATTGATTAAAGAGCACAATAGGTTATATATGACGTTATTTAATAAAACACTAAAACCGAAATATCATTTCTTAATCCATTATCCAAACATTATTCGTCTCATGGGCTCTTTAAAAAATTTATCTTCAATCCGCTTTGAAGCGTATCACAAAATATGTAAGACATATGCCCGAATTGTAGCTTCACGCAGAAACCTATTGTTAACATTATCCACAAAACTGCAATTACAATTTAGCTATCGATTATTAACTAAAAAAGGCTTCACTACATCGGTAAATGTAGGTCGCACTATTGGGAGATTGCCTTATTATTTAAAACCTGAAATACTCTCAAAAGTTTGTTCGGAAGAAGATTACGAAGTATCATGGATACAAATTAATGGAAAAATGTATAAATCAAATTACAATATACGTTTAGGCATAAACGATGACGATAATCCGGTATTTGCAACAATTGTATCCGTAATAATATCTTATAATAATAATAGCGTTTATTTCACGTATAAGATTTGTGATACACTAGGTTTAAATAGTCATGCCAAAGCATACGAAATTAGATTACAAGGACACGAAATTAAGAAAATTCAAGTGTATAAAATTGACGAAAATTATAACAATGTACCACCCGTATATGCAGCGCATACGACATCCGGCGGTCGCTGCATGATTTCCGCCAGACATTAGTATCATGTATATTATATAAAACAATATTTAAATAAAAAAACATTTCAAAATAGTTCATGTGTTCTCAATAAAATGTATACATTCAATTACATGTTCAACATTTTAGGTTAGGTTAGGTTTTTTGTTGCGCGATTGATACTGATATGACGGTTATTGAAGACGTAGGTGACAAGTTTGAGAGAGTTATTGTCACTCGTGTTGAGTTGAGTCACAATAGCGTTGTGGTGAATACATCTCTACTACATCCTATGCAAATAACAATATGTATAAAATCACGAGTTAGACATCGTTACGCAGAAAGCCGCGCTCGTTATTGCTCGTGTGCTACCATTAAAGTAATAATGTAATTACATAATATTATGACATACATATGTGTGTGACTATCTACGGTCGCGACAGCTAACTTTCACGATTTTTCATGATCTGTTTTTGTTGGCCCGGCTCGCGTGTTTACTTTCTTTGTGTCGGCTGCACGGCTTTCTGCGTAACGCGTGATTTTATATTGTTATTTACATGGTGTTAGCGGTAGTGTAACTTTCAAGCCGCACAACTCGGAAAGTAGTCAACGAAAATAAACATTCTTATAGTGTTTTGGAAAGGTCTTGACACCAGCTATTAGATTCTGGAATCAAAAATAGGGTGTTCCATTTAAAAAACTTAATGTGATTTCGATCTGACCTTGGCGACGCCATCCAAGGTCAAACTGATAAGATCATTGAATAGATCTTTTGAAACCCTACAACTTTCGTCTGAACATATTTTTGATTGGTCCTAATCCTGCGAAGAGAAAAGGGGTGTACGGGTGGTCTGAAACACCCTGTATATATATATATATGTTTATATATATAATATATATGTATATATTATATATACATATATTATGTACCGTAATTTTTAAAAATCACAGTATTTTATAATAAGATACAAAAACATTTTAATACACGTATGTGTATTAAAATATACAAAGTATTTCAGAAAAAGAAATAACTGATATTATATCAGTTATTTCAAAGAAGTTTATTACGTAAACTTCTCTGTGATAACATCTGCTAGTCTCAGATTTATGCAATTATTTCAATTGTGATTGCGATCTTTGTGATATGCTTAATAACAAAAACACCAACAATAATTGTAATTTTATAGTTTTAAAGAATTTTGATTTTTATAAACATACGTTCTAGAAAATATTAAATATAATTATATATTTTACAAACCAAGAGATGCGTTCTTTTTAACTTTTTGCATATTCTTTCTCTATATTTAAAAAAAAATACAAATTTAACTTTCAGCTGATTGTTGCTTCCCATTTTTTCCCCTTCGTGAGAATCACCTTGACGTGGTAAAGGGGCTCAGCCTTTTAAGCTGCTAAGATTCTCATTTACGTGTATGATGCAAATATAAGTTAATTCGCGCGCATGATATACATGTTTTATTAAAAATTATACAAGTTATGAGTATTATTACAATTAAATCGTAACTATATTGATTTCAATCTGTGCATCATACACGTGCCGAGCGTGTGTGTGTGTGTGTGTGTGTGTGTCTGTGTTGTGTAACACAGAATTTTTTGTTAAAAAATGAATGTAAGAGAACATTAAATATTTTTTCTTGCAAGTTAATGTACACTTTAGATCTAAAAAAGATCATACATGCTATTGCGAGCACCGCAGAGCACCGTAAACTGTAAGGACGAGCAGTACGAGCACCGTAAAGCAGGAACCAGTAAGTACACGTCTATGTACTTTACTTACAACAATTATATTAGTAAAATATTGTTATTTATTCTAAAAATTCTCTTTTTTCAGTGGAAAAAACATTGACGACAACAACGTCGACTGCGATGGCGACAACGACGACGATGACGCCGACGACGGCGGTTACGAAGACAACGACGTCGACAGCGGCGGCGGCGGCGGCGGCGGCGACGGCGACGACGACGACATCGACAGCGGCGACGACGACGACGTTGACTGCGGCGGCGGCGACGACGACGACGTCGACAGCGGCGGCGGCGACGACGTCGACGTCGACTGCGGCGGCGGCGACGACGTCGACGTCGACTGCGGCGGCGGCGACGACGTCGACGTCGACAGCGGCGGCGGCGACGACGACGACGTCGACTGCAGCGGCGGCGACGACGACGACGACGACGTCGACAGTGGCGGCGACGACAACCCGACGGCGTCAGCCGAAACGGTGACGACAGAGGTGACGGCCGACACGGCGACGCCAACAGGACTCGTGTAAGTATTAATTAAATATAAACGAGTTTCTAAATGCGGCTATAGTTTCACTATTAAAAAACGAGCGTATTGTCGAAACATGATCTTGGTTTGCCACGGTTTACCTACACAGGCAAATGTGGTTTCTTTTAATGACAAAGTTGACATATAAGCATCGTTTTATCTTTCTTCGGTATTCAATAAATGCTTTTACGCATTCTTTAAATTTTTTGTTTCAGACTTTAGATCTAGAAAAAATAATACGTGCGGCATTCGCTCGAGGAAAAGGGAGAGGCAGAGGAAGAGGGAGAGGACGAAGAAGAGGACGAGGACGAGGACGAGGACGAGGACGAGGACGAGGACGAGGACGAGGAAGAGGTAGAGGTGGTCGCGGGACGATAATAAGAGGAGGGGGGAAGGGCATTCAAGTGCATAATCATAATTACTATTATAACAATTAAATGAGCATTATATAGCTATTAAAGCATTGTTAATTAAAGCATAATATAACTAAAAGGAATAAATGTATGTAAAAAATATATAATAGCTTAAAAATTAAATTATCGCCCTCCTATCATTAAAAACAATGCACACACACACACAAACGCGCGCGCGCGCGCGCACACACACACACACGCGCGCACACACACACACACACACACACACACACACACACACACACATACACGTCCTCACACACACAAGCCTGCCGAAAAGCCGGCTAGCGTGCTAAAGCGCTTCTCCGTCGCCTTGATAGAGCGAGAGAGAGAAAGAGTGAGAGAGGGGGGGGGGAGAGAGAAAAAGAGAGAGAAAATAAACTGTAAAGCCTCGAATTCAGGCACAGTTGATATCGTCTATAATATCCTTTAGTTGACTTTTCACCTGTCATCGTACGGTAGGACTGATAAAATATTTTTTGTCCTCATAATATACAATTTTCATATATACGTGAGCATCTTTTATTATAGTTAACCTATTACTTCTTATTTATAAATTTTACGTGTTTTCCAACACGTATTAATCCTTATGGATTTAGTGTAATTAGTAAGGTGCAGTTTGCAATCGATTTTGGAACTCCACAAATGTGATTAAATAGATATTCACTTTTTTCAAAACGTTTTTGTACTAATTCTATCTGAGAAAATCCATATTAAATCGATAGTCGCATTTATTGTTGACGTTTTTCCGTAATGCTGATTGGTTCTCTCGATGTGCTTATTTCGCGAGCTGCTGTCATCGTGGAGATTACGTTTTGACAGTTAATAGACATAACTGTTACATACATCACGAGGTTAATGGTGTAATTAATAATGTGTTGGTTCTGTTTCCTGCGTCGATGAGGACTTTCCTTTTCCGTTTGGACGACTTCACGATTATTTTAGATAAGTCTAATTAAACGTTTATGTTTATGGTTATAACATCATCATAAAGAATTGATACTTTGTGTTATATTTCATTTTCAGCAATTTTGTTTAATATTGTTATAATATTGCTATTAAAATGTTATTAAAAGAAGAGTAATGAAATAATGTAAAAAGGAAGGAAGGAAGGAGGTTGAATCAAAGGAGTATAAAATGGTAATAAAATAGAAAGGACAAAGGAATTAAAAAAGACGGAGCAGGTAAAAATTTATGAAATTAAGAATGTAATTAAACATGCGTTTGAGGTTTTTTAAATAACGGGTGAATATTATGATATTTTGCGATTTTTTGTCATTAAAATAAAATTTTTTAAAATAGAACATTATCTCTTTCAGTAAAGAGTTTAAAAAATGTGCAACGAAAGTAAAGATTGCGTTTTGACAGTTAATAGACATAATTGTTACATGCATCACAAGGCTAATGGTGTAGTAATAATATTGTGTTGGTTTTGTTTCCTGCGTTGATGAAGACTTTTCTTTTCCCTTTGGACGATTTCACAATTATTTTAGATAAGTCTTATTAAATGTTTTTATTTATAGTTATAATATCATTATAAAGAATTGATACTTTGTGTTATACTTCATTTTCAGCAATTTTGTTTAATATTATTATAATATTGCTATTAAAATGTTATTAAAAGAAAATTAATAAAATGTTGTAAAAAGGAAGGAAGGAAGCAGGTTAAATTGAAGAAGTGTAAAATAGTAATAAAACAGAAAGGAGAAAGGAATAGAAAGTAGAGATTGTAAAAATTTAAGAAATTAAGAGTGTAACTGAACACTTTGAAAGTTTTTTTTAATAACGAGTGAATATTATATTTTGCGATTTGCTGTTATTAAAATAAAATTTTCTTTATCTATTTCTAGACTCCAGATACTCATGAGTTGTACCATCAGTTGTAAAAACCGTCTTGAAAGGGTTAGTAGAACATTATCTCTTTTAATAAAGAGTTTAAGAAATGTGTGACAAAGATAAAGTAAAGAAGAGGAATGAATACTTTTGTTTAATATTATTATAATATTGCTATTATAATGCTATTAAAAAAATAGGAATGAAATAATGTAAAAAAGAAAGAAGAAAGGAAATTGATTTGAAGGAACGTGAAATGAAAATAAAATAGAAAGGAGAAAGGAATTAAAGAAAGCGGAAAAGGTAAAGGTTTTAGAAATTAATAATATAATTGAACATGTATTTGAAAGTTTTTTTTAATAACTGGTGAATATCATGATATTTGTGATTTCCTGTTATTAAAATGAAATTTTTTTTAATAGAACATTATCTCTTAGTAAATTGTTTAAAAAGTATGCGTCAAAAGTAAAGAAAAGAAGAGGAATGAAGTAAGAAAGAAGGAAGGAAGGAAGGAGGAAGAATTGAAGGAGTGTTAAATAGAAAAAAGAAATAGAAAGCAGACAGAAACTAAAAAACGCGGAGAAAGATAGGAATTTAGAATAGAAAGGATGAAAGAAACTAAGCGTGCAAATGAACACGGGTTTGAAGATTTTTTAAAATAATGAGTAAATATCATATGATATTTTGATACTTTGTGTTTTAAGAATAAAATTATTTTTCTTTTGAACATTATCTCTTTTGGTAAGGATTTTAAAAAATGTGCAATGATAGTAAAAAGAAGAAAAGAAATTAAATAATTTAAGAAAGAAGGAAAGGAGGAGGAAGAATTGAAGGAATGTAAAATAGAAATATAATAGAAAGGAGAAAGGAATTAAAGAAGTTGGAGAAAGTAAATACTTTTAAATAAAGGATGAAAAAAATTAAGAATGCAATTGAATCCGGGTTTAATGTTGCAATTGAATCCGGTGTTACGTCCGCGGATTCGCGATGTTGCGTTCCCGGGACGCAGATCTTTTTCGTTGGTTAGTTTTGGTTCTTTCGGTGTTAAGGCAGCTGTCACCAGTCGCGGCTCCGAATCGTGCGATAACACGGCCGGATACGCGACAAATTCCTTGTATGGGAAATAGGAGGTATTGTAGGAAGATATATTATTAGGTGATTAATGAGCAGTAGTTTTAGAAAATGTACTAGCGTTTTATTAAAGCTACAGGAGTTGTAACATGCGTGCTTGAGCTTGGCGTGGGATTAAATGAATGACAGAGCGTGTTATGATTAAACTGAATATGTATATACATTTTCGTGATTACAGAATAGTAGATGGTTACATATGGGGGCTGTGGGTAAAACGTCATCTTGCGAAAGAAGCGCTTTCTGCCGCCGGCGTACGCGCGCTGTGCCCTACGTTTGCCCATATGTGCTTCAAGCGAGACCTGGTAGAGTTGATATGGGAGAAGGATCGCCACGTGAATGCGTAAATAAGCAATTAACTTACCGATCTTCCGAATGGACGACTTTAACGCGAGAGAGAGAGAGAGAGAGAGAGAGAGAGAGAGAGCTCAGTATGAAAGATCTACGAAATTTAGTAAAATAAATTAATGATCGAGTATACGTTATGAGTGACGAATCCGCTGGGTCGGAGTGGTCACCCGTTAGAACGCCTCCCTTAAAGGTGGAAATTACGGAAAAAGAGGGGACGGTGAAAGCGTCGAGTAGTCGCGCTAGCGAGTCTTCCTCGATGGGTTGGGAAAGGAAGAAGGACGATGTCGAAGAGTCGCGTTAGCGAGTCTTCTTCGACGCCGTAGGAGAGGGAGAGAGAGAGGAGACGTTGGAGAGTCGCTTTCGCGAGTCTTCTCCAACGCTCGGAGGAAAGGGAGGGAGGCAGAGAAACGAGTGAGGCCACACTCTAGCTAGTGCTAGGTGAGGTTCAACCCTCAGGATCTCTGGTGGAAAGGAGGGAGAGGAAAAGAGGCGATCCGACCGGGGCCACCTCGAAGACCAACCTCTTTGTCAGGAGTAAAACCCTCCCGTCGCTGAGATCGTACCTGGAGGTCTGAACGTTGGTGGTCGCCGATGACAGCAAATCTCACTCGACCAACAAGACTGATCTGCACTTCGAGCTCCGATTTCGCTCCTTATATAGCAAGGATATGGGCAAGAGGTGTCGCGGGACGATTCCTCAGGTTCGCTGAAAATTCGGAGCGATAGTTTTTCGTAACGTGTGGCCCTTAGAAGCCCGCCCCGTTCCGCGACCGCGCGGCTTGCGCCTATATCGCGCGAGCGCTTGTAGACTTCTCCGGGGATCGCGACTCGCGGGGGCACCGCATACCAAGCCCCGACGCGAAATCCAGTGCTCAGAAAATTAATAGAATTTAATAGAATTTATATTAGAATTGAGAATGTGCGAGGTGATAGCGCCAAGCACATGCAATAGTTTTACGTATAAAAAGTTAAGGTTTAATTATCGTTCGTAAGAGATTAATTGATTCAAAATTATTTGGCATTTTTATTGGCCGTGATTTTAGAGTTGTTTCGATCGGAGTTGCATGGCGCAGCAGTGGGAAGCGTCCATGAGTGGATCACGTTTCGATAATTATAAATTTGCCGTTCTTAATATTTCGTATTAAATTGGAAAGATGAATAAAATTCCAACGCGCGGAGCTTGGCGGTATCAGAGGGGGTCGCGAGCCGAGAGGTCGGCGCGCACGATGTTTGTCTCGCGCCGATGGACGCTCGCGGGTGTTGCGCGTCGAGGGGGCGGCACGATGTAGCCAAGCCGTATGAGATTTGAAATCGAGCGATATCGATTTATGATACTGATGCGGGATTTATCCAACTGATCGGAGGATGTTTCCGGATTCTATTATTAGTACGGATGGCCCGGGAAAATAAAAATTTTCTCGCCGGACGTAACACCGGGTTTAAAGATTTCTTTTAATAATAGTAAATATCACATAATATTTAGACATTTTGTGATTTAAGTTTTAAAATATTTTTTTTTAACAATATCTCTTTTAATAAGTTGTTCAAAAAATGTGCGACGAAGATAAAGAAAAGAAGTGGAATAAAGTAATGTAAGAAGGAAGGAAGGAAGAAAAGAAGGATGCCTCTGAGTAGGAGTGACCAACAGTTATCGGATTGTACGAGTAATACCCTCTCACTAAATTATTTAAATGAAACATAAATTCTTACCTTAATATACATTATATTATTGGCTTTATTGTTGTTATTTTAAAAATATTCTAAATTTATCTGTTTGCATTTTAATTGACAATTTTGTAATTATTGTAATAAACATTGTTTATTGAGTTTTGTAATTAATTTTTAATATTGTGTTTTACAGTTATGACTTATGTAGAGTTTTTTTAAGTTGTTGATTGGTTGTAGTATAATAAATATTTATAAATTTGAATCCTTTTTTCTGCCATCATTCAACATGTCATTAAGATTTGTGGGTGATACCTGTTTGGACACAGATCGATTGGATACTAACCAATCATCTTGACTTATTTAATCCAACCAACAGAAAAACTCTAGGCATCGGTTACTGTGAGTAGTGGTGTGCTATCGGTCCCAAGTGCTATCGGGATCAGCCCAAGATTTGTTATAAGATTGATGTAATACCAGCCTAATAAAATAACATACATATGTATACATATTATTATTGTTCTGCGTTAACTTCATGAGATGTTGTCATCGTAATGATTTCAATTGATGTGTTAACCATAAGAAACTACAAGAAAGAAGATAAAAGAAAAAGGAATAGAAAGTAAGAAATAAATTAAAAGAAAAAGAAAATAAAAGATTGGATTCAGAAAAAGGTAAGTCACATTCCTTAAATTTTTACATGCGTTCTATTCTTTCGGTTCTCATTTTCTTGTTCTCTTGTTTTCTTTTATCAGTTTACCTGTATATTATTGTTTTTAATTTTATTTAATATAAAGTTAAAATTTAATTTTTGTTAATTTGGTTCTTTATTAAAAAAAGTAATAACAAATTTAAAAAATAAGGAAAAAAAGAAGAGGAAAAAGAAAGAAAAAAAAGAAAAAGGATTAATAACAGGGAATAACAAGGAATAAAAAGTGAAAAATTTTGAACAAGGTAAATTATATCTTTTTGTATCTTTTAAATATTTTCTTGAATTTCCAGATTGACTTTTTTACTTTTAACTTAATTGTTTCTTTTCCCTCTTTCGCGTAAATTTGCTTCCTCTTTCTCTTGTTCTATCGTGATATTGCAATCACATGTTTTCTTTTATTCTCTATGACATTGTCTCGTTTTTTTCAGTCTTTCATTCTATTGAAGTGTTGTTTAACAAATTTTAGACTCAATGTTATGACTCATTTATTATTTAAATTGTGATAAATCGTGATTTATAAAAATGTGACTCACTGCATAATCGACAGAAGAACAAAATGGTAGTAATAAGGTAAAATGCCCAAAACTTGGACAGATTTTTTGAAAAAAAATTTAACTTCGTTATTTCAAAGCCAAAATATCGTTAATTTAATATTTTTTCGATTCCCACATATAATTTGCATATTTAAGAGACAATTTTAAAAAAAATGGTTTAAATAGAGCTTTTAAACATTAATTAAACTTGATTTTAAAACGTGGTTATATACTGGAGTAGTTGGACAACCATTTTTAGTTGACGTAGTACTTGGACACTTTAAAACCCATAAGTTGGACAATGTTCCAATACTTGGACACATTCGAACCTAATAGTTGTACAATACTTTAATACGGGATATCAATTAGGTAAATGAAGTTGATAATAATGATAAAATAATAGACATAGAAGTGATAAATGCACATACATTGTAGTATTAATTTTAATTTTAAATTTTATTATTTTAGTACAAAAATAATGCACTTAAGAACAATAAAGAAGTTACATTAACAAAAATAACATTTCATACAGTGGAATCACATTTTTCTTTTTTTACTTTAATTTTTGTTTGTAAAAACTCCATTTCCTCTAGAATGAATAAATTTTCCAATTCAGCTAATTCGGCATTCACTTTCTGGAGCCGCTCTGTTAAGGGACCAACATTTTCTTTGCTGTTTTCCGATTTGATTGCCTTCTTTAAATTTTGTATTTGTAATTTAAGTTCTTTCTTCTTTTGTATTTTTTTCTTCTTATTTTCATTATATTGCTTCACAATAGTTGTTTCTTTGTCTCTTATTATTTTCGCCTTTTCCCTTTCTTGTTTGTTCAATAAAATTTGTTGCCCTTTTTCTTTTTTTTCTGCTTCTTTCTGTTGCATCGCTATCAACAGGTCGTCAACAACAGCCACAGTTGGGGTATTTTTAGATGTACTTTTTTTTCTCTTCTTCGTAAACGTAGGTACAGGGAAAAATTCTTGTAGCTTAGGTGATATTTGTATATCATTTTTACTTCCACCTGAAATGAGAAAAAAAATGTAATTAAATGCATTTTCGATTAAAAAATTGGAAATGCTTTAAAAAAACTCACAAGTACTTGAGTTAGATTCTTCGTTGATGCTTAGGTGACTGTTATTGTCATTTATGACATTTATAGAATTGTGTTTGCTTAATACAGAAGTTCCAAACACAGGACTAGTTTTTTCTAAGATATCAGTCTGTACAGGAGCTTTAACAGAATCATAAGAGTCTTCTTGCTCTGTATTTACAGTATTCTCAGACTCATTGGTACCTTCGGAAGTTATCGTGAAATCCAGAACCTCATCTATAAATAAGAAAGTTTTTATTAGAAAATAATTATGTATACAATATATCTTTTTACAAAAAGAAATTTTTACAAACCTTTGTTTGATATATTCAAACAATGAGAACTACTTGATTCTCTATTCGAGTCACTATTAAACTCTTCACTGTCAGTCTTATCCAAATCATCTTTATTTTTTTCTTCCGGTACAAGTTGACTGTCAACTAGAAAGAGATATTTACTTAGTATACTTATAATTTATTATAAATAGTATTATATAATTATTATTATTACTATTATATAATTTATTATAAACAAAATTGAACAGACCTCTGATATCTACGCTACTTGGGGAGCTGTCGCTGCTCATAGTCACATCATCAACATTTATTGCTATAACTGTGGCTGTTACACGATTGCCCAGTTCATCGTACACCTCAATTAACTCTGCTAACCTCAATTAATTCTGCTAGAGTATTTTGTTCGATGCTTGGAGTTATAGCATAACTCATGTCCAATGAGTTTTCATCCGCTGCGTTGATAACAGACAAGTCCAGCTGGTTGTCGGAATGACTTGAAGCATCAAGCATGGTTTCATCAGTTGCTCCGGATGCGTTATTAATTGCCATACCAATCAAATCAGCATTTGGTATTGGTTGATCAGCTGGTAATGAATTGTCAACTGTTAGAGCTTCATTTGAAGGTACATCATGCATTTCTATACAAATAGAAAATCAAATTAGATGCTGTATATATACATATAGATAATTAAAAGAGCTTACTCACCATTACATAGTTTTTTCAGCTTAAGCCAAGATTCATATAATGCCACATATTTCACATCACCATTCCATTTGTTTTCTGATTCAGCTTGTTTGAAAGACTCTATGATATCCGGAGAAATAACATATTTTTCAAACATAGCTAAAAGTTCTGTATTCTTTATGATACTGTCTTGATCTGAATTGTTGGTTAAATGTAGATTAATGCTTGCGTCTTTCTTCTTACTCTTCTTGCTTAAAACATTATAGTTAACTGCATCAGCGTTGAATGGATATAAGCCACAGGCTCTAAAACCATTTTTAACAGCGTCAGTGAGATCATACGATTCCAAGGCCATTTTTAAAACTGGAGCAAACATATGTTTCTTAACATCAACAACATTATTGTCGATTCTCCATTGACGTAACACTTTTCTATAAGAATCCTTCCGTGGATGGAAGACAGCAACATCTAATGGTTGTATGATGTGTGTGTGGCATTTGGATAAAGTACTACTAGTTCTATAAGATGCTCTTTGCAGAACTTAAGTAGTGGTAGCATCATATGTGAGCTATGTCCGTCTACATATAAGATGATAGGAAACACGTAATTGTTCTCTTGTAGCCATTTGTAAAATACATTACTTATATAACTATAAAAGCTTTCACCTGTCATCCAGCCACGTTCCGTGTTTCCTACTCCCCAGCCTCTTGGTATTTGGTCCAAAACATTCTTCTTTGGCGACGTTTTCAGATCAAATAAAATCATGGGAGGTGGCATTACTCCAGAAGCAGCAACAGTAAATAATATTGTTAAACTGGCTTTCTCGTTACCGGACACTATTTGATATGGAGCCTTAACACCTTTCTCTGTTATCACTTTGTTGTCCTTAGGAACAAGCAGACTCGTCCAAGTTGAATACTCGGTGTGGTTCTATATGCAGCAAGTTTTTTGTGTCAAGGTATTGTTTGACTTTTGCAAATCAGTTTCGAAGGTCTACTTCAGTGACGGCTGCTCTGGTAGAAGTCAGATTTTGTGCTATTCTGGTACTCAGATTTGGATGTCTCTTCATAAAAGCTCGATACCAGTGTTGCCCAGGACGATTGTTCTTGAAAGGACTCTTAGCTTTGTTATTATTGAAATATTTTTGTACGCAGTCAAGGAGTCTTGTTTTATTCACAGGAAAACCACTATCTGCACTGAACACTATCCAACTTGCAATTTCATTTTCTTCTTCCGCACTCAACACAGTTTTTGGTCCCTTCCTACACTCAAATGGTGAGTTATACTTTGATTTTAAAAAAAGAGTACTCTTTGGTACTTCAAAACTGTGAGCAGCTTGACGGAGAGTCAGCCCTTCGCCCATTGCATTGAGAGCAGCTTGAAGAGTTTCAACACTGTAATTTTTTTCACTTCTCTTCTTTTTAGCTACAGCTCTACGATACTGACCACTTGCACTCTTCTTCTTCTTCTTAGCAGTCTCTTTTACAGTTTTCTCATTAATTTTCTTCCTAGCCATCCTGACTACCAAATGCTTGCCAAGTCAAGTTCTGGATTTTCAGGTTAAGTTGGTACGAAGGTGCGAAATTTTTTTTTCTTGATGTTTTTTTTCAGTCCGTAAGTAAATATTAAATATTCCACAACACTGATAGTTATTAGAGAACACTTTTTGTAAACATTTTTCACTAAAAATTGTACTAACAAAATCCCGGAGAAACGTGTCCAAGTACTGCATTGATATATCAGTGCCTATGATCTGAAGTTGGACACGAGCGCTGCGTGTGTCCAACTATTACGATTATCGAACGTATACTTGGACAGCTAATTTCCAAAGAAATAATTATTTTTGTAATAATATTATATTGGAAACATTGTTTAGTAATATAAAAACTATCAGATAATATCACAACTTATATATATAAATGCATCGGACTTATTGTAACAGTATAAACACAATTAACAAAAATGAAAAATACAAGAAAAATTATGTCGCTCTTATGGGGCTTAAGGTGACATTTCAAATTGATCATTTTTATTCAATTTTTTGAAATAAGTATTAATAAAAATTATATGTTATTCAAAAAAGTGTTCGCAATACTAATCTATTTTATTTTTCAATTGAATATTTTTTATTTTACCATAAAAGTAGGTTTTTGAGTGTCCAAGTATAGGTCTAAATTTTCATTTTGTCCAAGTATTGGGCATTTTACCTTATAACATGTTCAAAAACTTTTTAAAAATCCATTTAGTTTTAAAAAACAATATTTTGTAACAAAATTATATAGTTTAAATTTTCTATTGTTTAGAATTTTCTTGATTTAAAATTTTTCCCGCGTTCAAAGATTTTAGATATGTATCATTAAAAATATTACTTTATTTCTGTTTTATATTAAATATCAAACATAAAATAACATCTCTCTTAACAATAGAAATAATGGGGGTAGCCATATTACCCTTTCATAACCCACTCACGCACTTTCTCTCTTTCTCTCTTTAATCTTTTACTAAAATAATTTTTATATTAAATATGTTGTTATATGTATTGTTAAATAAATTTATTTTTGATACTATCTTCAAAAAAAAAAAGAAAAGAAGAAATTAAGACAAAATTGAAAGAAGGGAGAATTGAAAGAAGAAAAGAAAAGAACGAAAAGGAAAAGGAGGAAAGAAAGAAAGATTAAAGAGCTAAGAAAAAAAAGAAGGAAGGAAAAAGTTTGAAAAAGGTAAATTATATTTTTAGGAATCTTTCTTTGTTAAAAAAAAAGAAAACGTTCAGAAAGCGTATGATTCATATCAGTCTGCTTTATTTTGCGTTTTTTAATTCGTAATTACGTACAGACAAATTACAGATAAAATGTGTTCAAAATTGATCAATTTTTATTCTTAAATTATTACCTTATTATTTAATTCTTTTTAATTTTATCTACATATATATATTCTGTTGTCATATTTTTCAAAATATGTTAAATTTAAAATTAATGTTTTAATTTTCATTCATTTTAAAGTAAATAATTATTATATATAATTATTAAAAGTTTAATATGAATTACAGAGAACATTTTTTTATTATGTCATTAAATCTCATAGTCAGATTAATAAAAAATATACAAAAAAAATATACAAAAAATAATATTTTGAACTGTGACCAAAACATGAAAAAACATTACTGACATAAAAAACATTTTTCAAAAATAAATTTTGCAACTATGTAAGTTGAGAGAGTTAGTAGTTCAGAGTTCTCACATTTAAACGTTTATTAGTATCAGTTAATATTAAATTAATTTTCAATTTGATATTACCAATTTTTGTTTAATTTTTAACTACGTTTTAAAATCAAAAAGTAGTGTTTATAATATATTTTTTTATAGCGTTTATGTTATTTCTTAACTCTTTGCGTCACAAAATCCTTTGAAATACACCTATTATTCAAAGTTATTTCATTAATAAATCAATTGTTTTACATATTTCTTTAGCATGTTTGGTATTGTTGGATTGCTAAAAATTTCTTTTAACTAATAATATAAGTTTTAGAATGATATTTTAAATAAATAATTTGTTAATAAATGTATATCAAAAAATTGCTGTTTTTACAAATCAAATTTGTTAGTATAAAGTGTTGCCATAAAATCTATATCTTAAAATCACTGTGAATTTCTGAAGTCGCTGATTACAAACCTGATGTCAAAAATTAAAAATTAAAAATCGTGAAACTAATATGTGAATAAAATTCTCAAAATCAATTAAAATCGTTTAAAATTTGTTACTTAAGAGTTTTCAAGAACACTGATTATGACTGTAATGTCAAAAATTAAAAATTTAAAATGACGGTTCTAATATGATGGACAAAATTATTAAAATTAACTGTATTTACATGAAATTTGTTATTTAAGGTTTTCCAAGATCGTTGGATTACAAATCTGGTGTAAAAAATTCAAATTTTAAAATGGTGGATATAATATGGTGAACAAAATTATCAAAATTCAATAGATTCACTTAAAATTTGCTATTTAGGGGTTTTTGTGGTTGTTGATTACAAATTCGATGTTAATAGTACAAAATTCTAAATAGCGGATCTAATAAAACGGATGAAATTTTTAAAATTATTCGAATCTAATATATTGAATAATTCAATTTTATAGGTTTGAACATAGATTTATTTCCTAAGGAAAATAGTAAAGATTACATTTCAGCAGTATGTCAGAAAAACATTTATAAACAGTTTTTTTAGATATATTAAACTTTGAGCCTTTATTTTGAATTTCATATTTTTGGCTTTAGATTAGTATTTGCGACACCAAAAGTTCCTCCGTAACTATTTTCAAGTGAATTCGATTGAGTTTGGAAATTCTATCTGTCATTTTGTATTTTGTATTTTTTACACAGGAATCGTATTCAGTAACTCCAAAAATTTATAGAACAAATTTCATAAAATTATATTCACTAGAAATAAATGACGTAAGGGGTTAAGAATATTATACATGAATCTTTAAAATTTTTCTGTGAGAATTACCTATTATATTACGTGTATTGTGTAAAAGTTTATTTGTTATAAATATGAATATTTATATTCATTTTTTCTTTTGTTTCAGGTACCACATTTGGTTTAATAAGTTGCGAGATTTTCAAATTTTCAAATTCATTTTATTATAGTTTATAATATTGATTTTAAATATATGTGTTTATTTAGTTCATTAATTAAGTTATTAAGTGTTATTAAGATTTTTTATTTTAAAATATTATATTTTTTAGTTTAATTAGGGTTAATTTAACACGTATGTTTAAGTTATCATTTTATTCATAAATTAGTTCGTGCTCTTTTGTGTAAAAACAATCATTAATCATTAAAAGGTCCAATAAGAGCGAAAATAGATAAGATGTCAATAAAATTCTATAATTAGATATTTACATAAATGAAAAACGTTTCGGGCTAACTTGCCCCTTATCAACATAAAATTATTTACATAATTAAAACGTTAACTTAATGAAAGATACTGAATTTCTAGATAAATCTTATTCTAACGTTCTCGTAAAGTTTGCACAATAAGAATAATAATCTCTCAACACCACAACAACCTATTCGAAAGTCACATACACACTTCAATACATTTACAAGATTTTGAAACTTCGATACTTAAACTCATTTCTGCTATATCTCTCCTCGGAGACGGTTCGTTTGTCATGTGCTCCGTGAATTTGAAAAACTTTGACCATAGATAAGACATCTTATTATATACACACATATCTCATGTAAGTTCTTACTTTTCTCTTCTCTGATCGGATCGCGTTTTTTCTTTAAGTTTTTTTTTTACTAAATCTATGTTAATTAGGATAACGATACATGTAACCGTCTTTACAAAGCTCTCGTTTTCATCCAACTATTAAAGATGACATTATACGGAAGACATCACATCAACGTTCCATCTATTGCGTTCCCATTTGCACCGCGGACGTTTTAATTATGTAAATAATTTTATGTTGATAAGGGGCAAGTTAGCCCGAAACGTCCAGCGTTTTTCATTTATGTAAATATCTAATTATAGAATTTTATTGACATCTTATCTATTTTCACTTTTATTGGACCTTTTAATGATTAATGATTATCATTTTATGTTATTGTTTAAGTTATTTTAAAATATAATACTATATATTAATATAGTTTATATAGTGTATATATATTATATATTGTTTATTATGAATGTTTAATAAAACTTAAATATATTAGGAGTACAAATTGAAAACTGCCGTTTTCCAGTAGATGGCGCCAGCGGTAAATGCTGGCGCCAAACGTTAGATCAAAAATTTTAAATGTAAGGTTGGGCATCTGGCAACAATTTCTTATCATTGCAGTTGTGAATTTTTATCGGCGTTATATATTTTTTTGTGATCGAAAATGTCGAAATTTGTGCCCAATAAGCGTTATTTGCAGGAAGTTTTGCTTTTTGCCTTCAATTCGAAAAAATCTGCGGCTGAGGCGCGTCGAATGATTGTAAAAACTTATGGTGAGGGTTCCATTAGTGAAAGAACGTGTCGAGAATGGTTCCAACGCTTCAAAAGTGGTGATTTCGGCGTAGAAGACAAGAAGCGTCCCGGACAGGTAAAAAAGTTTGAAGACGCACATTTGGAAACATTACTGAATGAAGATTCATCTCAAACGCAACAGGAGCTTGCAGATTCATTAGGCGTGACTCAATAAGCTATTTCACATCGTTTGGAAACCATGGGAATGATCCAAAAGCATGGACACTGGGTGCCATACGAATTAAAGCCGAGAGACGTCGAACGGCGTTTTTTTGCGTGCGAACAGCTGCTCCAACGGCAAAAACGGAAGGGTTTTCTGCATCGTATTGTAACCGGCGATGAAAAGTGGATCCATTATGATAATCCAAAGCGAAAAAAATCGTGGGGCTATCGCGGCCATGCATCAACATCGACGGCCAAGCCAAGCATCCATGGCTCGAAGCTCATGCTGTGTGTTTGGTGGGACCAGCTCGGCGTGATTTATTATGAGCTGTTGCAACCGGGTGAAATCACAGGAGCTCGCTACCGAACACAACTAATGCGTTTGAGCCGAGCATTGCAGGAAAAACGGCCACAATACGAGCAAAGACACGAAAAAGTGATGTTGCTGCACGACAACGCTCGGCCACATGTTGCTCAGGTCGTTAAAACCTATCTGGAAACATTGAAATGGAACGTCTTACCTCATCCGCCGTATTCTCCTGACATCGCCCCTTCAGATTACCACTTGTTCCGATCAATGGCGCATGGCTTGGCTGAGCAGCACTTCCATTACAAAGAGGCCAAAAACTGGGTCGATTCGTGGATCGCCGCAAAAGACGAGCAGTTTTTTCGACGCGGGATTCGTATGCTGCCCGAAAGGTGGGAGAAAGTAGTGGCCAGCGATGGACAATACTTTCAAGAATAAGTATGTAACCATTTTTCAACAATCAATCCTCAAATTTTGACAAAAAACGGCGGTTTTCAATTTGTACTCCTAATAGTATTTTAATTAAATAATAAATATTAAAAATATAATATACTAATAATAATAAAAATGAAAATAATATGATGATGATGACGATGACGATGACGATGACGATGATGATGATAATGATAATGATGATTATGATAACAATGATAATGATGATTATGATAACAATGATGATAATAATGATTATAATGATTATTGCTTTTACATATTATTCAAATTCGTCTCACAAACGTGAGAATTAAGGTTGTTTCTTTTATTTGATCATTTAAATTTAAAAAAATTATAATATTTAATTTTAAACTTTTATTTAAACTTGGTCTAAATTTATTATACTCAATAAATAATGTATCACATATACATTTATTGTTTACGAATTGGTTTGTAATTAAAGTCGCGGTATATATTATGTAATATAATTTGTTTAAATACATTAATTAATGTTTATAATAAGTTATATTTACTTATCTTAGGACTCTTATAATATTAAAAAAAAATTTTAATTAAAAATAAAATTTTTTTATTAACTAAATTATTTTTTTATTTAATTACAAACTAATTTTATTAAATTATAATTATAAATTTTATTTTTATATTTTGTATTTTTGTAAAATGCCAAGGCGTAGAGTAGAGCGTACTTTAGAAGAAGAAGAGGAGTTTCAACGACGACGTCGTGAAAAAAAGGCGGAACATCAACGTCGTTATCTTCAGAATGCAAAAGCAACAAGTAATAATTGTAGAAATTATGTTGGTGATATTCGAGTATTTGAGTTACATGAAGAAATAATTGAAGAAATAATTGAAGAAAATATTGAAGAAATAATTCAAGTAAATACGACAAATACTGTACCAATACGTCAACAACGGCATGCAGAATATCAATCTCATTATCTCATTATCACGAAGAAAACAAATGCATCGTTTAGACATTAATAGATTACTAATTAATGATATAAATAAATATTATATTGGTTCTATGAATATATCTTGTATTTATTGTAATGCAAAACATTTTGCAGCTGAAAAAATATCTAATAAAGGAAATTCATTTCATGATTGTTGTCATGGTACGGTTTATTTAGAATCACTACCTCAGTCTCCACGATTTCTTCATAATCTATTTGATAGCACTCATATAAAATCTAATAATTTCTTTAAACATGTTCGTAATTGTTGAAACTATTTAGAATTTGTACTCTCGTGCCTGAGCCTAGTGGCCTGATGGTTCTAAGATACGGATGCCATCTCTAGGCTATTGTGTTCAACCCTTTTTTTATGTATCTCTCTGCGTATTTTGTCAGTTGAACACCGACCTGCGTTTGTAACGGTTGCGTACATGCAACGGACGTATTGCACGTATATTAACATAATGCCAATTGTTAAATAAATATCCATAGAACCTTAAAGGTATGGGCCCAGGGCGCGTGAGTGCATAATATTTTGTGAACGATTGGCATTTTTGCGTTGTATTTTGGATAAAATTAAACATTTTTCCTGCGTACGCGTCGTGTGAAACACGTGGTCGAGCACAAGATGGCTAGTAATGAGATTTCGCTACGTAACATCGTGAAGTTCAACGGTACGAATTTCCAACCGTGGAAATTCCAAATGAAAACATTGTTCGATTACAATGATTTATCGGCTATTGTCGAGGGAAGTGAGATGCTTCCTGAAGAAGCTACAGGCACGAATGCGGCGGCGAGAAATGCCGAGCGCGTGGCCTGGAAGAAGAGGGACGCAAAGGCGCGCTTCCTCATAATTACGGCGTGTGACGAGATACAAATGGAGTATCTTACAGTGTGTGATACTGCTCATGATATGTGGAAGAAATTATCGACGATCCACGAACAGCGATCATCAACGAACAAGGTGTCGTTATTAGAGGATTTCCATGGGTACGCGATGGAGCCGGGCTGCACTATGGCGCAGCACGTGGCGCGTGTGCAAAATCGTGCCTTCCGGCTACGTGATATCGGGAAGGAGATCGACGACGACACGACCATGGCCAAAATTACGTCGACGCTACCGTCGAAATATCGTGCTTTTAAGACCACATGGGCTAATGTTCCGGAGAGTGCGCAGACCATCTCAAATTTGCTTGATAAATTACTACAAGAAGAAAAGAATGTACTCAAGGAGGAACAAATCAGTGAAGGGCTCGCTGCTATGGTGGTCAATCCAGCGAAAGGCACGAGAGCAACGCGGAAAATAAAGGCGGGAATAAGAGCAAGCAATCCAAGAAAGCCGAGAAGAAAGGAAATGCTAGATGTTTCCGATGCTCTGAAAAGGGACATTTTGCATGGCAATGTCCGACGAGACCGAAGAAGCCTGCTGAAAATGGCGGTGCTTCCAGTAGTCCATCGAGTGGCTCTGGTGCAGCGTGCGCGTTCGCGTTCCCGGCCATGTTTGATCATGAGAATATGGCGTCGGAAGACACGTGGTTTTTGGACAGTTGTGCATCACTGCATTCCACGTTTCGTCGAGAGTGGATCAGAGACTATAAAGATGGAGCACTTGAGAACATAAAGGTGGGCAACGATGGAATTTGTCCTGTGAAGGGATATGGCTACATCGAAATAATGAAATGCGTTGATGGAAAATACGAAAAGGCTCGCATCGATAATGTGTTTTTTGTGCCGACTTTGCGTAGGAACCTTTTGTCTGCGGGACGCTTAACGGACAAAAACATATGTGTGACTCTCACGGAAAGGAAAGCGGAACTAATGCACAATGGCGTTAAGGTAGCTGAGGGTGTGAAAGCGTCGAATAATGTGTATTGCTTAGCGTTTAAGACTATTCCTTGCAGCGAGGCGAATGCTGCAGAGTGTAATGCAGATTTAAAGACGTTACACGAGAGACTCGGACATGTGAACGTTGGGACTATTGAGAGGATGGTCAAACACAAATTATTGCCGTCGGTCAATCTCAAGGAGGTAAAGTCATTCTTTTGTGAACCATGTCAAATGAGAAAGATGCATCGAAAATCATACAAATCGACCGAGGTTGGACGTGATACTAAACCAGGTGAGGTCATACACAGTGATGTGGTGGGACCAGTGGAAGTTGAGTCAATTGGTCGATCGCGCTGGTATGTAAATTTTAAAGACGATGCTACTGACTTTCGCGTGATTTGCTTTATGCAAAATAAATCTGATGTATTTGAAAAATTTTAAATATTTGAAGCTGCGTTGCGAAATCGCTTCGGAAGATCTATTAAAGTACTTCGAACGGACCGAGGTCGCGAATACGTCAACAATGAAATGAAAAGATACTTGGAGAAGAAAGGTATTGAGCATGAAGTGACAGCACCGTTTACTCCTGAGCAAAATGGCAAGGCGGAGCGTGATAATCAGACGATTGTCGAGTGCGCACGTACTCTTCTCCACGCGAAAAATCTACCGAAGATCTTGTGGGCAGAAGCAACGGCTTATGCAGTATATATTCTCAATCGTATTGCTAATCGGAAGGACAGAGATGTGTCACCTTACGAGATGTGGACTGGAAAGACACCAGATTTATCGAAATTGAAAACGTTCGGTTCCGATGCATATATACATGTTCCAGGTTTATTCCGTAAGAAATTTGACTCAAAAGCTCAAAAGGGGATCTTTGTAGGTTTTCAAGGCGAATCAAGGAACGCAAGAGTGTATCTGCCAATAACGAGAACTATCAAGGAGTCGAAAGACATGACGATACACGAGAAAGATGTTCCAGTGAGCGACGAGGAGGCGGCGGAAGTACAAGTAAAAATTTCGATTAAAGAGGATATTGGTCCTATGATGGAACAAGAAGTTCAAGGAGCAACTATGCTAAAAGAGCTTCCGATGATTGAAGACGAACAGGCTAAGAAGGCGCATAAGCTCTTGATGGAGGAAGCAGCGAGTGAAGGTGTTCGGCGTTCGCAACGGGAACGCAGAGCACCGGTTCGCTATGAGGCGTGTTGGGCAGCGATTGAGGAGCCGAGAACATTCGTCGAAGCTATGACGGGGCCAGACAGTGAGAAATGGGAGAGAGCAGTAGAAGAAGAACTACATGCACATGAAGAAAATGATACGTGGAAAATCGTGAATGATGTTGGGCAGAAGACGATAACATCCAAATGGGTTTTCAAGGTCCAAGATTTAAAGGACGGCCGGCGTTACAAGGCTCGTCTTGTCGCACGAGGTTTTATGCAGACACCGGGAATAGATTACAATGAGATTTTCACCGGTGGTACGTTACAACTCCTTGCGAGTATTGCTGGCGATGGTGGCACAGCACGATCTTGAATTAGTACAATTCGATGTCAAAACGGCCTTTTTGAATGGAAGGTTGAAGGAGAATATTTACATGAAGATTCCAGATGGTCTCAAAGTCGAGGACGACGAGAAGGACTGCGTCCTGAAATTGAAAAAATCGCTCTACGGGCTGAAACAAGCGTCGAGATGCTGGAACAAGACGTTCAACGAATTCCTGTGTAATTTCGAATTTGTGAAAAGCCAAGCAGATCCGTGTGTGTTCAATGGTCGCGTCAAAGGCGTGATTTTAGCTCTGTATGTAGATGATGGGTTAATTTTATCGAAAAACAGTGACGCTATAGAATATACGATTAAGGCTTTGAGTGATTTTGTAACCATAAAGATTCTAGACGTGAGTAATTTTTGCGGGATGCAAATATATAGAGACTCTAAGAATGGAATTGTGTTTGTAAATCAAGAAAAATACATTGAGAAAATGTTGGATAAATTTGGAATGAATGAGTGCAAGAATGTAAGCATACCGATCGATAAGGCTTCAATAGACAGTGTTCACGGCGGAGATACGAATGATTCTTCTAAAATTCCATATTGCGAGGTAGTGGGATCGATAATGTTTATAACGGTTGTTAGTCGACCTGACATTGCATTCGCGACGAGTTTTGTAAGTCGGTTCTTGTCAAACTACAATAAAGCGTGCTGGGATGCGGTGAAGAAAATTTTGCGTTATCTATTGGGTATGAAAAGCGTATGCATAATGTATCGAAAAACTAAATTCGATGTGCCTGTGAGCTATAGTGACGCGGATTATGCCGGAGACTCTGAAACACGCAAGTCGATGAGTGGTTGCATGAGTTTTCTAGCTGGGGGTCCAATGATTTGGTCCTCACGTAAACAGGATTGTGTTGCTCTAAGCACCACTGAATCTGAATTTATAGCGGCGAATGAAACAGTGAAGGATATCGTGTGGTTGCAGAAATTGCTGACCGATATCGGGTACGAGCATAGAATGCCGGTCGACTTGCGGATAGACAATCAGGGTGTTATGAGACTCGCAAAAAATTCCGAGTTCCATAAGAGAACCAAACATGTTCACGTTAGATATTGTTTCATACGTGACATGTGTGAAAAGAATATTGTAAACGTGACATATATTAAAAGCGAGGACCAGGTAGCTGATATTCTGACAAAACCTTTGGCGCGTGTCAGATTTGAATACCTGCGAGACAGAATGAATGTGAGAGTGATAGAGTCAAATTCTGGAGAGAGTGTTGAAACTATTTAGAATTTGTACTCTCGTGCCTGAGCCTAGTGGCCTGATGGTTCTAAGATACGGATGCCATCTCTAGGCTATTGTGTTCAACCCTTTTTTTATGTATCTCTCTGCGTATTTTGTCAGTTGAACACCGACCTGCGTTTGTAACGGTTGCGTACATGCAACGGACGTATTGCACGTATATTAACATAATGCCAATTGTTAAATAAATATCCATAGAACCTTAACAGTAATTATAAGAGTTCATTTTCTTTCGCATCATTTAACGCTAATTTAGTTAATTTTCCAAATAGACGACCAGGTCCATATTTAAAATACAAGAACAAATTTATTATCAAATAAATACAGCATTATATGCTGCTCAAAATGGAAAACCGTTTTATGGTCAGCTTTTTATTATAGATTCTAATAAAGCAATAAATTATCGTTTTACTGAAAATTCTGAATTAGATTTAGAAATCATACAAAATCTTGAACTATAATGCAAGAATGTAATGCATTTGCTAAATCTTATCAAATGATGGGTGAAGAATTAGAAATTCAACGACGATTAGAAATAGAAGGAGGAAAATTGTTACCAGAATTACAATTATTATTTACGTTAAAACCAGGAATTGATCAACGGCGATATAATGCTCAAAGAACTAATGAAGTTGCAGCCGTTTTTCGAACTACTGCTGATGGAGAAATTCCAGAATCATATGTAACAGTACGTAATAGAAGTACCAAAACTTTGCAAAATATTAGTACCATGGATCTCAATGTTGAACCATGGATTTATCCATTATTTTATCCATATGGTACTCAAGGATGGCATTGTAATTTAACAAAATTAAATAGTAATAAACGAATTACTAGAGGTCAATATATTAAATATCGTATAGCTATTCGTGATGAATTTAACATTTTTATATTAAGACGTCGTTTATTTCAACAGTGGCTTGTAGATAGCTATGTAAAAATTGAAAAGGACAGAATAAATTATTGTAAAAATCATCAAAAAGAATTACGTTCTGAAACTTATCAAGGCTTAAAAGATTATATGCAAACTATGGCGAATAATGTAAATGGACGTATCGGAAAAATGGTTATACTTCCCTCTACATTTATTGGATCACCACGTAATATGTTACAAAATTACCAAGATGCAATGGCAATTGTTAATAAATTTGGTAAACCGGACCTCTTTATTACTATGACTTGTAATCCAAAATGCGTGAAATTGAAGAAAATCTTTTGCATGGCCAATATGGTTCTGATAGACCAGACATTTGTACACGTGTTTTTAATATTAAAAAAGATTACTTAATTGACTTGATTATAAAACAAAAATTTTTTGGAGAAGTAGCAGCTTACGTATATGTAATTGAATTTCAAAAACGTGGTTTACCACATATTCATATGTTAGTTATTTCTAAATATAATTTTAAAATAACAACACCTCAGATTGTTGATAAATATATTTCTGTTGAAATTCCTGATCCAAATGAAAATCGTACTTTACATAATATAGTTATGAAACACATGATTCATGGACCTTGTGGCGATTGGTGTTTAGTAGATAGAAAATGTTCAAAACATTATCCTAAGCCATATCAAGAAAAAACTAGAATGGATGAAGATGCTTATCCTTATTATGGTCGAAGAAATAATAACAAGAGTTTTGAACGCTCTGGTGGATATGTAGTAGATAATCGTTACGTAGTTCCGTATTGTCCTATTTTATCAATTATTTTAATTGTCATATAAATGTTGAAGTTTCAATTATTTTAATTGTCATATAAATGTTGTAGTTTCAAGTATTAAATCAGTTAAGTATCTTTATAAATATATTTACAAAGGACATGATGCCGCTACTATCATAATTGAACCTGAAACAAGTAATGTAACTGTTGATCACGATGAGATACGTAATTTTATAGAAATTTGGACCTGTAGAAGCTTGTTGGCGTATTCTAAAAAAAAAATGACAAGATAAAAGTCATACTATATTTCGTTTACCAGTCCATCTTCCTAACGAACAAAATGTTATGATTGAAAGTAAAGCTAATGAAGAAGCAATGACTTCTGCTTTAAATCAAGTTACGATGTTAATTGATTACTTCTCCTTAAATTCTCGTGATGAAGAAGCAAGACAATATTTATATATAGAAATTCCTCAGTATTATACGTTTAAAAAAGAGAAAATCAGTGGAAAAAATGTAGCATATAGGGCCAAACATAAGAGTCATTACAATTGTATAGGACGAATATATTCCATTAGTCCAACACAAATTGAATTATTTCATTTACGGCTATTATAGCTCACTGTAAAGGGAGCTACGAGTTTTGATGATTTAAAAACTGTCAATGAAAAAAAATGTCAATCATTTTCAGCGGCATGTTTAGCTTTAGGTTTAATTGAAGATGATGATGAATGGAAACGAGCTATGAAAGAAGCTATTGGATGGATGATGCCTCGACAACTTCGTAGATTATTTGTACGTGTATTATTACATTGTCAACCATTGTATTCTGAAGAACTTTGGGAAAATTTTAAAGTAGCAATGTCGGAAGATTATATTCGACACTTTGGATTGATACAAGGACAAAAGAAAGCATATAAAGAATTGTAGAAGGAAGGATAAGTAGGCGGTTCGCTATAAAGGGATTAGGATACAACGCTAGAGAGGATGGAGACACCCATAACTACGGATGTGATGATGCAGTTACTTGCCTGGACCATATCTTTGTAGATAGAGAAACAGCTAGATCAAAGCCCGCTCTAAGGATAGGTAGATGGGATACAGCAGCAGAGCTGGGAATGGTAGCAGGAATGTGTATATATGCCGCCTTCGATAGAGAGAACCATGAAATGGTAAGGGGTAGAATATATGCAGGAGGCCAAGACAGTTTACAAAGAGCAGGCTATTGGAGGAGGATAACTGAAACCTTCAAGAGGCAGAACGGTTTAAGAGATGAAATAGCCAGTCCAGGATCCTACGCTCTACTGGGAGATTATTGGACTACTTTTGTGGAACCGACTGCCAGTGGAGGAGCTACGCTGGGAATGATATCAGGGTTAATATGTAAGACAACATATTGTACATGGTCATGGGTAATGAATGAAGACAGAACAATAAATCCCTCTGTTAGTGGGAGCAGAACACCCAGTAGCTGGTGGAGATGTTTCCTAAACGAAAACTTTGTCCCGTTTCAAATGAGCGGGGGAGCTAACCATGCTGTGTATGATTATAACCTGAATACATCTAGGACAGAATGGGCTTATGAAAAGTGGCAACCTCAAGATAGGGGTGAAGATGACTACCAACTAGAAGCCATGCTCAACAGAGTGAATTTAGAAACTTACGGGCATGAAGGGATCGACTACATGATGCTGCCATCTAGGTCAAGAAGTAGTTCATATGGCTACCATATTGAGACCTTAGCTACAGGGCGATTGGCACGAAGCTGTGGATGGAGAGATGTCTATCAAAAACTAGACAATATAACAGTGAGGAAAAAATGGAGCTGGGGTTTAAACATCGTCATACGTGATTGGGGGAGAGACTCCATCAAGAAAGTATGCATAAGTGTAAATGTAGGATCCATCCTGGAGAGCACATACTTCCTGGAGGGGGTACAGTTATTTAGAGGACCTGAAACCCAGCCCATTACTGGCTCAGGCAAGGACTACCTATATAGGCCGAGCGTTACGGATTGGAAGGCTATACAGGGAAACTTGAAAGGGGGAACACTTCACGCGGGCCCGGGTGTTCCTGTAAGAGGGAAGACAGAGAAAGTCGTCACAACAGAACCCAGCTTACATGGTCACGGAGGTATAGAGGGTGGTTGAAAAGAAGATTCGGGACCAGGGGGAAAAGGTGTACCTGCAGAACCTTCTCTTCCTATGAAGAGGGAAATAACAGGGAAGTCCCTAGAGATAGGAAGGACAGGTGCATCTGTGAGGACCATTCACGCGACATCTTTGGAGCATGGCGCGAGCACGAGGGAGGCTGTGGGAGGATTAATAACGGAGACATCCCTAGCAGGCTTGCCGAAAGATGTTATTACGAAGGAGAAGGGAGTAAGGTGTGTAATGGTGACTGGGGAAGAAGAGCCAAAACTGGGTACTTCGGTAGAGGAAGCGGAGCGGAACCTGGATCACCGGAAGAAGCAGGCCATACTGTAGAGTGGGGAAAACCAGAAGAAGTATTCCCTGAAGAGGTGTGGAGCCCAGAGATGTACTGGAAGAAATTTAGAGATGGACTAAATGAAATGAAGAAACAAGGTAAACTTAAGTGCTGTGATGAGCTGGGTTGGGGTCAAGAGTACTCACACATGAATGAAAGTTTAAGACGGTTTAGGCTCACAGCTCATAAGAAATGTTCAGGGTGCAAATTGCCGCGTGGGGTCTGGGAGGACAACATCCACCTCCTGGCATTTCTAGCGGGTAGCAGGGTAGGAGAATATATTGTAAAGCAGGCCCATATCCTATGCGGGAGGATGCATGTTGGCATGGAGTACAGAAGCTATGTAAACTTCAAACAGGACTGATGAAGATGGGAGGGAAAAAGATCCACCCTTATTGGAGATATTTCACCTACTGGGATATGGGGTATGGTCCATGCCCAGGGAGATGATGTAATATTCGGCGTCACTAGAAACCCTATTCTTGAGATACTTAGCCCATACTACAAAAGAAGATATGTATAACCAGAGCAAGGAATGGTTGGGAACACGTATAGAACTTGGTTCAATTATGAAAAAGGAAGGTTATAATTATCTTGATATGCTAAAGACAGAGGTGAAGAAACTTATGGCTGAGGAGTGGACTATGCCAGACAATGTCCCTACAGTAGACGAGTGGGTATCCACCGGAGTGTGGATGAGAGGACACGCGGGCACAGGAAAACCAGGTAAAGTTGTAATAGATGACAAAGAGAAGAAAACAAGAAAGATGAAAGGCGTAGAGGGAGCTAACTTCACCGATGAAGAAATAAAAACTATGCTTTTCACCCCAGTAATGCAGAAAAGTGAGAGTGGGAAGATAAGGCCTGTAGTAAAAACAGGTAACAAGATCAACAGGATGATGGACTACCTAAGTGAGATATGGGAAAGAGGAATGTACGGTAGTAGGATTAGTACTCTTTTTGCAGGACGTAAGGGGAATGGAGAAGTAGATATGGAGTTAGTGGAACTTACAAGGGACAAAAGTTGGTATAAGGTGCCGTTAGACCAAGGCAGCTTTGACTGGAGACAAAGTAAAGAGAGCGTTCTTCTAGTATTAGATACAGTATGGGAATACATTCTACAGCATAATCCAAGTATCCCAGAAGAAGTGAAAGGGGTGTGGAAAGCACTTCGAGAAAGTATCTTTATAAGAGGAGCGTTTGTAAAATGTGAGGGGTTTTCCGCATTGAGTGGCTGAACGGTTTACCTAGCGGGTGGAGATGGACTGCACTACTGGATACCTTCTTGAACATAGCCAGCTTCAGAGTAATAAAAAGAAAGCATATACACAAATTAGTACTATGCTTTGTGTTGAAGGTAAAAGTCTTGCTGATTTTCCCCAAATGGAACAATTTATAAATAATGATACAGAGAATGATTATATAACACTTGAAGAAGCTATGGGAGTTGGTACTAAACAATATAATCAGTTAAATAATAAACAAAAAGAAATAGTAGATCTCGTATTAAATGAATTAGATACTAATAATCATGATAACAATTGTATTTATATCGATGGTCCCAGTGGTTCAGGAAAAACATTTATGTATACTACTATATATTTAGCCAAAATTCGAAATAAACATGTATGTTCAATGGCTTTTACGGGTATAGCAGCTACGTTATTACCAGCAGGAAGAACAGTTCATGAAATATTTGGATTATTAGTTCCATTATATGCTAATTCATCATCTAACATTAAAATTCAATCTAAAGAAGCTCATTATTTGAAAGAAACAGATATTTTTATTTGGAATGAAGCACCAATAGCACCACGCTATGCTTTAGAGATTATAGATCGAACACTGCGTGATATTATGAATAATGCTTTATCTTTCGGAGGAAAAATTATTGTATTAAGTGGTGATTTTAGACAACTTCTTCCTATTAAAGTACATGGTACTCGAAGTGAAATCGTAAATCTTTCAATCAAATTTAGTACTATTTGGAAATATTTTAGAAATTTTTCTCTAACGGAAAACATGCGAGTTCTTCCTGAGGAAACTGAATTTGCAAAATTTTTATTGGATACGGCAGATGGGATATTAAATGATTCTAATGATAATATACAACTCCCTGATTGTTGCATCATTCCCATTAATGCCGATATTGTACAAGATGTATATAGTGATTTGATACAAAATAAAGAATTTGATAAAATGGCGATACTTTCGAAAGAAGGCGGAAATGTACGATACTTTCTGCAAGAAATGTTGATGTTGATGAAATTAATAAACAAGTTGTCGAATTATTTGATGCATTTGAAGAACGAATTTATATAAGTATAGATAGTACTGAAAATTGCAATGATAATGGCGACATTGATGAAGTTATATTATCAGTATATTTAAATACTTTGTCTCCGTCATCACTATCACCTTATGAATTACGTTTGAAACCAAACTGTGTTATTATGTTGATTAGAAATCTTAGTATTAATAAAGGTCTCTGTAATAGCACTAGACTAATGATTATTGAACTTGCTGATCATTTACTAAAATGTAAAATTTTAACAGGGGATAAAGTAGGAGATATTGTTTTTTTAAATCGTATAACATTGTATTGCGAAAATGTATATCCTTTTACTTTTAAAAGAAGACAATTTCCGATAAAATTAGCTTTTGCTGTGTCAATTAATAAATCACAAGGATAAACATTTGATAGAGTAGGAATTGATCTTCTTGATAAAGATGTATTTAATCATGGTCAACTTTATGTTGCTTTTTCACGGGTACGCTCCTGGCAAGTATTAAAAGTTTATCTTGGTAGTCAGCGTAATAATAAACAAGTTAAAAATTATGTTTATAAGGAAATATATACATGATCTGAAGTTCTTAAAAGTTTTTAAATGGAAGTCCATAAACATTTATGTACTATTATATTTCTCGAAATATATTTTTTAAACATAAATTAAATATATTTCAAAATACATTTAATACAAAATAATTAAGTATAAAATAAGAACTGTAAATAATACTATTTTAATTTTTTATACATGTTGTATAACAAAACAATTATGCAAATACGGAGGATTGAAATTATGTGAAACACTCTGTATATGTAAACGTAAACTCATATATTAGATACATATGTATGTTTATGTGTATATGTTGTGTGTAAACTTGAAATTTATAAACTTGAAATTTATACATTATACAGCAAATTTATACATTATACAGCAAATTCAAACATAGACTTTAACAGGCGAATTTTGCTTCCTATGGACAAAGTTATCCAACGCTTCACTAGTCGTCATCAGTTCCAATGGGTGAGTCACATAATTTAAAAAATAAAAAATAAAAAATATTAATTATAGTAATGTCAGCTATCTAAGAACGCGACAGTTGTTTAGAAAATTGTTAATTTCACTGACAACGGGCAATGCTTCCACGGCGGATTTGGCAAACCGTTGATGACTCATTTAATCCCCGGTAACTGACTGATGACGACTAGAATAACTTCCATTTGTAATTATGCTGAAGATGACGATTAAAATAATTTTTACTTGTAATTTCGCTGAAGAAGGCTCCAAAGAGAGCCGAAACGTTCGTTACTTTGATTCATTATGAATAAATAATTGTTTGAACATTGATTGTGTTTTGCGCTCTTAAACCCGCGCTGACTCTCACTAGCCTGTTTTGGCTATTTATTTTGTGTTAAATCTTGAGAGTCTTTTAATACTTTGGATAAATTTATTATTTATATAGAAATGAGAATTGATAGAAATGAGAATTGATAGAGTATATTCCAATTAAACCGCAAATACTTAATTACAGACATTTAAGTTTGCCGTTTTTGTGGAAATTTTAGAATTTGGTTTGCATTTGCTAACGTGGAAAATATTTCTTCATTATCAATAATCTATTTATGATTTTTAACATCCTTATATTTTATTCTTTTTATAAAATTTTAAAATTGCTTTATTAAAAAATTTTGGGACGATAAAATATATATGAATAAACTTGATGTTCAAAAGTCATTTAATAAGCTTCAAAGAATTACATTTATGTATGATACATTTTTTCTTTCTACTATTTTAATTTCAGTTATATTTGTATATGATTTTATGAAAAAATTATATAATAAAAAATTTCGTTTTAAAAAATAATAATATAATGTTAATCACTTAAATCATCCTATTTTTTTCCCTTCTTAGGAACAAAACAACATTTAAACTGCTGCTCCATATGGGTTTGTGACTCTTCATGCGAAGTTAAGTCCATTTCTTTCTCCTACTCCTTGATTTAAGTAAAAAGAGATTCATAATTCGATAGTTCTACTAGATGACAATAGATCAGAAGTAAATATAATGGGTGAACTAATTTGCATTATGGAAAAGCGTCAATAATAAATGTCGAGAAATATGAATTAACATAAATAATGTAACGTGAACTTTTTCAGATAGCCAGATATACATATGTGTGTGTGTGTGTGTGTGTGTGTGTGTGTGTGTGTGTGTGTGCGCGCGCGCGTCTTTCTCTCTCTCTCTGTGTGTGTGTGTGTGTGTGTGTGTGTGTGTGTGTGTGTGTGTGTGTGTGTGTGTGTGTGTAAAAATACTATAAAAATTTAATAACTCTATAAAATAACTCCAATGTTTATGCCGCGTGAAGATTTGTACATAGGTCTTTAAAATAATTCTCTGAATAACTACTACGTTTATAATAAAATAACAAAAATAGATAAATACATAAAAAATGACGGTAATATTCCTCAGCACTGTATTCTGCCATTTGATCGCAACAAATAACGATACACAGCGATGATACACGACGGAAGCACCTTAAGACACGCAAAGACATGCAAAACACGTTGAAGTGTATAAAACAAGAAAATTCAAAAAGAACACTGGCGTTGCCACACTTAGGCGGGAGATCAACAGGCAGAGATACAAGCGTTGTTTTCGAATGTCATTTGTTATTTTATAGACTTCATCGTGTTTTGCGTGTCTTTGCGTATCTCGAGGTGCTTCCGTCGTGTATCATCGCTGTGTATCGTTATTTGTTACGATCAAATGGCAGAATAGTGCTGCGAAATATACCGAAATGGTAATAATTTATGGTGAAGCAGGAAGAGACGCAAACCTTGCTGCTCGTATGTACGCTGAACGATTTTCCAACCGAGAACGACATCCCGATCCTCATGTTATTTTGCGATGCATTCAACGTTGCCGGAAAAGAAGATCGGTGTTACATTCTCAGCAAGACGGTGGTCGACAAATTCAAATTCGCGTACAAGACGAAGAGAGGATCCTACAAGCGTTCGAGGAGGATCCCCGGAACAGCGTGCTGCTCGTGCGCTGGGTTCATCACGAGACGTAGTGCACCGTATTCTACGCCGCAACGGATTGTACCCGTACCACTATCAGCGGGTGCAACAAATTTTTGCGCAAGATGCAGAGCAGTGCATTTACTTTTGTGAAGATGTTCTTATTACTTTCATAAAGTGTTTGCGCTAGTTATAAGAAATATTAACTGCCGGCTAAATGAATATAGGATTGCTCGCGCAGTGTCGGCGAAATGACCTTTTCCCCGACCGCATCCTGTGGACGGACGAAGCGACCTTCACACCGAACGGCGTGTTCAACTCCCATAATCGAGTATTATGGACAGATGAAAATCCGCACGCCGTTCGGCAAGGAGCCTTCCAGTATCGGTGGTCCATAAACGTATGGGCAGGAGTAATAGCGGACCGAATCGTAAGTATATCAATTAAGAAATGCTCTCTCTCTTTCTCTCTCTCTCTCTCAAACATACACACGCACACATGCACGCACACAGACTCAGTTTTTAAAAATCACACTGTTACAACAATTTTTAGATTGGTCCTTATTTTCTCCCATTTCGCTTAACTGGGCAGATTTATGCACATTTTTTAGAAAATGTGTTACCCGCTTTTCTGGAAGATGTTTCCTTTCGCGAACGGGCGGAAATTATTTATCAACACGACGGGGCTCCTGTGCATTTTTCGCGGCAAGTACGCACTATTTTAAACGAGCGCTATCCGGACAGATGAATGGGTCGAAATGGCCCAATCATTTGGCTGGCGCGGTCGCCAGATCTTAACGTGCTCGACTATTTCGTTTGGGGTTACATCAAAGATTTGGTCGAGCACAGGCGTGATGGTACGGAAGTTGAGATGCGAGAAACAATTCTCGCAGCTTTCCGTACCATCACGCCGGAAATGGCGCATCGCGCAACGCGCAATATTACTCGAAGGGCCGAACTTTGCGTACGAGAACGAGGACGGCACTTCAAACAATTCTTGCATTGAAAATGCAAGAAAGTGGATTAGGCCTACTGGGGATACCACTTTAAAAAAAACGCACCATGCTATCTACCGCAAGGTGGTGTGGAAATGATAGCACTTTATCATTTTCTTACCACAGCGCAAAAAATTACTTCTTAAATCGCGCGTATCTGTCACGCGTTGTTCATGCACTGCTGGAAAATTTGTGTTTTTCTGTTAAAAAATATGCCGGTTAAAATTTTTGTGTTGAATACTTAACACATCCATGTGTTAATTTAACATATTGCTGTTGTGTTAATTGAACTCAAATGTTAAATTATTAAAGCAACTAAAAAAGAATGTAAAAATAACATAATGCGCACATATTTTTAATTTTACACGATAGATATGTTACGCATTATTAGTGACAGAATTTATTTGTTAAAATTTACAGAAAAAAGTGTTATTGTGAGACCTGTTTGTTCAGGACTGCACGCGGCAACGTCTCGCGTCTCACAGTCTTCCCGCGACTACCGCGTCCCGCATCCCGCAGTCCCGCGTCTTTCGCGTTATTTCTCGACGATACGTCGAAGTGTGCGTCGTGCGGACGCGTGTTTATATCTCGACGAATCTTCTTGTTAGAGTGCTAGCATTCTATACCTATACTCTTATACTCTAATTAATATCGTGGAAGTGCGTTGGTTTTTACGTAGCGAGACTGAGAGAGAGAAAGAGCCAGCATTATAGAAATCTGCTTGGAAGTTGGAAGAGAATACCACGTAGTGCATAAAGAGACGTATCGCTCGAGAGCTGTGGTCCCACTTCAGGTAAGTCGATGAATTTTTATTACTGCGTATTTGTCGCAATCTTATTACGCGCAATCTTCGTCAATGTCTTGTCGTTGAAGGAGGCGAGAAGCGTGAAGATGGAAGAAGAGGAGGAGGAGATGCGTGAATGTTTCTCCTCATTTTCCTCTGTCGTCCGATCATTACGTCGGGTCGGTTCCATTAATGTGTGTGTGGAAACAGGCAAATTATTTTATACGTTCCATTAGAACGAATTTCTCACGTGTATGTGTTCGTGTGTGTACGCGTGTAAATAAAATCGGAATAACTGTTCAAAGAACGCCGCGATTATTCGCGAACATTAACTCACTCTATAGACGATTTTATTCACATTCCAAAATCTGTGTTTACATTCCGCTGTCCGATCGTGTAGCTCGCGCTTCTTGCTTTGTTGTTTATTTATATATCTTCTCGACGGCGCGCTGTACGTATGTAGTTACTGATACTACGTTTGAACGCGATAAAATAAATTCACGTTAATATATCGAAAATAATAATTTCGACATGGCGATATATTTAATGCTTATATATCTCTATGCCTCTGTTTCTTGCCCCCATCCTCGAGAGAGATAATCCTGTCTAATTTTCTGTCTTTCTCGTATATAGCGAATCTAATTTTATGCTCTGTATTTTATCTTTGTTGTTTAAAATAAGTTTAATATATTAATATCGTGGAAGTGCGTTGGTTTTTACGTACTGAGAGAGACAGAGAGAGACTGAGAAAGAGATTGATAGAGAGATTGAGAGAGAGAGAGAGAGAGAGAGAGAGAGAGAGAGAGAGAGAGATTGATATACCTTTATTTAGCTTTCACAGCTATTTCTTGTACACAATTATTATAACTATATATTAATATTACCTAATATATACTCTTTTAACAGTCTCTTAAACGCTACTAATTCGCTGCATTGCTTAATCACAGTGGGTAACGAATTATACATTTTTATACCTTCATAAAAAAGGCTTTTTTGAGCACTTCTAGTTCTACGGAAAGTTACTGCTAAGTTTCCTGTCTGCCTCGTTTGTCTATCGCATTCTCCTCCCACTATCTCTATTTTATTGTTTAACGCCTCCGAAGCCATGCCATTTAATATTTTAAAGATAAATACACTAACGTTATAATATAACCGTTGCCTTACAGACATGAACTGTAAGGCGTGTAGCATGTGTTCAATTTTGGTATATCTATTGCACTGTAAAATTACTCTCATGGCACGGTTTTGAGCTATCTGAAGTTTATTCAATTGCGTTTCACCCATCCCAACTAATAGAGTGGCACAGTACTCGAAATGAGGTGCTATGATGGACTTGTACACGATACATCTAGTATATGCTGATACGAAGTTACCTATTCTATTTAAAAAGCTAGTCTTTTTCCCTATTTTCTTAAGTATATAATCGCAGTGGTCTTGAAATCTAAGTCTCTCGTCTAGCATTATACCTAAATATTTCATGGTTGATACCCGTTCTATCTCAATTCCATCCAGACACCTCACGACAGTCTTACCTCTTAATTCTTTTCTAATACTTCTAACTATCATATACTTTGTTTTATCTGCGTTCATTTTTAACTTATTTATATTCATCCAATGTTTGATTACATTAAAAGCCATATTCATTTTTACCTCTACATCCGCATTACTTTCTCCACTTACATATATAAGCGTGTCATCTGCAAACATTTTTATATTGCACCCTTCTGGACATACTTCAATTATATCATTTATATATAATATAAATAGCAAAGGTCCCAGTACTGAACCTTGAGGCACTCCATATTCTGTAGGCAATAATTTAGACCATATCTGATTGGATCGAACCTGTTGTTTCCTATTATTTAAGTATGATTTGAACCACTCTAGGGTCATTCCTCTAATTCCGTATTGATACATTTTTTCTAACAATCTTTCTCTATCTATTGTTTCAAATACTCTCTTAAGATCCATGAAGATAACTCCTACCATTTTTCCTTCGCTCACTATTAATTTCCATTCGTCTATGACAGATTGAATCGCTGTTTCACACGAATAATATTTTCTAAATCCCGCCTGATGCTCTGTTATAATACCGTTTGTTTCCAAATAGGTTTCAAGTTGTTCTTTTACTACTAATTCTAGCACTTTTTCATATATTGGTAACATATTAATAGGCCTATATTCGCTCGCTTTTTTGGCTTTATCTATCTTTGGAATCGGTACTATAGTAGAGGTTTTCCAACCTTCCGGACAGTGACCTTCTCTTAAAGAATTATTTATGAAAATCGCAAATTCTTTTTTTATTACAGGAAAAGCTACCTTCAATATATCACTAGTTATTCCCTCTTCCGTACCTTTCTTTTTTGGTAATCCCATAACTATTTCTTCTAGCTGCTCTAGTGTAACAACCTCAAAACTTTCCATAATTTCTTTGTTCTCGATAGTATAAATAGTTTTTTTATTTATATTCATCCAAAATTCAATTATATCACTGCCGGATCTATCTACCTTTATAGAATTTACTATACTATTAATACTTTGTATATAATATAAATTAAATTAAATTTATCGGCTATATTGCACTCTTCGGTATCGCCTAAAATCTCAAAATCTATATTTCCTATTTCCTGTATACCTACTGGCTCGCCTCTAATTACTTCTTTTAAGGTTTTCCACATAGTCGTAGGGTTTTCTTTATTAAGATCTATCATACTTTCGTAATATTCTTTCTTTTTTTCCTGATTAATTTTACTACTCCATTTGTTTCAATTTTATACTGTGACCAATTTTGTTCGGTATTGTCATACAATGCTTTCCTATATGCCCTATCCCTCCTATCCGCAGCCTCTCTTATCTCATCTGAGAACCATTTTTTCCCCTCCCATACTTTTGGAATTCTAAATTTTTTCTTCAGTGCCATTACATCTAACGCATCTACTATACTGTTAACAAATTTTTTCGCTCTCTCACTCACATCTACACATTCGCATTGCCATCCCTGACTTTCCTGTAACCTATTTTTTACTAATATAACAAATTCATCTTCATCGAACTCTTTGTAATTTCTAGCGCTAAATTCCCTGTATTTACTTTCATTTTTACTCACACTTAACTCTACTTTCAGCCACGCATGGTCCGTAATCTTAGGTTCATGAACTACTTGTACTGTTTTATTATTATTAGAAAAAATTAAATCTATAATTGTCTGACTGTCTTTTGTAACTCTCGTTGGTTCGTTCACATACTGTTTCATGCCCAAGCTTAACATTGTCTCTTGTAATTTTTTCGCATATAACGTGTCCGCCATAAGGTCTATATTAAAATCTCCTATTACCATGCATTCTCCCTTTATTATTAACTCCTCTACTATATCCTCAAAAAATCTCATGAAATCTCCGTGCGATGCGCTTGGTGAGTGATATATTACCATTATCACTCCTTTATAAAGTTTTTCTTTCATTTCTATCGCAGCACACCAACAATTTGATTCTAACTTTTTTATTAATACTACTTCATATCTAATATCGTCTCTTATATACATAATAACTCCCCCTGTGTTCCTATTTTCGGCATCGCATCTAACTACAGTGTAACCTGGCACATTTACTTCACTGTCTTCTATGTCACTAATTAGCCTGGTCTCCGACATCGCTACCATCACAGGATTTATCCTCTTCATAACCTGATGCTGTAGTTCGTCTATGTGTGCTGTTAAGCTCTGCGCATTTGTATACATAATTATTTCTTCTTTCTTCTGTAGTTGCTATTTTGTATCCTCACAACCTGCTCTTCTCTTCTCTTCCTGTAACGCTCTCTTAAAAGTTGGACATTCTCGACTGATGGCTTCATGTTCGTCATTTATTTTTAAATTGTATGTTCTATTTTTGAACATACAATTTACACATTTGCTCTCCGTTGCTGTGCAAACCCGCGAGCTATGATTCCCTGCGCATTTGCAGCATGTTTCTTCTCTCGTACAATTTTTAGCAATGTGGAAGTACACCCAGCACTTGAAACATCTTTTGACGCTGATGTGATTAAATACAGGACATTTGTTCCATCCTATATTTAGTTTTGATTTCTTCAATATCAGCTCGTGCGTCTCTTCATCTATTTCCATTATTACTGATCCTTCATTTCCTCTTCTTTGGTTGTTACTCTTTTCTTTAACCATTCTCTTCACAATTCGCATATTTACTGTATCTATTCTATTCTGCTTCTTAATTGTATTTATAAGTTCATTATCATCTAAGTTCATCTCTTCTAAATTTATGTTAACAATTTTTACTTTTGGTTCCGATCGAGACGACTCGAGCACTTTATAATTCTCTCCCAGCTTAGCTTGTACTGCCTCTTTCAATTTTTTCACCTCTTCTCCAGATTCACAACCCATAATTACTATCCCTTTGCTTCCTTTCTTTAATTTCGTTACTCCCATTGCCATATTTTTTATATCTACCTTCTCTTTTATTACGTTTTTTGTGTCTTCACTCTCCTGTTGCAATTTTGGTTTAACTATTATAACGTTTTCTTTCTTCTTTTCTTTGACCGCTTCACTGTAGCTTCTCTGTGGTCCTTCTTTTGATCCATGTATCATTTTCTTCAAAGTTTCTAATTCTTGTTTGACATTTTCTAATTCTTCCTGAACTACTTCTTTAATCATTGTTTTAATTTCGTTTTTACGTACCGCCTCATCTTTTATTTCTTTTACAGCTCTTATAATCCAATCTATTTTTAAATCGATTCCTGACCCTTTACTTCCACTGCTCATTCCTACGGATCCTGTCGATGATGTCCTATCTCTTCCTGTCGGTGTCGGTGCTTTTTCAATGTCAGTCAAGAATTCCTCAAATGGGCCTTTACACGGCACGTACTCTTGATTTCTGTCGAAAATTCTATGCTTATTTACACATCCTGGATGGTAAAAAAGCTTTGGGCAAGTTTTACATCTAACAACTTTGCTCTTAATTGCCTTCCTACATGCCGAGCATCGGTATTCTGCATATTCCTCGTCCATGCTGATAATTACCGGCCGAAACCGTTAATATCAGCATAAGCGATCCGTCACCTGTGATCCACTTTCACACGTCAGCACTATTGTGTCCACGTATAATGTCTACTGTCTTGTGAGACTTCGATGTCCCAAACAGTAAATTCACTGCTCACATTCACAGATCGCCATATCCCGGCTAGATAACTTTCACAGCTATCCCCGGTCTATGACGGCGCAAGCCAATCAACTTATTTTATGTCTTTTCTCACTTTAAACCACTCAAAAGTTATTACATTTGCGGAGCGACTCTCGACACGTCTTCTCCTTGCGAGAGAGAGAGAGAGAGAGAGAGAGAGAGAGAGAGAGAGAGAGGAAGGTAAAAGTAAAGAGAACAATATTAAACGACAATCATATATGAATGTTAAAATAATATATACTGATATAAAGAATTATTCAAAATTCCTAGATATATTCAACCAGTTCTTTTTTATACTGCAGGATTTGTAGGAGGTCAGATATTGCATAGGATTATATCCAAAATAAACAATTATATTACAATGAGTGGTTCTGAGGGATATTGTACTCATGAGAATCAAGCCTGTAATTGTAATGTTGACACATGTGACTCCAATATGGGTGGTCAGGAAAATTATGTAGATATTGGTGGATCAATAGATGTTGTTCCAGGAAGTGGTTCAATTGCACCTGTTGATGATGAAACTCTTGATAAGGTGTCAAAAACTATTGAATCTGTTCAAAGAGGAGAAAAGATCAAAGGTTCAAAGAGATCAAACTTGGAAGAAAGAATTCAAACAGCTGAATTGAGAGAGAGAGAGAGAGAGAGAGAGAGAGAGAGAGAGAGGAGACTGAGAGAGAGAGACTGAGATAGAGACTGAGAGAGATTGATTGATTGATAGACCTTTATTTAGCTTTCACAGCTATTTCTTGTACACAATTATTATAACTATATATTAATATTACCTAATATATACTCTTTTAACAGTCTCTTAAACGCTACTAATTCGCTGCATTGCTTAATCACAGTGGGTAACGAATTATACATTTTTATACCTTCATAAAAAAGGCTTTTTTGAGCACTTCTAGTTCTACGGAAAGTTACTGCTAAGTTTCCTGTCTGCCTCGTTTGTCTATCGCATTCTCCTCCCACTATCTCTATTTTATTGTTTAACGCCTCCGAAGCCATGCCATTTAATATTTTAAAGATAAATACACTAACGTTATAATATAACCGTTGCCTTACAGACATGAACTGTAATGCGTGTAGCATGTGTTCAATTTTGGTATATCTATTGCACTGTAAAATTACTCTCATGGCACGGTTTTGAGTTATCTGAAGTTTATTCAATTGCGTTTCACCCATCCCAACTAATAGAGTGGCACAGTACTCGAAATGAGGCGCTATGATGGACTTGTACACGATACATCTAGTATATGCTGATACGAAGTTACCTATTCTATTTAAAAAGCTAGTCTTTTTCCCTATTTTCTTAAGTATATAATCGCAGTGGTCTTGAAATCTAAGTCTATCGTCTAGCATTATACCTAAATATTTCATGGTTGATACCCGTTCTATCTCAATTCCATCCAGACACCTCACGACAGTCTTACCTCTTAATTCTTTTCTAATACTTCTAAGAGAGAGAGAGAGAGAGAGAGAGAGAGAGAGAGAGACTGAGAGAATAAAACATCACACATGCATTTTAACGTAAATTTAGCTGACTATTAAAGAGCTTATTTTTCAGTTATCTAAATTGATTAATAATTTCAATAAAAACTTTAATGCCATTAGTAAAGCTGTCGGCACGATGCTGTTTTATCTGTTGGATTGCTTGCGTGCGCGTTGACAGTTACGTTACGGTTAGATTGAAATATGATGTTCAATTTTTCGTCAATGTACTGCAGTAATAATGGTTTCCTGTGTGCTTATTTACCGATTTATCAAAAATACATTGAAAAATACACTATATCCTATATAAAAACTAATAATAAAATACACTAAAAACTACACGATAGCAAGCATGTAAAACCAGCTAGCAATCTAGCAGATAAAATATCATCGTATGCCGACAGCTTAAATCATTAAAAAATTTTTGTTCATTTTGGAGGAACATTATTTTTTATTATCACTTTTTAGTCGTAAATTTTCCGCATAAAATCAAAGAAAAAAATAAGATAAGCTTTTCCGTAATTTCTTGTACGGTAATGTAGTAAGCAATCTCTGAAATCACTGTATCGTATTAAATCTTTAAAAATGAGAATAAACCTACATTTATTTTCTCTCATAACTCTTCATAATGATGTAGTTACGTATCATTATACAGACTTCTAATACGTCATAATACAAAATATAACGATGTTGCATAACTACATAGTATTTCTTTTTAGGTCTTCATTTGTATAATTACTAATGTACATAACCTTTACTATGGCTATTGAGCAAAATAAAACGTATCTATTTTGTGTGTTACAATACATTGCTGAAAAAGTATGGGTTAAATTGGAAGAGCCTTGTGTATATGAAGATTTTGTTCGAAAAGGTTCCTTTTATCAATTATATGTTTTTTCTTAATTCTTTCATTAAATAATTTAAATAATAGCACTATTAGATTACTTTATTATACATTATTTATATTGTAGCTAAAACAACATTTCCATCGTTAAATGATGTGGATTTTGTTTTTACTGATATGTATGATGCCAGACTTGATTCTTTTTTCTTTTTTTTGATAACGGAGAGGAAATGCGTTACCGCATACCCCAGGCCTCGGGGGAGGCCTGGTGGTTATGTGGGGCTCTTCCCCGCCGACGACGTGTCGGCGGGGACATACCCACTAAAACCTCTCCGGGTGTCCTGCCCTGGTCCATGACTGGGGGGCTCCGGGAACGCGTGCAGCATACTTCCGGAGCCCCCCGGACCCGATCGGCCATGGGCCGATTCGTCACGCCGGGTGCGCTCTGAGCACACCCGGCAGGGCTCTTGGGCCTGGCAGCCCTAGGTCGGGGAAGGGGGGACACCAGCCCCCCCCGCCTCTTCCCCTGTTGGTTTGGGGGTAGAGCCCGGGGTATCCGGCCCCCGCCGTAACCCCGGGCCTCTTCGCGCCGCCCTGTGCGGCGGCGCGGCCCTCCTGACAACCCTAGGGGGGGAGGGGGAGAATCCTCCCACTCCCCCCTCCCCGGCGTGGCAGGGGGGGTACGGCTCCGCGTTACGTCACGGAGTCGACCCCCCCGGACCGTCAGGTCGGGTCTACCTCGCCGGGTTCACTAATACGGTGGGGGGCCCTCCTCCCACGGCTGCGCGTCCCAAAAGCTGGGCCGGCAGCCGAAGGGGAGGGGGGTCGCTCCCTTTCATCATCATTTCCGTGGCGGTCGCCGTCGTCCCTCTCCTCCTCGATAGTGGGGAGGGAGGGGGCGACCGCCACGGCTCTTCTGCCCCTCCGCCTCCGTACAGCAGGGCCACTAGTGCCCGGAGGACGGGGGGCAGTTTTTCTTCGCCTAGGCGGCCGGGGCGGGAGCCAAGTTGGGTCATGGCTCTCGTCCCTGCCGCCCCTGCCACTGTTGGCGTTGCCAGGGGGCATTCGTCCCCCCGGCCGCCTCTCTCTCACCTTCTCGGCCTCCTCCTTCTGCAGCATTACTTGCTCGCAGAAGGAGGAGACCGCTTTCCAGGCACTCTCCCTGCCGACCATCTGACCAATGATGGCCGGCAGGGTGAGGTCATCTCCCACTTCGGCCCTCAGGACTCCGCGCAGCCCTTCCCACGCTGGACACTCTTCCAGCGTGTGCTGCGCGGAGTCCCGGGCGGCGCCACAGTGATGGCATCGTGTCGTCGGTTCCTTCCTTATCCTGCACAGGTACTCACCGAAGCAGCCATGCCCGATGAGCACCTGTGTCGTCCTGTAGGACAAACCGCCAAACGGGCGGCCCACCCAATCGTCCAGGTGTGGTAGGACGGCCTCCAAGATCCGAGATCCGGCCGCCGGCGGGTTGTCGATGAGGCTCCTTTTCCATGCCCTCATCACCCGCCGACGGGCCCTCTCCCGTAGCAACGCAGCGGCCCTGGGGGTAACTACCCCCCCCTCGAGGCGGATGGCTTTTGCCCTGGCGTAAGTCCACGCCAGGGCATCGGCCGTATACTCCGCCGGGGGGAGCCCCGCCAGGGCCATGATTGCCGCGTTGGGAGCGGTACTAAACGCGCGCGTTATCCTTCTCGCCAGCCGCCGCTGCACGTCGTGCAGCACCTTTTTGATGCGGCGGCTGGCCAGCGCCTCGCGGAACCACACCGGGGCGCCATACAGCGCCCCGGACATGACCGCGAGGGCGTACGCGCGTCTAGCACCCACCCTCGGACCCCGGAGGTTGGGCATCAACCCATTGAGGGCGTCTACCCTCCTGCCCAACCGCTGGGCCAGCTGATCAAAATGATCAGCGAAGGCCCAGCGACCGTCCAGGTGCAACCCAAGGTACTTCAGGGTTGCACCCACCTAGACACGGGTGTTGTCCACCAGGACGAAGGCCTGGGGCGGTACCCCGAAGGAGCCATCATGAAAGAAGATGGCCTCTGTCTTCTCCGGGGCCACCCTCAGGCCCAGGCCTTTAATGGCACCGACGACACAGGCCACAGCCCAGTCGCCATTGGCGACTGCTCTTCCCCAGGAGGTCCCCCCCGCTACTATGAACGTGTCGTCGGCGTAGCCGACGACGTAGCAGCGAGGGGGGAGGGCCGTGCGGAGCACTCTGTCATATGCGGCGTTCCATAGCAGGGGGCCCAGCACAGACCCCTGTGGAACGCCGCAGGACACGTCCCTCCGCTGCTGGAGTCCGTCTTTATCGCGGAACTCCAGCTCCCTCTCCCGGAAATAGTCCTGAACGATGGCGACGAGGTAGGGCGGCAAGCGAAAGTGCTCGCTCAGCGCCGCCACTACCTCGCCCCAGGGGAGGCTATTAAAAGCGTTGGCGATATCCAATGATATCGCCAACGCCACCATCCCAACCCCCGTTAGGGATTCCGAGAGGGACCGAACTTGACGTATCGCGTCGATTGTCGATCGCGCCTCTCGGAACCCGTATTGTTCGGGGGACAGCTCAGGACCGTTCCGGGCCATATGCCGGATGATGCGGTTAGCGATTATTCGCTCGAAAATCTTGCCCGCATCATCCAGCATACAGAGGGGCCTGAACGCGGAGGGACTCTCCGCGGGCTTGCCCTCCTTTTTGAGGAGGACAAGCCGGGCCCTCTTCCACCTCCTGGGGAAGGTACCTTCTCGGAGGCACTTCGTGTACGTGGCACGAAGTGCCTCCCCTACGATGGGCGACGCCCTGGCCCAGACCTTGGCATAAATGCCATCTGGCCCGGGCGCCTTCGCTTTGCCCCTGATGCGGGCGAAGGCCGCGACCATTTCGTGCCTGGACACCTCCAGTTCCTCCGTCCATTCTGGGGGAGGGCCGGACTTTTCCGGGATGTCCCTCCCCCGGGTGGGGAACAGTGTGTCCACCACCCTTTGGAGGAACTGGGGGTCCAGCGTCTCCGAGACTGGAGGCGCCCATGGGCGAAGCCTTTTCGTCACGATGCGGTATGGCCTGCCCCACGGGTCGCGATCCAGCTCGGAGAGCATGTCCTGCCAGGCCGCGGCCTTCGCCCGAGCTATGGCGGTCCTCAGGGCCTTTCTGGCATCCCTGAGGACCGCCGTGGCGTTTGTCAGCACTTCCTCCATGCCCCGCCGCTTGGCGCGCGCGTGCGCCCGCCTGGCGGCCACGGTGGCTCGTCTGAGTTCAGCGAGCTCCGCGGACCACCAGTAGACGGCGCGGCGCGCCATTGGTCGGCTGCGGGGCATGGAGGCGTCGCATGCGCGCGACATCATGTCGCATAGGCGCTCCGCCTCCTCCTCGGCTCCGAGGTCAGCTTCTCTTCCCGGCCAGGTAGATGCCAGGAGGCTGACCTCGAGGGCTTCCGGGTCGAGCTTCCTCAGAACCCATCGACGTCCATCGCGTTTGCGGCGGCGTGACTCGCGCGTCTCCGCGGGGGGGGAGACGAGCTCCATGGAGATTAGTCTATGATCAGACAGCTCTCCCAAGGAGCCCGTCTCCACGCGCCATCCCTTCACCCTGTTAAGGGCGTTGGGGGAAGCCCACGTCACGTCAACGATGGACTCCCCCCTTGCCCCCACGAAGGTGCTGACCCGGCCCCTGTTCAACAGGACCAGGCCGAGCCCCGCCGCAAACTCCAGGGTGAGGCGGCCCCTAAGGTCTGTGCGAGGGGAGCCCCAAGCCACAGCGTGGGCGTTGAGGTCTCCCCCCACGACGACCGGCCTAGGAGAGCGAGCTATAATCTCGCTCTCCATGGCATCCAGGGCCGCCTCGTATTCCCCCCTGTTAAGGCTAGGGGGAAGTAACATCCCATAACGTCGATGGGTCCGTACTCGACCATCACGAAGCCCTCTCCAGCCGATATCGGAATCATCGGCGGAGCGCCCGGCACGTGATGGCTGACCATCGCCACCTTCCCCGAGGGATCTCCAACCCAGTTGGGGTTGCCCTCGGGTATCCTATAAGGATCGGCGACGATGGCCAGCCCGCCACCTCCCTCCGCCAGGCACTGCGCAAGCATGTCCTGCGCAGCCCTGGCGTGGTTGAGGTTGGCCTGGAGGAGCCTAGGGGGCATCGTTGGCTTGCTCCCGAGGCTCCTCCACCTCCTGCATCTCTACGCAGTCTGTTGCTGCTTCCTCCTCTCTGACTCTCCTCTCCCTTTGCGGGAGAGGAGCTTCTATCTCCGGGGGGGCCGCGATCTGCGGCGGGGTTGGCGTTGCTGTCGACCCCGCCTCGCTGCGGCCCCCGGCGCTCGGGGGTGCCTTTTGAGGCTTGTTCGCCAGGCACCCCTTCGCACCAATCCGATGTTCGGCGGGCTTGCCCGCGTCTTTACAGACCGGGCAGCCCGCTTTCTCCTTGCAGGCATTGGCCAGATGGCCAATGCCTCCGCATCTGTAGCAGCAGCCGGATCTGTCGATCCGGCTGCTGCACTTGGCCTGAACGTGGCCCGTGGCCAGGCACCGGTGGCACTGGAGTCCCCGCGAAGGGAGCAGCGCCACTCGGCAGCTTGACCAGCCCACCCTAACCCGGGGGGCGGCCAAGACTGCCTTGCCCGCCTTCGCTGGGCAGCGCACCCAGCAGGTGCCCAGCCCATTGGGAGCCATACGGATATCCCCCACTTTCAAATCGTGGGGGGAGCATCCTCCCATGGCTCCCAGGACCTCGGCCACCTCGCTGGAGGTGACCGAATCGTCCAGGCCGGTCAAGCGTAGCTCGACCGTCTTGCACGTTCGAGCTACCTTGACGTCGTCCCGTCCCGTCAGGGCAGCTCTGATCCCCTCGGCCAGGGCATCGGCTTTTGTACCATTATCGACGCCCCTAACCTCGAGGATCAGGGCTCCCGTGACCGCTCTGCGGGGGCGCAGGTCCTCGATTCCGAGGGACGAGAGATCAACTCTCTCCCTCGCGGTCTTGAGGACCTGCGCATATGCTCCCGGGTCGGCACAGGTGACCGTGACTGCCGATGTAGTGGGCGGCTTGATTCTGGTCACCCTAGCCGGGCCCTGGGAGCTGACACCGCTCGGTGGGGGTGGCCCCCCGGGACCCCCTTGGCCCCCTCCACGCCCGCCCCTTTTCTTCTTCTTCTTCTTCGAAGAAGATTGTTGGGGGGGGTTTTTTGGGGCGGGACCGGAAGGACCCTTGTCGGCCTCTTCACCGTGGGGGCCGTCTTTGCCGCCTCCTCGACGGCTCTAGCGGCCTTCCGTCTCGACTTTTTGGAGACCACCTCCGTCCATAACTCCAGTATGGACGGGGTGGTCGTCTTCTGCGTCGGGGCGGGCTTCGCGGTCGTTGCGACCGCGTTGCCCGCTCCCTTCTGGGGGGCAGCCCCGGACTGCCTGGCAGTCTTGCCCACAGTCGGGGGCGCCCTGGGCCTCTCTGGCACCCTAGGGGCGGGAAGGAGCCCCATCTCAGCGAGGACGGCCGGGAGAACTCTGGAAAGAGCCTCCTTGAGGCCGTCCTCGGTCAGGGCTTTCGCCCTCTTCTTCTCTTTTCTCCCGCCATCCTCCACCTTGGCCTATCCCGACGTCTCCAGAGAACTGGTGGGAGGGGGAAGGGAGGGGAAGGAGGTGCGGAAGGCGGGAGCCGCTACCCGGTCCGCCGCTTTCGACAGGGGGTTCAGCTGTTTGCTGACCCCCTGCAGCGGCGGACGGTATTAGGGCTTTTTGAAGTCCCTGGCTGATATGACCAGGGGCTCTTTTAACTTCTCCACGGACACGACCATCGGCCCTTTTTTGGGTCGCATGGTCGCGCCGCCCACCAGCTGAGGGGGTTCCGGGGCGGGAAGCTCCTCTGCTCCCGTGTCCAAATCCTCATTTGGATCTGGCACGTGGGAGGGCGGTCCCACCAGGGCCCCCAGGACCTCTTCGTCGAGGTCCGTCTGGACCTCGGCGTCGGTGTATTCACCACCTTGGGCCATGGAAGGGCACTGGAGGCGCTCGACGCGGACTCTCAGTTGGCCGAGCTCTGCCTCCAGCTTAGCCTTTTCCTTGGCCCATTTGGCCCTGGCTTTCTTTAGGGCCGCACTTTCCTCCCGTTGGAGTCGCGCTTCATTACTCTCCCCTTGCCTGGCCACGATGGCGGTCAGGCCAGCCGTCAGTTCCGTGTAAGCGGTCCATAGGTCCCTCTTGATGGGACCTTGGATGTTGCCGGACCGCTCCACGGACTTGGCTATCATGCCCAAACTATTGGACATGACAGCCGCCACCGCAGCCAGGGGCTGTGCCTCCAGTTCCTCTGCGCGCTCGAGGGCTTCATTTTGCGCCCTCGTGGCGCGCCCAGAGGTGGGCTTGACCTCAGGGTTTGTGATTGCCCTGTGGTCTTTCTTTAATTGTTTGGCCTTTTCGGCTTCCGCCTTCTGTGCCAGGGCCTGGGCCGTAAATTGCCCCTTATGGGAGGGGTCTTTGGCGGGTCTCCCGCGTCCTCTCTTCGTCGGACCTTCATCCGACTTGGTCGACGAAGAGATGTAATATGCGGGAACCGTCTTCTTATGTGCCCTCTTAGTTCCCCGTCCCACCGACTCTACATCGGAGTCCACATCCATATGGATGGGCGCCCCGGCAGGTGTCGGTGAGGGCGGCAGGGAGGGTCTTTCCCTGTTTCCCTGGCTTGGCCCGGGAGTACTTCTCGGCTCGAGGCGGGTTTCATCCGGCCGGCAGTTATCGGGTTTAGCGCCCTTACTGCAGGCCGGGCCCGGCCTCGAGCCAGTGAGGCGTGCCTTCTCCCCCTTGGGGAGGAAGTCCTCCAGTGTAACTTGGAGCTTCCTGGTCTCCTCCTTTTTGTGGGGGGGGGTTCCCCGGGGAACTGGACGGGCTGAAAAGCTCCAGCCCTCCAGTCCCCATAGAGGGTCCCCTCGCGTGTTTAGTGGCATCTCTCCCTTCTGCGGGAGAGATGTCTCCTTTCAATAGGTCAGGAGAGGACGAAGATCTCGTCCCTCCCGATCCAGCACACAAGCGGGCGCCCTTGGGCGTACCGCTTTTTCCTGCCTCGTTTTTAATTTCATGATTCATTTTTGTTTGATCCCACTCCCCGTGACGGCTGGACCGACCGGCGTATCTCCCACCCCGCCGAAACATGACCGGTACGGGTGCCCCCGGTACTCCGGGGGGGTCGGCTTATGGCGCAGGCCCTGGGGATGTGACATCCAGGGCACGGGCCTCCAGCCCCCTACACACCCATACGGAGGAGCCATCAAGGGCTCGCCCCGTATGGGCTTTCAGGGGTCCCCCGCCTCCGACAGCGGGGGCACCGTCACGGGTGGCGCCACCCGGGGGGCCCCACGGACGGGTCGGGCAACGGAAGCGACGCCCCTTCCGCACCCTAGCCGCCGTGGCGACCAGCACGTCCACCCAGGGGGGTGACAACTCCCCTGGGGGGACAAGACTCCGGCCCGGCACCCGCTTCGGAAGGGACGCCGTCGCGGAATGCCGGGCCAGCCAACACCGCCCCGGGCCCCGCCTCGGAATACTTCCGAGCGGCCCCGGAGCCAGTCCAGCCCGCAACCTCGGGGAGGGTTTCCCACGAGGAACGCGCTGGACCGTCCTCCACCGCTCCGACCCTGACCCGGAATAAATCCGGGCGGCCCGGAGACGGCCCAGCCCGCTGGGTCCGGTGAACCGGGGTCCCAGCGGCCCGTCTCGTCCGATTGGTGGCGGCGGGGAGTTCCGTTCCGGGACAAGTCCCTTCACAGAGACTCCTCGCCGCTGTCCGCACGCGCCCTCGGCCCTGCCTCGGAAAAGTCCGAGCGGCCCGAGGGCCGCCCCGACCCGATGCATCGGGGAGAGTTTCCCACGATGCACGCGCCGGGACACCCCCGCCGCTCCGACCCTGCCCTGGAATACGTCCAGGCGGCCCGGAACGGCCCAGCCCGACGGGATTGGCAGCGCCAAAACCCGCCGGCCCGTCCTTCCCGGAGGGACTGGTTCTCCCCGTGCCAGGACGCGAGCCGTGAGAACGACACCGTCCCCAGACACAGGGATTACCAGCCCCTCTCCTTCCCGTGCCCGCCGCGCCCGGAGACGCCTTGGGCAAGGCATTTGTCTTCGGTTTGAAGACAAATGCCTTCCACGTGACCTCTTGGCCCCCATCCCCGAATACATTCGGGGATGGAGTTCACCCTCTCACCACGTTGAGGTGGGTCACATCGAGAGGGGCCAGACTTGATCCTGAATTTTTAACGGAATTCGTTCAAATAAGTTCGCGAGGAGTTGTATTAAAGATCAAATGTACAACAAATATTCTCGATATCTGTAATAATTTTTAACATATTTTATTAATTTTTTGAAATATTAATATTTATTAATGATAAAATTTCTGATTTATTTATTAAAATTATTTTGTATAAAATAATTTATAGCTGATTCTCAATCATCCACATATACGTCCACATATTCAAATTCATTATATTCTGGCCCTTCATCACCTAGCGTGTTAAACATTTTGGATACAAACATTTTGGATGAAAACAAAGATGCAAAATGTAACAAACAGCGTTCAACTGTGATCGATATATTAGACACTACAGAAAATGCTACATCGGATTCTGAAGAATATGAACCTCGCTCAAAAAAATCTAAAGTAATGCATATTGAGAACGACATAATATCAAAGAAGGTTTGTTTAAAATTATCAGTTTTATAAGCTTATTTCTTTTCTTGATAAAGACAGTGTATTTAAAAAAAAAGATATTTTTTCAGATATGCGCGCGTGCATTGAAATTTTATTTTTACATTGTATTTCTATTTAATTTATGTTTGCTATTAATATTTTTATCTTTAATTTGTTTCTTTGTCCTTTTTATAGCTTATTGCAACTGATTAAAAATTCTTCATTTGGAAAAGAAATTTTCCAAAGTTGTGAAACTTATAAATACTTGCCTGATAAATATAGCAAATTATTGATAAAATTAGTTGTTCATGATTTATTACAATATAAAAAAAAAGTTGGTAGACAACTCTTGTCTTCGGAAAAATGCAAATATGCTAAAGCAATCATAGAAGTTTTCCCAAATTTAAAAAATTCAGGAGGGAATTTGGGTTATGTAAGTATATATATATTGAAAGAGCGTCTTGCGCAGATTAACTCCATTCAAATTACCCGCCATAGCATGATGGCGCACCGTAGAGAATTAACGCACTAGCCTCAAGCCCCGAACTCGCTGATTGGTTGCTTGAGTTAGATGCATTCGCCCCCTGGGGCATTGGACGCGAAGACTCACTCGTGGTACTTGTGTGATAGAGATACGAAGCTCTTGTAACAAGAACGAATAAATACTTGTAAAAACGATAAACGAGTTGAATACTTTTACAATATATCTATATATATATATATATATATATATATATCCCGTTTATTACTTCTATATTAATAGCAAAATTGAAGCAAACAGCAACTATTATATTATTACATATATGAACTTAATATTGATATAAATGTCAAATTCTTATAACGTTCTATTAATTTTAATAAATTATTTATTTATAGGAGCATTTCTATGATCCAAAAACTGGAAAAGGATATATCGCAACGCGGTTATCTAATGAACAAAGAAAAGAAGTACATAGCGAAGGTACCATCGACATACAGAATGGACTGCTGATGACCGTTGTGGGGGTAGAAAGACACATAGAGTGAGGGGCAGACAATACGAAGAACGTTCGTTCTCTGTCTACTAAGTTTGATTGGTTGTTGTGGCCCCAGCAACCAATCAGACTTAGTAGACAGAGAACGAACGTTTTTCGTATTCTCTGCCTCTCACTCTATGTGTCTTTCTACCCCCACCACGGTCATCAGCAGTCCATTCTGTATGTCGATGGAAGGTACTCAACCGAACAAAAAGCAATCTACTGATACTTGCGCAGATATTGAACCTGTGGATGAAACAGATGCTGTTAAAGATGCGATTAATTTTATGAAGTTTGCAACTGTTGATCAAAAAGATAATATTATTAAGAAAGTAAAGGAGACTTTCAAAGTCAGGAGAATTTTATATCTAAACGAACATTTTTTTGAAACATTTCCAAGATTTTTGGACATGCCTGAATTGGTGAGTTTTTTATTAACTTTTTTCAATAATTATAACTTTAATAATAATAACAGTGTTACGTCTGGCGAGAAAATTTTCATTTTTCTCCGCCATCCGTACTAATAATAACCCAATCAGAATCCGGAAACATCCTCCGATCAATTAGATAAATCCCGCATCAGTCGATATCGCTCGATTTCAAATTTCATACGGCTTGGTTACCTCGTGCCGCCCCCTCGACGCGCAACACCCGCGAGCGTCCATCGGCGCGAGACAAACATCGTGCGCGCCGACCCCTCGGCTCGTGACCCCCTCTGATACCAACAAGCTCCGCGCGTTGGAATTCTATTCATCTTTCCAATTTAATACGAAATATTAAGAATGGCAAATTTATTATTATATAAGCGTGATCCACTCATGGACGCTTCCCACTGCTGTGCCATGCAACTCAGATCGAAACAACTTTAAAATCACGGCCAATAAAAATGCCAAATAATTGTGAATCAATCAATCTCCTACGAACGATAATTAAACCTTAACTTTTTATACATAAAACTATTGCATGTGCTTGGCGCTATCGCCTCGCACACTCTCAATATAAATTCTATTAAATTCTATTAATTTCCTGGGCACTGGATTTCGCGTCGGGGCTTGGTATGCGGTGCCCCCGCGAGTCGCGACCCCCGGAGAAGTCTACAAGTCTACAAGTCGCTCGCGCGATATAGGCGCAAGCCGCGCGGTCGCGGAACGGGGCGGGCTTCTAAGGGCCACACGTTACGAAAAACTATCGCTCCGAATTTTCCGCGAACCTGAGGAATCGTCCCGCAACACCTCTTGCCCATATCCTTGCCTATATAAGGAGCGAAATCGGAGCTCGAAATTCAGATCAGTCTTGTTGGTCGAGTGAGATTCGCTGCCATCGGCGACCACCAACATTCAGACCTCCAGGTACGATCTCAGCGACGGGAGGGTTTTACTCCTGACGAAGACGTTGGTCTTCGGGGTGGCCCCGGTCGGATCGCCTCTTTTCCTCTCCCTCCTTTCCGCCAGAGATCCTGAGGGTTGAACCTCACCTAGCACCAGCTAGAGTGTGGCCTCACTCGTTTCTCTGCCTCCCTCCCTCTCCTCCGGCGTCGAAGAAGACTCGCTAACGCGACTCTTCGACGTCTCCTCTCTCTCTCTCCCTCTTTCCTGCGGCGTCGAAGAAGACTCGCTAACGCGACTCTTCGACACCGTCCTTCTTCCATTCCCAACCCGTCGAGGAAGATTCGCTAGCGCGACTCCCCGACGCTTTCATCGTCCCCTCTTTTCGTCCCATATACGTATATATATATATATATATATATATATATATATATATATATATATATATATATATATATATTATATATATATATATATATATATATATATATATATATATATATATATATATATAATATGTCACAAAACGCCCCTCCACCTCGCGCGCACTGCCACTCTGCTCCGTCCACCCGAGCAGTACACCGGCAGAACGCCACGTGCGCGCACCGAGCTAACCTGCCGTCGCGATCACGCGGCAGCACGCGCGCCGCCCGTGGCGTTCGGTAATCCTCCCACTACGGTCCAGCCGGCCGAACGCGCGGATTGGTCCGCCCAACCGTGCGTTCGATATATAAGCCGGCCGTGGGAGCGCCGAATCAGATCTTCCCGGTCCGCCGAACCCGACAGGTCGAGAATCCTCGACCACAACTCCGACTCCCAAGAGGACGAGAATACTCGCCTCATCCAGACTCTCCTCGACGAGAATCCTCGTCGTCCCGGCTAGCTGAGGATCCTCGGCTAATCCTACTATACCGAATACCGCTCCGCAACCAATCACGGTGAGCATTCTCGCCGTGCTCCGTAGCCGAGTATCCTCGGCGAATCACCGTCCACGACGAGCATCCTCGTCGAGTCCACAGGCTAGGTATCCCTGGCCAATCACCTCCGTCCTATCCCTCAGGGAAGATTCTCTCGAAATCTAAAGCCTCGTCAGGGCATCCGCGCTCTGACGAGATCTTCGCTCACTTTGCACGAGGCGGCTCGGGCGAGGCGTAGAATCGCCGCCGTCGCTCCGATCCCCCGTTCCGCAGCTCCCCGATCACCCCGGACACCGTGTCCGTTTAAAACCACGCGATTAGTTTAAGTTGGATTATTTGTAGTTTTTTGATTTCGTCAGTATTATCGCGGTTATAGTAATTTAGTTCTTATTATGTTTCTTTTTTAAGTAGAATTATTATTTGTCGCTTTACCGTTTCATCTGTATTATCGCGCTTATCATAATTTGATTCTTGTCTTGTAATTCGATCTCGGCTCTCGCCTAGCGTTCTCGTTATTCCACGCGTCGCCGTACTTTTACCGTTAACAGCGCTCGCCATTCGGACCGCTCAGCGGCGATTGGTCGTCGCGACCACCGCGAGTCAATCGCGTCCCCGCTTAGGCTAGGTCCACTTGTCACGAGCCGTTAGACTCAATAAGCTATCAGACTAAATGTAAATATCACATCTGAATAAAGATTTAGTATTCTTTGCAACTAAATTCCGAGTGCGATTATTCTACCGAACCCGGCCAATCCGGCGAGCTTATCCGCAACCGTATCCTGACACCTACCAGAACCGCACGAAAACCACCAGCGTTACAAATATATAATATATAACGCGAAGGTCGTGTTTTTCGTATAGAATTAGTTTAAAAACATGTGTCAACGATTTCAAAAAATTCATGCAAAACACGGCCAAACGCGTTAGCTGCATTAGCATGCAACAAACTATTTTTAAAAAATAAGCAATAGAGCTTTGAATGCATTTGGATTCCATGGCAGAATGCCCTTCAGCCATTGTTCTGATTATTATTTATGCTGTAACTAATGTATAATACATCTACTATCGGTTTCCATGTGCTTACAGATATATTTTAGTATGTTGATGGATACTGAAATTGCCGACCTTGCCAATTTCATGGGACACGAGGAAAAAATTCATCGTGAACATTATAGAATGCCAATTGTTCATCGAGAAATTCTACGAATGTCAAGATTATTAAAATCTGCGAGTGGCAAAGAGTGTGAAAATGATAATAATTTTAATATTGAGGAAGGTAGTAATGAGGACATAAGTAATGCTATTGAAAATAATGTAACTCTACATACATCAAATTATAGTAGGTATTTTATTCTTATATACTTCATTATAAAAAACTAAAATGCTATGTAATAAAAATTAAAATTAACCTTCATTTAAAAACGGTTTACAGTTATTATATTTAAAATACTGTTGACTGAATAATATAGAGCGAGGTAGTTTAAAGAGAACACATCAATTTCATAGAGAAAGTAACAATGTATTTTGGCCGCGATCTAACACTACTAACAAGGTTCTGCGACGAGGCTTCGCGATCCGGGCGCGGTCAGAAAATACCACGCGGTCGTCGGTACGAGCTCACCGAACGGAGAGAGTCGACATTCTATTCTAATTAGCGGCGTACAACACGCCGCGCACACTCGAAACTCTACACATTCTCATTTTACGCAAAATTAGGTGGCGATTCGGTACGACACATGCGATCGGAAATACGCGATCGCCAAGCAGAAACACATACGCGACTACAGACGACACACAAAGAATATTACACAATTAGCGCGACTTAGCTGTGGTGTCGGCTTTGCTCTCAATAAACGGAACCGAAAAGAATCAAGACGCGACTTGATCGGATGAGGCGTACGGCGGCTGAGCAGGCGGACAACACGCGATCACAGGCGTGTTCCCATTTCGACGGAAGATTTTATGGCGAACGTGAACTCTAAGTGCAATCACCGCACGCGCGACTCATCCGACTGGCGAAATCGGTGGCTTTACACTCGTTCGTCTCACTACGACACTGGCTTGGCTCAAACCAGAGGGGTCGTCCTCGAATAGTAGCGGCTCCAGTCGTCCCAGCTCGTGACGATCCACAGCGAAGTGATTGATAGCGCGAGGAAATTCGGCAGGCGGCATGCAGACGTGGGTGAAGTTAGCACCCCATTTTTCGAATTTCAAAATTCCAAAAGTTGTTCCAGATTGTTCTAGACTTGTTCTAAATTGTTCCAAAAGATCAAATTTTTAAAATGAAAATTTTCGCGAAAAATTGAAAAAAACGATTTTTTTACATGGCACCCCATTTTTCGAAAATAGAACTTTTAAAGGTTGTTCCAGGTTGTTCTAGTTGTTTTAAACATTGTTCCAAAGTAATAATTCCCCAAACAAAAAATTGCACGAGATATAATAAAAAAAATAGTTTAATGCGCTCAAACTGTATTTTTACGTTTATAGCTATAATTATTATCTCGTAAACACCAAACTGTATATTTTAGCTAACAACGAACAGAACAACCTGGAACAACTCTCAATTTTGCTAAAACACAATTTTAAAGGGTACTTTACTCTTGGAAATCAATAAATTTTCGTCGTTTTTTCGCCTTCTTCGATCCTTAAAGTCGCGACAGCGACCCCAAACTGTAGAACAATTACGTACTGGCATAGAACAACTTGGAACAACTCTCACTTTCCCCGGAACAATCATACAAAGGGGACTTTACTCTTGGAAATCAATAAATTTTCGTCGTTTTTTCGCCTTTTTCGACCCTTAAAGTCGAGACAGCGACCTCAAACTGTAGAACAATTACGTACTGGCATAGAACAACTTGGAACAACTCTCACTTTCCCCGGAACAATCATACAAAGGGGACTTTACTCTTGGAAATCAATAAATTTTCGTCGTTTTTTCGCCTTTTTCGACCTTTAAAGTCGCGACAGCGACTCCAAACTGTAGAACAATTACGTACTGGCATAGAACAACTTGGAACAACTCTCACTTTCCCTGGAACAATCATACAAAAGGGACTTTACTCTTGGAAATCAATATATTTTTGTTATTTTTTCGTGTTTTTTGACCGATAAAGACGTGTCGGCGACTCCAAATTGAAGAACAATAATATGCCTAGAACAAACCAGAACAATTCTCAATTTTACCAGAATAAAGAACCTCGCACCATTCTTATGGAAAGATGTCTCTGTGGATTTCATTAAATTTTGGGTATGTTGTAGTTTTCGTCATTCTAAAGAAAAGATGAGATGGTTACAACTTGATCCTATAAGCTGTTTCCGTGCTACAAGCAATGGAAGGTGCAGATTTAACATTTAAAGATATAGGTTTTGCGACTCAATAATTTCAACCAAATGTGCGTGCATGCGTGGGTGCCTGCATATACAGGGTTTGTAATTTTAATCAATACACTTGAATATCTCGAAAACGGGAATCTTCAGAAATAAATGTTTCAAACAAAAGTTGTAGTGTTTGAAGGGAGCATATCATTGTCAAGATCATATAAAGGTCATCGTAATTTTTTTAAATGGGACAACCATAATTGTTTTATGAAAATGCATTTTTTGTAACATTCTGTATACAAAGTTATGAGAGTACCGTGACCAAAAATTGCGTCGTTTACGAGATATTTGATATCTAAATTTGACATCAAATATAAGATATCTCGTATAATACTTTTATTTTCCGGTACACTTACCCTAATACTTTTATGCACAGGATAACGAGATGAATCAATTGGTGCAAAGAAAACATGTTATCCTGTGCATAAAAGTATTAGGGTATGATTATTGTGACGGTCGTATAGGATTTATAAAACTTCCAATATGTCTCGTAATCTTTGATCGTTGGCATTGTATACACGCTCATGCCCAATGAATGCAATTCTTTTGAATATAAATCGTTGCATAACAAGTTTTTCTGAAGCTTGTTCCTGGATGAGCAAGATCATGCAGTGACCAAAACATCTGTTGACGTAAAGACCTAGATACGAATGGTCGAGTGATAGACGTGTTCGTATTGCAATAGACTTTTCATGCTTCCAGGAAGTGTAATTTTGACAAGTTTTAATTTTTCTTCTTTAATTATAATAATAAATTCTTGAAGTTCATCCTTTTTCTGAGCTTGAGCTAGTTCTTCATAGCTGACTGCTTTCTGGATTCACTCAACTCGTGAAAGAGTATCCGCAACAATGTTGTCCTTTTCGGAGATATGCCGAATTTCAGTGAAGAACTGAGCAAATAAATTCTGGATGTCTAGCTTGACGAGGTGAACTGCACAGTGGATCTTGGTTGAAGGTATAAGTTAACGGCTTGTGCTCATATATTATAAATGTTCGTCCTTCTAATAAATGTCTGTAATGTTTTACAGTTATGTAGATCGCTAGTAATTCTCGATCATAAGGACTATATTTCTTTTGAGAAGTACTTAGTTTTTTGTTTAAGGAAGCTAGTGGTTGCCAATGTCCGTCGATACGTTGCTGAATTATAGCTCCGATTGCTGTGTTAGAACCGTCTGTGGTAATTGCAACTACAGCTGTAGAATTTGGATGGGCCAAAGATGTTGGTCTTGATAAGCTGTCTTTACAATTATTGAATGCTTGTTCCAATTCTGTCCAGACAATTGACGTCTTCTTTTTGATTTTTGGACCTTTAAGAACTTCATTAGGTATTGCTTGATCATTGACTGCGCCAGGAATGAAACGTCTGTAGAAATTCAATGTTCCAAGGAATTGTCACATCTGTTTAATATTTTCAGGTTTCGGAACGTTTCGGATAGCATTGATCTTCTCTGGGAGTGATTTTGTTCCTTCACTAGAAACTAAATATCGGAGGAATGTAACCTGGTTAGCTTCAAAGACGCATTTGGCTGAAGTTATTTTCACACTATATGTGTGTATACGTGTGAATAGTTCTCTCAGATGCTTGATGTGTTCCTCTTCCATTTTGGATGCAATGAGAAGATCATCAATGTAAGCATAGCAAAAGTCTAAACCATGAAGTATTTAATTGATGAATCGTTTAAATGTTTGAGCAGCATTTTTAAGTCCAAACAGCATGTATAGAAATTCAAAGAGTCCAAAAAGAGTTGTTATGGCTGTCTTAGGAACATCCGTTGGATGAACTGGGATCTGATTGTATGCTTGGACTAGATCGATCGTTGAAAAGATTTGCTTTTGATAAAGATTTTGAGCAAAGTCTTTAATATGCGGGATTGGATAACTGTCTGGTACTGTTCTCGCATTTAGTCTGCGGTAATCTCCACAGGGTCTCAAAATATTTTTTTCTCTGATACCATTATGTAACGGCGATGACCAAGGGCTTTTTAAAGGTCTAATGAATCTTTCTTATAACATGAGATCGAATTCCATTTTTGCATGACGTTTATCAGGAGCTAAACTTCGAAGTCGACATGCTTCTGGTTGGCCTTGAGTTGTTGCAATGAAATGTTCCGTAGAATGTTTTACTTCCTTTCGTACACCAACAGGCTGAGCTATTGGAAATTCTGTTAGGATTTGATGATAGAAAGTTTCTTCTATCATTGTTTTGATAAATGCTATCTTTGAATAGCTGAATGTTCCTCGAGTAGAAAGACCTGTTCTTCCATTTATTAACTTCATTTTGTGTCCGGTAATAAATGGAAATGTGCCGGAAAATCTGAACCGATGATTGGCTGAATTGATTTAAATTTTCGAGCCATTTACTACGAAGAGCTCGTATTGTTGAATAAGCGGTCTATGTCGCAACATTCTGCGTGGATAAACGCTTATGTCAGAGCCTATAAGAATGTGTCTATAAGAAATTTAGTCTTACTGACTTTACTGACAGGACCGTAGGACTCCCCCCTCCCGCCGCCACAATAATCATACACTAATACTTTTATGCACAGGATAACGAGACGAATCAATTGGTGCAAAGAAAACGCATGGTTGTTTATAACAAAAAGTACATTACAAACTACACATTTTTTATTATAAACAACCATGCGTTTTCTTTGCACCAATTGATTCGTCTCGTTATCCTGTGCATAAAAGTATTAGGGTATGATTATCGAAAAATAAATATTTTACGAGATCTCTTATATTTTACGTCAAAATATGTCAGATGTAGATATCAAATATAAACGACGCAATTTTTGACCATGGTACCCTTACAACTTTGTATGCAGAATGTTAGAAGGAATGTATTTGCATAAAACAATTATGATAGTTCCATTTTAAAAACTGGCGATGACCTTCATATGACAACGCAGCCCAAGGTCAAACCAACAGTTTCTCTTTATGTCCCCTTTCGAACAACAACTTTCGTCTGAAACGTTTTTCCATATCTACAGTCGTTTCTGAAATCCAGGGGCGGGATCAGACTTTAGACATTCTGTATATATACATATTTTCGCTCATTTTCACACAGATGTAAGTACATACATACATACATATATATATATATATATATATCTTCTTATGTCCCCCTTCAAATCCTACAATTTTTATTTGAAACATTTCTTTCTGAAGAGTGCGAGATATTCGAGTATATTGATTAAAATGATTCACCCTGTATGTGTGTGCGTGCGTGCGTGCGTGCGTGCGTGCGTGCGTGCGCGCGCGTTGTGTAACACACACATACACACGCACGCACACATACGCTCACGCACGCACACCACCATCACCATGCACGCACGCACACATATTTGACTGAAAATATCGTACATTTTTAAAGCCGGGTTTTAACGGATTAGAATATAAAAATAATTAATGAAATTGATGATTTCAATTAAATTTCAGCATTTAAATGTAATGAAAATTGGACATGGACATAAAAGAATGCTACAATAAACTAACATAAAGGATTCTTTAAACTTTAATATATACTATTAAATGTGGATTTATTGTAGCATTGCTTTTAACTCCTTTTGGCTTACGGCTCAAATCGTCAAATTCTGTCCAGTTTTCATTACATTTAATAAATGCTGTATAATGCCTTACTGACGCGACAGATGTACCACCATAGAAATGAACTATTCCTGCCAATTTATATTCACAGTTATTAAGAGTAATCTGATCGATGAAACTATTTAAATCGTATGTTTGTTGATTGATACTATGTTCAATGAACAAATGTGATCTGTATTCTATTTCTGTCTGAATACTTTTATTGCACGTTTTACAAATTTGAAGTGTTTCTGTCACATATTCTGTAATAGCTTTGTCTAATTCTTTATATCCGTATTCTTCTATTATTTTTGTTTGAATGGGTAAAATAATTCCCGACCGAGATTTACTTTGGCATTCGCATGTATTTGTAATTTTGTAACTCGGATTTTCATTGAATATTTTCTCACATAAATTATTTACATTAGAAAGAGCATTAATAATTATTATATCAGACGTTGCTCCATTGCAAATAAACTGTTCTATCTTTTTTAACAGTTCCAATCTCTTTTTATATACTTTTTTAGTCGGTCCTTCTTTTATATATTGTGTAATAAAAGAAAATATTGCTGTTGATTCTGTTTTTAAAATAGTATTAAAAGATTCATACATAGTTGCACTTGCTAATATATGGACTAAACTGCCAAATCCACAAGTATTTTGAACTACGTACGTTAAAGTCTTTTCTGATATTGCCGGGCAAAGATTACCATTTTTCAAAAGCGTGATTCCAACAGTGCTTTTGGTAATACTTATTGTATTCCAGTCAGATCTTCCTTGTAAATATGATCGCTTTATCTTTGTAGGAATATTTTTATTTTTCCAATTTTGTTCAAATAGTAAATCATTTATTTCTTCTTTTTCAAAGGAGGAACTGAGACAATTTTCTTCTGTTTCTATTGTGGAATCTACAATCGAAGAAGCGTTATTGTGATTTTTTTTCATTTCTGTTGTAGATTCCATAATCGAAGAAGTGTTATTGCGAGTTTCTTCCGTTTTTATTGTAGATTCCATAATCAAAGAAGTGGTAGTTTGTTGCTGCGATTCATTTTCCATCATAAAATCATCTTCGCGAATTGCTGCCAATTTTGCTCTCCCAGAAAATGATTTCAGATGTAAGCTTACAAATTTATCTACCCTTATCGGTCTACAATCATTTTTTAAAACCCTATTCTTCAAATCATTGAACTCCCCTTCTACGGCTGCAGAGGTAGCACTAGATTTTGAGCATTTAAACGCATCGAGCATTACTGGATCAAAGAACCTGTATCAAATTTTGTGTGAAAAACGAAATTAAGTGCGCGGATGCATTCCGAATGTTGACTGTGGCATACGGAGAAGCTACCTTGGACCGAAGCAACGTTTATCGGTGGTGCAAAATGTTCTCAGAAGGCCGAGAAGATGTGAACGACGAAGAGCGTGCCGGACGCCCGAGCACTTCAACAACAGACGAAAAAATTAATGAAGTGGAGAAAATGGTATTGGCCAATCGTCGAATCACCGTTAGAGAAGTTGCTGAGGACCTAAACATATCGATTGGCTCGTGCCATTCGATTTTTATCAATGATTTGGGCATGAAACGGGTCGCCGCGAAATTCGTACCAAAATTGCTCAATTGCGACCAAAAACAGCATCGCATGAACATTGCTAATGAGATGTTGGACTCTGTCCGCGACGACCCAAATTTGCTCCAGAGGGTCATAACTGGTGACGAATCGTGGGTTTATGGTTATGACGTGGAAACCAAAGCTCAATCATCTCAATGGAAGCTGCCGCACGAACCAAGACCGAAAAAAGCGCGCCAAGTTCGGTCGAATGTGAAAGTTTTGCTGACAGTTTTCTTCGATTGCAGGGGCGTGGTGCATCATGAGTTCTTGCCACAGGGTAGAACGGTCAATAAGGAATATTACCTGCAAGTTATGCGCAATTTGCGCGAAGCAATCCGCCAGAAACGCCCGGATTTGTGGAAGAACAAAAATTGGCTTTTGCACCACGATAACGCCCCTGCTCACACATCGTTGCTTGTGCGCGACTTTTTGGCCAAAAACAACACACTAATGATGCCGCAGCCACCGTATTCCCCAGATCTGGCCCCCTGTGACTTTTTCTTGTTCCCTAAACTGAAGAGGCCCATGAAAGGACGACGTTACGCTACGCTTGACGAGATAAAGACGGCATCGAAGGAGGAGCTGAACAAGATAAAAAAAATGATTTTTTGAAGTGCTTCGAAGATTGGAAAAACCGTTGGCACAAGTGTATAATATCTCATGGGGATTACTTTGAAGGGGACAAAATAGATATTCATGAATAAATAAATAATTTTTGAAAAAACACAAAATTCGCGATATTTTTTGAACACACCTCGTAAGTAAAATCTTTAATTAAGAGATTTAGCAATAAAAGGAAGGTAGTCGACTCAGCATTTCATGATTAAAAACATAATAATCGACTACCTTCCTTTTATTGCTAATGCTGTTAATTGAAATTTTAACCTATATGTGCTAAAAGTGAAATCACTGAGATGAGATTGTACTCAAACATGCTTGGGATTAAAAAAAAAACTAGAAAAAAGGTTTAAAACATTTTCATGTTCATAGAAACTGAAATTCGTAAAAATTTCCCCGAAACTCATGAATTAAATTGAAATTGTTTGAATTATTAATCAAAAACTGTTAAAAATAGTGTGCATTGAAGTTTGACGGTGAATATCTTTTGAACAGTTAATTTAATCGACTAATCATAAGAGACCGTTATTGTAGAGCAGTGAATTTCCGACAAAACCATGAGTTGCGCGTATCATAATGATTTTTTGTTAAGGAGTTATAAAATTCATAAAAAAAAGAAATCTACCTTAAAATGATCAAATTTTAACCTTTAATAACTTCTGAACGGTGAGGTATACGAAAACATTGTAAGAGATTTATTTTGTAGAGAATTCAATTTCCTACGAAAATATGAGACGAAATATTTTTTTTCAAATAGTAGATACCGAGATATATATTTTTCTTCCTCATAATAAGAAAAAAATAGAAAACTGAGAGGCGGAGGACTTTCTTATTAAAATTAAGAGCTCATATTTGGAGAGAATGTTTTTGAGGTCTCTACCAACCAAGTTTTCGAAGTATAAAGTGAAAAAAAAATAGTCGATTTTTTTGGCCCACCCTAATATACCGGGTGTCCCAGACCACCCGTCCCACCCGATTTTTTCGTAAACGCGACATTTTAAAGAAAAATGTTTCAGACAAAAGTTGTAGGGTTTTAAAAGATCTATTTACTGATTTTATCAGTTTGACCTTGGATGGCGTCGCCAAGGTCAGATCAAAATAACATTAACTTTTTTAAATAGGACACCTCATTTTTGGTTCCAGAATCTAATAGCTGGTGTCAAGACCTTTCCAAAACACTATAAGAAAGTTTATTTTTGTTGAGTACTTTCCGAGTTGTGAGGCTTGAAAGTTACGGTGTACTGTTACCTTCAAGCGTCATAACTCGGAAAGTCCTTAACCAAAATAAACTTATTTATAGTGTTTTGGAAAGCTCTCGAAATCGACTACAAGAAAATGCAATGAAAAATATACCTGTTTCAGACCACCCGTCCCACCCTTTTAAAACGTAGGGATGTGCTTGTACAAAAAAATGGCTCAGACAAAATTTGCATGATTTCGAGGGATCAACCTGATGATGATCTTGAATTCGACCTTGAGATCGATCCTGGGCATAAAGGTATAAGTCAAAGTAACATTTTTAAAATGTAAAAACGAAATAATCGGTGCCGCCTGTAGGTATTAGCGTTACCTAAGGTGTACCACGTGTAGGTAACAAGATCGTACTTACACCTTATCGGGGTGCTTTTTTAAGGTGGTTCCCCTCGCCGTCACCTTTGTCGGGGTGCTTTCATAAGGTGGTTCCCCTTGCCGTCACCTTTGTCGGGGTGCTTTCATAAGGTGGTTCCCCTTGCCGTCACCTTTGTCGGGGTGCTTTTTTAAGGTGGTTCCCCTCGCCGTCACCTTTGTCGGGGTGCTTTCATAAGGTGGTTCCCCTTGCCGTCACCTTTGTCGGGGTGCTTTCATAAGGTGGTTCCCCTTGCCGTCACCTTTGTCGGGGTGCTTTTTTAAGGTGGTTCCCCTCGCCGTCACCTTTGTCGGGGTGCTTTCATAAGGTGGTTCCCCTTGTCGTCACCTTTGTGCATACGCATGTTGTTCAGTCTCGATGTTCAAAATGTCCACCACGTGCATTTATACAGGCTGTTACCCTACTTTGGAAATCATCCGTCGCCCGACGAATTTCGTCAGTATCTAGAGACTGAATGACTTGTCGAATTCTGTTTTTCATATCTTCCGCAGTCGTAGGTCGTTCGCGGTATACAAGGTCTTTTATTCGTCCCCACAAATAATAATCTAAAATTGTAAGGTCCGGTGATCGTGGTGGCCAATTATGTGGACCATGTTTACCTATCCATCGGCCGCGAAATATGCGGTTCAGTTGATGACGAGCAATGACAGACGTGTGGGCGGGACATCCATCCTGTTGAAACCACATATTTAGACGTAATTGGAGTGGAATATCTTCAAGTAAACGTGGAAGTTCGTTTTTGAGTAAATCGGCGTATAAAAAACGGTTTAAATTCTCTTGAAAGAAAAATGGTCCCACGATATGCGTATCAACAATTCCGCACCAAACATTGACTTTCCAGATACGTTGATGATCCATTTCTCGATACCAATGTGGATTCTCTTGTGCCCAATAACGAAAATTATGTGTGTTTATTTCGCCGTCACTTTTAAAGGTGCACTCATCAGAAAATAAAATACTTCTATGGAAATTAGGTAATTGTTGAGTAATCCAATTACAGAATATCAGTCTTTGTCTATGATCGTTCAATGTCATGGCCTGGTGAAGTGACATTCGATATGGATGGAATGAATTTTCACGAAAAATTCAACTGATCGTGCTTCGACTTATTCCACTATTTCTTGCTCGTCGCTTTAAAGAATCATTCGGGGTTACAAAGGCAGATGCAATTACATCAGGTGCTCTTACTGAACGAACTGATCGATGAATTTGCCTTCCCTTATTATGATCCGGCTGAACAATACCTTTTACAATTATTCGACGTTGTAAGCGACTGAAAACTTTGCGCGAATGTGGTGTATGATCGGGATATTCATTTCGCCACATTATTTCAGCTGCTCGAAAACTTCCAGCTCTACCCAAAACTGACATCATTAACGCAGCTTCTTCGTTCGGGTAAGGCATAACTACAAATTACGCTTACGACCGGGTTGCTGATTAGAAAACGTGAATTGGTGACGAGTTGCGTAATATTATGAATTCTAAGCAATGACTTTTAGGAGTGGTATGTAAGGGTGCTTTTTCGTGAAAATTACTTTATTGCTACAATAATTAACTTTAAATGAAGATTAATATTAATAAATCAAGAATAAACGGCATCATAGAGCTGTACCGAATGTTAGAGATCTCGGTAATTAGGTATCTTCAAAACTCTACGCGTAGGACTATAGGTACACGCACCGGCAGAAATGGTGTCTCTCGACGCTAGCGCTCGGCTGCCGCACACACGCGGAGCCGCGCTCGTACGTGTGTCTAGGCTGCGCGGCGACGATCGGGGTGCGGGCGGAAAGTGGTGGGGGGCTTTACGATAGTGCATCCTCCTCGCTCGACGCTGGGTCGAGAGAGAAAGCATTATTCGACGTGATAGCATGGGCGAAGTCGGTGTCCTCTGCTTATATTTTTCATTGCATTTTCTTGTAGTCGATTTCGAGAGCTTTCCAAAACACTATAAATAAGTTTATTTTGGTTAAGGACTTTCCGAGTTATGACGCTTGAAGGTAACAGTACACCGTAACTTTCAAGCCTCACAACTCGGAAAGTACTCAACAAAAATAAACTTTCTTATAGTGTTTTGGAAAGGTCTTGACACCAGCTATTAGATTCTGGAACCAAAAATGAGGTGTCCTATTTAAAAAAGTTAATGTTATTTTGATCTGACCTTGGCGACGCCATCCAAGGTCAAACTGATAAAATCAGTAAATAGATCTTTTAAAACCCTACAACTTTTGTCTGAAACATTTTTCTTTAAAATGTCGCGTTTACGAAAAAATCGGGTGGGACGGGTGGTCTGGGACACCCGGTATATACATATATGTGTGTGTGTGTGTGTGTGTGTGTGTGTGTGTGTGTGTGTGTGTGTGTGTGTGCGTGTGTGTGCGCGTGTGTGTGCGTGTGTGTGTGCGTGTGTGTGTGTATATTTACATTCATAATATCCTATACTAGTGTGACAAACAGGGTATTCGTACGTGTGTATGTATAATTGTGTCCATATTGTCTAGAAGTATTATTCTCTAATTTCTCTTACAGTAGCGAAATTGAGGCGAAAGTGGTTGAGGAATATTATTTTCGGGACTAAGTAATAATTTGGATACGTGTGGGGGAAGAAGACGGGAATAGTTCCGTCAGGAGGGAAGTGGGGAAGGTAGGCGCGAACGGTTTCCAGATCGAACTGATCAGGCCCGATTGGAAATGCGTCAGGAGGGAAGGGATTGGAACACAAAGGAAGGACCGACAGGATGGCGTTTAACGATTGGAAGGGGTTAGGAGCGAAAAACGAACTAGGTGGAAGTGGTGGAAGCTCGTCTAGATAATCCACGCTAAACGCGGGGCTTGGAGAACGATTCTTGTCCTCGAGATTATGCGATCCGAGGATTGGAGGGGTTGAGCGAGGTTCCTCCTCCTCTTCGCAGGCCTCTAGGAGGATCCTCAAGGTTGGTCTTCCTCCAAATCGTGAATTTCAGGGATCGGAGATCCCGGAGAAGAGAGTGAAACGGGAGAGTTCGGGGAGATTCTATAAGTTATTTGAGAATCGGGGGAGTCGGCACAAAGAAAATTATGTACGGGGAAATCAGCGCGAGGAAAATTATCTACGGGGGAGTCGGCGCGAGAAAATTTATCTACAGGAGAGTCGGCGCGAGAAAAAAAATCTACGGGGAAATCGGGGGAAAATGCGAATGGGGGAAGTCGCTCTTTTTCCGGTGCGACCGGGGAGTACGAAACGGGGGGACAAAGTCGATTAACTTGGGCGGCGATCCTGTGTATTTCCTTCTCAATGGCTTCGAGGCGGCGGGTTCGGCAATTGTAGCGATTCCGGCGGCGCTTCGCGGCTGCTCGGGACCGGTTTTTGTGAACTTTGGGGACTTTATTCACTAAAATAAAAAAAAAACTCGTTTCTCTCCGTTTGGCAAAAGATTAAACTTGAGACACTCTCTCTCGGGTTAACTCGAATAGGGTTCAAGTAAAACCAAGGAAAAAGATGGGAAATTTTAAAAAGTTTGACAGAATCTAAGGAAAGAGAAGGAAACGAGAATTCTTTCGAATGAATCCCAAGAAAGAAAAGAAGTTCTTTCGGATTAACTATTCCAGGAAAAAAAAGAAATAGAAATAAAGAGATTTTTTTCGGATTAACTCTTCCGAGTGAATTCCAAGAAGAAAAGAATAAAGGAATAAGTGATTCTTTCGAATTAACTCTTACGAGTAAATCCCAAGAAAGAAAAGAATTAAAAATAGAGAGATTCTTTCGGATTAATTTTTACGAGTGAATCCCAAGAAAGAAAAGAATTAAAAATAAAGAGATTCTTTCGGATTAACTCTTACAAGTAAATCCCAAGAAAGAAAAGAATAAAAAAAATAGAGAGATTCTTTCGGATTAACTCTTACGAGTGAATCCCAAGAAAGAAAAGAATTAAAAATAAAGAGATAGAGAGAGGGAGAGAGAGAGAGAGAGGGAGAGAGAGAGAGAGGGAGGGAGAGAAAGAGAGAGTAGAAGAGTATGAGAAGAGTATGAGAAGGAAAGAGTAATAAACTTAATGGAGAAGAGTAATAAACTTAGTGGAGAAGAGTATGAGAAGGAAAGAGTAATAAACTTAATAAATATATTATGTTTATATTAAAGTCTTTCGCACTAGAGAGAGAAAGGGTGTTTGAAAAAACGAGAGCGAAACAAACGGTTGATTCAGGACTTACTGCTTGCAAATTGTAGTGTGAGTGTCGATGTAGATGAATGTGATTCTCTCGGAGCCGCAGGCCTTCAAACTGGACCGCACTCGGCGGGAGATGGTAGGTCCGGTCGGAGGTGTTTTGGGTGCAATGCACTATGGTCTGCAGATCTCAACCAGGGACGTTTCAACTGACACTTTTTCCTCTCGACCGAGACTTGCGCCGCATACGAGTTTAAAGACCGCGATCAGAGAGTCACAGAACTCGGACATACAAGATGTCACGGAACTGTGATTCGGATGGACCAAAGATCAAGACTAGACTACTCGCTCCGCTAGAAGACGCACCTATTTATACTATTTTTCATCTATGATTCCCTTTGTCCCATCGAGGGCCGTGTGCACCACTTACCCACGTGCAATATTTACTTTTACGACTTTTTTATATTCCTCGGTAATTGTTATCCGAGAAAGCGGCAGGTTTGACAATTGAACTCTCGGAAGCATTAAATGTCAAAAATTCTTTGATTTATTGCTATGCGGGTGTCGGACATTCAGAACTCAAAGGGGTGCACACGTGCGTCTTCCAGCTCCCTGATTTTACTATCTTTGATGTTTTCGGCGTCGAGCAACGGTGTCACCTCAGATCTCCATAATTGGTGAATTTATAACTACTTAATTCGTGACATCTGATTATTGCCGTGAGAGTCACCGTGTTCTTGGAATCGGGGTGAGATCACCGCTGCTCGGCCCCGTTAATTAGAATATCCGCTGGTTGCAAAAGAAAGAATCGTTACTCCGCAGGACGTAACACCCCCGGCTTCGACAAATGTTGGGGATGCACAACATTTGCAAAGAGATTTGATTCTTTTCCTTCGACAACTATGAATTCTTATATCGAAGAGGGAAGATCTATATCTAAATGCGCTCAGGTGTGCGTTGTGAGTTATATAGAAATAGGAAAGAAAAGGGCGACCTCCAAATCCCCTTCCCTTTTTTTTCTTTCGTATTCCTGGTTATTTATTTGTTTAGTGTTATTTACTTAACTACCAGCGCCGCGTTTATAATATAAAAATTCTTTATTTTTGGTAAGGTCTTACATAATTCCCTGATAGGTGCAAGGCATAAATATATATATTCTTATAAAAATATTTGCATAATATATAATAAAGGTTTCCCTTTTTTTTAATAATAATATTTTTTTATAAGGATTTTTTTTTTTGCATTTCTTACATACTTATATATTTATATTTATCCCTTTATTCTTCTCTATATGTGTGGGTGAAAACAGGAAGGAAAAAAATCTCTGTTTCCCTCGTTTTCCCAAACACTTATTCATCTATTAGCACCCGACTAATTATCTAAACGTTAAGATACTTATACAAGATTAGAATTCTGTATTAATTTAATAGAAGACATGTATGTATGTCTATATGTATATAAATATGTTTTACAATTACACTCTATTAAAAAAATTTTTCTATTATTATTAATTATATATTTTGTTGATATAAATATATGTATAAACAGGATACTCATTTATTCCGCTTAATTTCAAAATATTGTTATAATTGATAATTATATCTTCGGGTATAAAGCGTTCTTTAATTATATTGGGTCCACTGCCTGTGTCTAATAAAAAGGTAGTTTGCGGAATTGACTCACAAAGTTTTACCTGAATGGTAGGTACACGACTATGCTTGTCGAGATTTATGGTTACTTGACGGGCGGTCAATGCATGATTACTCACTTGGTCTTTTGGGTTCCGAAAGGATCTCACACCCGCCGTCGAGGGTCCGCTCGCATTTCCCGAACCGTTAGCTTTTCTTCGATTATTGCTTGCAATTTGCAGTTCGCAATTCTCAAGGAGATGCTCCTGCTCTTTGCAATAACGGCACGTTACTGTATCTTTAGGCGCCACATTTGCCCTCGAGTTAGATCGACAATCTCTCGCAGTGTGCCCAAAATTATTGCAATTTTGACAGGTGGGCCTGAACTTATTTTCCGTGTTACGCTGTTCATTCTGCTTTTTCCAACAATTATTAGCCATATGCCCTAGTCTATCGCATTGACAAGTTACCGAGGGTTTATTTTGACTACTAGTTCTATTAGTTCGACAAGATTTGGCATTATGACCGGCTTTGGAACACAGCCGCTGACAAATAATATTAGTTTGTTGTATTAATTTGACGGATTGTCGATTTTGAGGATCGCGGAATCGACATTTGTCAGCAGAATGTCCGCGTTTTTTTACAAATTTGGCAGATTAAAATTTCTGTTCCTAGATTAATTTTATCACAGTTCTGAACAGTTTGAGTCAACTTCCTACACTTAGAAGCAGAGTGTCCTTCTTTGTAGCAGATTTGACAGGTTTCACGTGACTGATTGATAACTGATAGTTGCCCTGAGGTGTTATTTTACCCTGTCGTAGGTCGGTTATTGAACGCAGTTCTCTTTCTATTCGTAACGCGTCAGATACTGTCTCCTGAACACTTAAATTTCGCGCTATTTTTTGTTCGATTTCGGGTTTTAATCCTCTAATAAAGCATTTGCTCATATCCCTCTCTAATGATGCTTTAATATTTTAATCGGGAACAGCATTTTTCCAGGATTTATACGCTTCCAATATTTGTTTGCCCAATAATTTTATTCTGTTTGCGTAAGTAACTACATCTTCTTCATTTTTTTGATATATGCAACCTAATTCTCCTTGCAACTGGTATAAGGTTTTAGATGGGCCGTAAACTTGTTTCGAAAACGTGGTTAATTGAGCAATGCTGTCAAAATTTTGGTCTTGAATCGTCCGACGGGCTTCGCCTACAATCCGCGTTCTAATAATCCGGGCGAATTGAGATTCGGTTTCGCCGGGTAACATAGATTTTGCCTCTTTGCATCCTTCAATAAAATATGATAGAGGGATATTTTGCCCGTCAAAAAACGGGACGGCTTCTGCAGCGTATTTTAAAGTATTTAAAGTTAGAGGATGTGTCATTCTTTTACGCTTTGGTTTACGCTTAAGGGTAAGTGCGGCGTCGCGCTCTTTCACGGTATTGTCTCCGGAATCGCCGGAACCGTCGGAATTGTCAGAATCGTCGGAATCGCCGGAACCAGGTACAAGCGTCCTGTCGTTATCTTTTAATGAAGCTTCTGAATCGTAATAAGTAAAATTAATTGATTTAGGAATGATTCGAGGGGTTAGGACGGGAGTTGATGTGTGTATTATCGTGTTTTTTGAACGTCCAGGAATACCCTGATTCTCGATAGCACTTTTGTAAGTACTTTAACTTCTTCTTTATTCGATCCGGACCTCGTATTCATCCCTGCTCTTTAAGATTGCACTTGTCATCCCGAACGAGCCCCCAAAAATTCTCATATGTTACGTCCGGGGTTGAAGAAGGGTAGGTAAGATGCGTGGGGAGAAGGGAGGGACGTAACAATTCGAGAGCGTGCACGTGCGGCACGGGAGACCGCGTCGACAACCCGGGATATAGGTCAGTAGGGCCCGCAGCGGGGGGCCCCAATGGCAAAATATCCGGGATGCTCCGTGTGCCTTGGTCCTATTTTGAGGCAACAAACTTAATTGCTTTATCTCGGAATTGGACCTAGTGCTTATCTTGTAAGAGTGAGGGATGGTGGTAGTGGTTATGAAATTAGCACCAATTAATTATTGTACCTGGTTTATTTTAATCAGTAGTAAATGAGAATACAAATTTGTTTATTTTGAAAAATGATTTATATTCATAAAAAAAAACAACGGTTTAAACTAAAGGCTTTATAATTTTTAAGTTAACAATTACAATGTCGAATACAACTGGACTTGTGATATAATTATAATGTTAAACTAAGAGAAGGCTAAAATCAAATATTATACCTGTATCCCTATAGGAACGATTTAAACTGAAGGTTCTATAAATTTAAAGTAAACAATTACAATGTAGAGTATACTATACAACTGACTCATTTTTATATCGGATAATTACTACTTATAATTTTCTTAACTATATAAATACATATGTATATATATATACATGTATGTATGTGTGCGATTTACATTGGAAGTTCTTTTAACACAGCGGTGTTATTTATTTGTTCCTCTATGGCTTTAAGGCGGCGGATTCGGGGATGTGGCGATTCCGGTGCCGCTTCACGGCTGCTCGGGACTTATATTCGTGGATTCGGGGAATATTATCATTATTCACAAAAAAAATAAAACTCCGTTTCTCTCTATGTTTATCGAAAGGTTGGAGTTTAAACACTCCTTCGGGTTAACCCGAACAGGGTTCGAGTGAAACCAGAGGAGATTGAAGGTAAAAAGGGTTCGGCTGAATCTAAAGAGAGGAAGAGGAAGAAAGAAATTCTTACGATTAAAGAGAAGAAATAAAGAGATTCTTCCGGATTGACTCTTGTGAGTAAATCCCAAGAAGAATGGAAAATTAGTAAATAAAAGATTCCTCCGGATTGACTCTTGTGAGTAAATCCTAAGAAAGAGGAAAATTAATAATAAAAAGATTCCTCCGGATTGACTCTTGTGAGTAAATCCTAAGAAAGAGGAAAATTAATAATAAAGAGATTCTTCCGGATTCACTCTTGTGAGTAAATCCCAAGAAGAATGGAAAATTAGTAATAAAAAGATTCCTCCGGATTGACTCTTGTGAGTAAATCCTAAGAAAGAGGAAAATTAATAATAAAAAGATTTTTCCGGATTGACTCTTGTGAGTAAATCCCAAGAAGAATGGAAAATTAGTAATAAAAAGATTCCTCCGGATTGACTCTTGTGAGTAAATCCCAAGAAGAATGGAAAATTAGTAATAAAAAGATTCCTCCGGATTGACTCTTGTGAGTAAATCCTAAGAAAGAGGAAAATTAATAATAAAGAGATTCCTCCGGATTGACTCTTGTGAGTAAATCCTAAGAAAGAGGAAAATTAATAATAAATAGATTCCTCCGGATTGACTCTTGTGAGTAAATCCTAAGAAAGAGGAAAATTAATAATAAAGAGATTCCTCCGGATTGACTCTTGTGAGTAAATCCTAAGAAAGAGGAAAATTAATAATAAAGAGATTCCTCCGGATTGACTCTTGTGAGTAAATCCTAAGAAAGAGGAAATTTAATAATAAAAAGATTCTTTCGGATTGACTCTTGTGAGTAAATCCTAAGAAGAATGGAAAATTAGAGAGAGAGAGGGAGAGAGAGAGAGTATGGGTGGGTAATAAATTTAGTGAATATATTATGTTTATTACAAAAAAAAATCCTTCGCAAAGAGAGAAAAGGTGTTCGAGAAAGAGAACAAGAGCGGAAGTAAACTAGGTGATTAATTCTGGACTTACTACTTGCTGAATGTGTGAGTGTTGATAATAGTGAATGGAATACTCTCGGAGTCGCAGGCCTCCAAACTGGGCCGTACTCAGCGGGAAATGGTCCGGTCGGAGGGATTCCGCGTGCGATGGGCATTGGTCTGCAGACCCCAACGAGGCACGTTTCGAATGGCACTTTTTCTTTCGACCGAGACGTACGCTCCGCACGAATTTAAAGGCCGCGATCTGAAAGTCAGAGAACTCGAGCATACAAGATGCCACGGAACTGCGACTCGGAATGATCAAGACTAGACTGCGCGCTCCGCTGGAAAACGCGCCTATTTATACAAATTTTCGTCTATGATTCCCTTTGTCTCATCGAGGGCCGTGTGCACCACTTTATTCATTAATACGCCCACGTGCAATATTTGTTTTTATGACTTTTTTATATTTCTCGGTAATTGTTATCCGAGAAAGCGGCAGGGTTGACAATTGAACTCTCAGAAGCATTAAATGTCAAAGAATTATTTGATTTGTTGCTATGCGGGTGTCGGGCATCAGAACTCAAAGGGATGCACACGTGCGTCTTCCAGATCCCTGATTTTACTATCTTGAGTGTTTCCGGTATCGAGCAACGGTGTCACCTCAGATCTCCTCAATTGATGAATTTATAACTACTTAATTTCCGACATCCGGTTATTGCCGTGAGAGTCACCGAATTCTTGGGATCGGGGTGAGATCACCGTCGCTCGCCCGTTAATTAGAATATCCGCTGGTTGCGAAGGAAAGAATCGTTACTCCGCAGGACGTAACAGTATAATAAGTAAAAAATAGAAAAAAGAAAGGAATTAAAGAAGGCACAGAATGTCACATAGTATTTTGACTTTTTTGTTTTAACACAATGATAGTAAGAAACTCTTCTTCGGTCGCAACTAGATCTTAGTGCTTATATTTATTCTTGTGATTTTATATATTTCTCCAAATTCAACCAAAATGTGCGCCGTATTAATTCCGGTCGTAACACAGCATGTCGAATAAGAATTAGTAATATCACTATTTATATTAAATTAATTAATTTAATATAATAATTGAAACTAATTTGCATCTATATACTCATTTCCTTCTAAAAAAACTGTAAGAAATTTATTGCAAAAAATAACACCCTACCCAGGGTTCGAACCCGGCAATCTCCGGTTCCGGTGTCTTACCACCTCGACTTATCCTTTTTTTGTTTTAAGTATGACAATTTTTTTAACCAAACATTATATTTTTAGTAAAAATTTTAAAAAATGTGTAATGAAAGTAAAGAAAAAAAAAAGGAAAGACATAAATGTAAAAAGGAAGGAGAAACAATTGTGAAATTGTAAAATAGTTAAGAAATAGAAAGCAGAAAGGAATTATAATAGTACAAATTTTTTACCCAATTTACTCATTGTTATAATATCAATTAATATGCGGTAAAACAATTTTGATGTATTGAAGTTAGACATACATTTTCCGCCGTGACAGTTTGCAGATTGAGTTTTAAATTGAACATGAGATTTGACTCGACTCGGAGTTGAATAGAGTCAGCAAATTGAAGACGCTATAACACTAAAAATGTTTTGAAAAAAAAAGTTACCACCAATTATTTGAAAGTCACACTAGAAATGACATCAAATCATGAAGTAAGAGTGAGGAGACTCAACTTCGTAAAACAAAAGCGTTCTTGATTTATGACTCTGATTGCTGAATGGAACAGCTTTTTTCAGATTGGTCACCATTTTTAAGCTTACTCGACTCAACTACACCAACCCGAGCCTGGCTTTAGCTGAATTTGTTTACTTGCATGAAATAAAGTTCACCTGTGATTTTATGCATTTATATCACAACATGGCATGTTGTGCATTATGTTGGGCATATGGTAGAAAGACAAGGGTATGCTCTTGCGCATAATAAACCACGTGACAATTGAGCGACCAATCAGAATTGTCGCCAAAATACGTCATCATTTCACAGTACATTCAAATATATTATTTAGTTTACTTATAGCGCTCTTTGCAATATTTTAATTAAAATGTTTATTTGAAGAATAAAATAAAATAAATATTTAAAAAAATTTTAATATAAGAATATAATACAAAAAACAGCACTCAGTATTGTAAACAATGAAAAGTAATGTTTTATTATATTTAATTCTGCCTGCTACCGGACGAAACAGAGACGTGCTTTTGATCACAAAGTCGCAGAAAATATGATACTTTTTTTGCACGTCGTTGCGACGTAACCAAATAATTTGAATGTTTCAATTAATTAGCTGTTTGTTGAATTTTCTTTTGTATTATAATTTATATTTTAAAGATAAACAGTATTGTACTTTTTAAAAAATGATGTTTTTAATGTAATTACATTTAACACGTAATTGTAAAGACGTTACGTAGAAAAATGTATTACAGTTGGGCAATACTATCGCGGTATCCGGTTATCTGGTAAAAGTCACTATGCGATGCATCCCTAAAAATTATTTTCTTAACCATGCAATTATAGTCACGAATATCACATACTTTTTTCTATGTATAGTACACAAAACCATCACTAGATGGCTGCTATGGCGTTTTATTTCTCGTAAGAAAGGAAACACATAAATGGTATAAAAGATGGAGCATTATGAAATTTTTCACCGGTGTTCTATTATAGAATAATTTTTCTAATAAATTTCCTTGAAAATAAAATTAAATGGAAGATGTTTTGATTTACTTAGTAATTTATTTATATGATGAAAACTAACCTTTTTAAACTTTGAATATTGGAACCATATAAACATAATAGATGTAACTATACACAAAAAGTACAATATTTTAATTCAGAATCACTATAATTTATAGTTTGCACCAAAAACCACTATAAATTACAATTGAATTATGGGGATTGCAACCATTTTCTTCTCTTAGTATATAACTATTGTACATTTTATTTAGCAAGTACTTTATGTAGTAATGCAGTAAAAACCAATCTTCATTTTTCAAAATTGGTCGATAATTTTCAGGTCACAATTAGTGCATAAGTAATGAAATACACGTCATTACAATGTTGCTGTCAACAGAAATTTGGATGTTATTTATGCGTCAGCGACGTTGCAATTACGTTTCGAAAACCAGTTGAGATGTTGCTGAGACGTAGCATGCGACAAGTTAGCACGTCACAGTGATGTGCTTCTTCCGTTTGATGCAGGCAGGGAAATCAAACTAATATATGAAAGAAGTAGGAGATTAGAAAATATTGGTGTAAGAAAACTAAAAAAATATATTCAAGGAAGAGAAAAGGATTGAAATGTGTAGATTACTGCATTATATTTTATTGTTAGTAAAGTTTACATTTTTTTTCTCTTATTCTTTACTTCTGTTCTGTTGACATATTTGTCTATTCATTATACGAATACAAATTTATGTTTGTGTACAAACAAAGCACAGAATTACTACACGAGGTAATTTCTGCGGTTGTATTTTCTGTTGTACAATTGTAGCCAATTTGTTAAAAATAAATTTGTTTTTGCAAAATTGGGATTCACGATATTTCTCAAATTCAACACTCATTATTCGCGTTGCCGTTCACATAGTGATTTGCAACTATATTCTGTTAATGTGACGTAATCTAATGACAATCACGTGCTTTACCCCTTTACTTTCTGTATCTGCGTAACAGGATAGCATCGGATGAGCATACCCTTGTCTTTGTATTATGGTTAGGCATATACATATATAGTTTTTGTTTAATACACGACCTCCGATAACAAATTCTAAATAACAATTCTAAATAAATTATGTATACAGTATATGTGTATGTTTAGTTGTATACCATATATTTTATAATTTATAAATTTCAAGATTTTTTTTCTTGAGCACAGCACTATTTAAAAACATAAATAGTAGTATATAATTTAAGTCTGTAGATAAAAAAATCTCGATGTTTATTTCAATGAGAAAAATGTAATATTTCTGAGGACGGATTTTAACATTGCTGAAAGTAGTCAATAACATAGCAGAAACATTTTCTTCATGCAATACTATTAATGATTTAACATAAGGTTAATGTTTCCGCAATCTTTTCGTGCCATATGGGATTTATTGAAAATATACAATTCCGCTTCTATATTCATTGTATTTTAATTCATTCTTTTATCCATGTAATCAAAACATTGTACCTTATGTGTAATATTGTATATACAATAATATTTAACAACAAACAATAAAATTGTAGTTAAAATATAAATCGTTAAAAAGAAAAATATTTTTTACTAAAAAATAATTTCTCTTTAAAAGTTGTACAATATACGTCTTTAATTATTATACATTGTAGTAGCTTATACGTACAATATTACAGTAAACATTTTTATGAAACGTTTAAAAGATTAACTTATATATTATCCACAGCATACTGAAAACGATGATAATTTCTACCGTTGAGGCAAACAGATCCAATCTAAAAATAATTGCAATTAATGTATTATAAAAATTTTAATTATTTTAAAGATTGTATTTATATTATTTTATGTTAAATTACAAATTGTATAAATTTTTTCAATTGTATAAATATTTTTATTCTGTATAAATTTTATTATGTCAATTAATATACAAAAGCTTTAATAAAAACGTTGACCTTTTTACTTATATTTATTTTTATTTATGTAAACAGCTTACGTAATTTGTTATTAATTTTATAGTTAACTGTTAGTGGTTATAAGTGATTAATAATAATGTTTTATTTGTCAATGATATAACAAATACAGAAGATAGTCAATAATTGTGAATACCTAAAAAATACTACGGAAACCTCCTAATAGAGAATATGAAACTTTTCACACTCAGAACTTCCATGAGTATAAAAGTCCATCAAGAATTTTGGGTTTGTAAAAAAATATTTTATTATTTAAGTAATTTTTAAGAAAGTTTAAATTATAATATTTGTCAAACAAATAGTATTTGATATAGGTATTATCGTTACACGCTACAACACAGACGACAAACGAGATAAAATATGTGTCTTATTAGAACCACCATCCCAACCTTTTGGATGAGAAACTGCACATCGGAAAAATGTAAAACTCTCCGTCCTTCAGAAATATGTTATTTATTTTGTTTTAAATGGTTAAGATATTAATATATTAAAATATATATTGCTATTTTAATATATTAATAAGAGGTTATTCCATCATTTGTCTTTAACACAAATGTTATTCTTGTTTAGAATAAAGGCATACAACTAATGAAATACCTTTCAAGAGCTATTGGAAAATGCTTAAGAAATTCCTGCCGCTAATTCTAAGATTATTTTTATATGTGACCTGTCGGGATCTTATTCCATGGAAAAACCCAGATATTTTACAGGACCTACATTCGAATTACATGGGACCTATGTGATTATTACGGTCCTATATGGAATCATTACTGTACTATATAGGACCATTATGGTCGTACATGGTACCAAATGAAAAAATGTTCTGTTAAAAGAACATTGATTAGTTAATTATACAAGTGATGGAGAAATAAATTTGCTTTTCACACTATTTTCCAAAATTGTTCTCTGTTCTTCAAAAGAACAGAATAACATTCCATTGCTGGCTATTCAAGGATTGTATTGTTATCTTCATGCCACATTATATTGGAACAAGGATTTCAAGAATAAAGTTAATGCGAGACTTCTTTCTCTACAAATTTGTGGTTCGGCTGTTTATAACGGATGCCATGCAGATTGGAGAAGAACTGCCGGAGCGGACAGACGTGCTGTCCCTCATAATCGGTTTTGCTCTTTCCTTATATTCTCTTGTGCAACTAAAATACACGTGTTTTTCTTTAAAAAGTTCTCTTTTATTTCCGTGCGAAAATGTACAAATGAGGAAACAAGAGTAATTTTGCGGGAGCATTGGAGACGGTTATAAGAGTACAATATTTGGAATTTCTTCTAAAATAAAACGGAGAGCGAGACATGTCCCTTTGAATGCTCCCAAAAGAAGAATATGTACACTTGCGGTTGTTGCGAGACCCTCATTGAAAGAGTCAAGTGCTCGTCGGAAGAAGTTACAAATTTTGATTTTTTTTTCGTGCAATGAGAAAGAAGCTACAGAGTCTCCGAGAGGAGTAGCAACACCATGCTGAACATGCAGAGCATAGAACTTGTACAGTTGTGAGCTAAAAGGTTGCAACATATTTTCTTCGGTTGTTTTTGAAATGTAGACTTGCTCGAACGGCGAATGTCATTGGTTCTTACCTGTGGATCCAACTAATTAAGCATCGAACCATCTAACCATCAAAGAAAATGTGTTGTAACCTTTTAGCTCACGACTGTACTATTGGAGGGAAAATACAGCCTAAAATTTGACGGTGTAACAGAGAAACGGAAGATATAGTGTTCTCCTTTTTCTTCCTTTTGCTGTTTTCTGCGCATGATCCTCAACTTTCAAAAATAAACAAAGTGTATGAATGATCAACCAAAGACAAAATATTCACGTTATTCATTTATAATCAAATATTTATTGAGTTTTTAAAAAATAATTAATTTTTGCATTTTATGCGGTAGTTGCCGTCAAAAAGAAGTTTAGTAAAAGAAGTTTTGCTTTATATAGCGTTTTGACGTGCGCATTGCGATCAAAAGGATGAAAATACCTTCCTCTTTCGCACACATATATATGTCTTTCTCTCTCGCTCGGCTCCCCTAGACTTTTTTTATGCGTTAAATGGGCTATTCCCTTTCCAGTAGTATAAGTTCTATGAGAGTATCTCCAATAGTGGGATAAGGAGTTTAACAGCTCCGGAAAAAGCTTCACGGAACAGAAACTATTCAGCTAAATCCTTTGATAATAAGCAAAATTGCCGCAAATATGCATGAAATTATTATACAATTGCGTTAATTTGTTTCGTGCCAAAGTAACGAACTTCAAATTGAAATTTGATACAACGTATAACGTGGAACGTGTTTACGTGAATTCTTATCGCAATTTAATTTGATTGCTTGAATTGTTGGGAAAATTGGAAACAAAAACAGTCGTTTCGGTTTCGTGTTTGAGGAGGAAAGCTCGCGCAGTGCTCAAAAACGTGCAAAATTTAGAGAATTTAGAATTTACAACATTAAAATCGAAGTTAGTATTACGCTTTGGCAAGATTTGATTTTTACAGAATTACGAATAGAAAACAAAATTTTAATGGAAGCTTAGCTTCTTTTGGTGCAGATGTGAAAAAATTATCTCAGTTAGCTTATCTCAAATACCCGCATTCTGTTCGAGACAAAATCGCTTGAGTGCAGTTTGTTTTTGCATTGTCGGATTGTTGTCTTAAAAGATCTCTCTAGAGGGAGGAAGTAATATCTTTGAGAGTCGCGATTGAGAGAGCAAAAGCTCTAAAATTAATTCAGTAGATTATTATAGAACGGGAAAAGAGAAAATAATTAGAGAAAATAATTGTTGCGTCCGCGAATTCGCGAGGGTTGCGATTCCGGGACGTAGGTCTGGTTGATTGGTTAAGTTTGGAGTTAAGGCAGCTGTCACCAGTCGCGGCTCCGAATCGTGTGATAACACGGCCGGATACGCGACAAATTCCTTGTATGGGAAGTAGGAGGTATTGTAGGAAGATATATTATTAAGTGATTTATGAGTAGGTTTAGGAAATGTAGTAGCGTTTTATTAACGCTACTGGAGTAGTAGCGTGCGTGCTCGAGCTTGGCGTGGGATTAAATGAATGACAGAGCGAGTAATGGTTGAATATAAATGTGTATGTATTTTCGTAATTATGGAATAGTAGATGGTTACATATGGGGGCTGCGGGTAAAACGTCATCTTGCGAAAGAAGCGCTTTCTGCCGCCGGGATACGCGCGGTGAGCCCTTCGTTTGCCCATAGGTGCTTCGAGCGAGACATGGTAAATTTAAGACGGGTGAAGGATTGCCACGCTAATGCGTATATAACTGGTAACTTACCGATCTTAACGCGAGAGAGAGAGAGAGAGAGAACTCGGTATAGAAGATCTACGAAATTTAGTGAAATAGATTAGTGATCGAGTATATGTAACGAGTGACGAATCCGCTGGGTCGGAGTGGTTACCCGTTAGAACGCCTCCCTTAAAGGTGGGAATTATACGGGGAAAAGAGGGGACGATGAAAGCGTCGAGGAGTCGTGCTAGCGAATCTTCCTCGACGGGTTGGGAATGGAAGAAGGACGGTGTCGAAGAGTCGCGTTAGCGAGTCTTCTTCGACGCCGTAGGAAAGAGAGAGAGAGAGAGAGAGAGAGAGAGAGAGAGAGGAGACGTCGAAGAGTCGCGTTAGCGAGTCTTCTTCGACGCCGGAGGAGAGGGAGGGAGGCAGAGAAACGAGTGAGGCCACACTCTAGCTGGTGCTAGGTGAGGTTCAACCCTCAGGATCTCTGGCGGAAAGGAGGGAGAGGGAAAAAGGCGATCCGACCGGGGCCACCCCGAAGACCAACGTCTTCGTCAGGAGTAAAACCCTCCCGTCGCTGAGATCGTACCTGGAGGTCTGAATGTTGGTGGTCGCCGATGGCAGCGAATCTCACTCGACCAACAAGACTGATCTGAATCTCGAGCTCCGATTTCGCTCCTTATATAGGCAAGGATATGGGCAAGAGGTGTCGCGGGACGATTCCTCAGGTTCGCGGAAAATTCGGAGCGATGGTTTTTCGTAACGTGTGGCCCTTAGAAGCCCGCCCCGTTCCGCGACCGCGCGGCTTGCGCCTATATCGCGCGAGCGCTTGTAGACTTCTCCGGGGATCGCGACTCGCGGGGACACCGCATACCAAACCCCGACGCGAAATCCAGTGCTCAGAAAATTAATAGAATTTAATAGAATGTATATTAGAATTGAGAGTGTGCGAGGCGATAGCGCCAAGTACGTGCAATAGGTTTACCTATAAAAAGTTAAGGTTTAATTATCGTTCGTAGGAGATTAACTGATTCAAAATTATTTGGCATTTTTATTGGCCGTGATTTTAAAGTTGTTTCGATCTGAGTTGCATGGCACAGCAGTGGGAAGCGTCCATGAGTGGATCACGCTTAGATAATAATAAACTTGCCATTCTTAATATTTCGTATTAAATTGGAAAGATGAATAGAATTCCAACGCGCGGAGCTTGTCGGTATCAGAGGGGGCCGCGAGCCGAGGGGTCGGCGCGCACGATGTTTGTCTCGCGCCGATGGACGCTCGCGGGTGTTGCGCGTCGAGGGGCGGCACGAGGTAGCCAAGCCGTATGAAATTTGAAATCGAGCGATATCGACTGATGCGGGATTTATCTAATTGTTCGGAGGATGTTTCCGAATTCTGATTAGGATATTATTAGTACGGATGGCGCAGAAAAATAAAAATTTTCTCGCCAGACGTAACACCCCCATCGTTAGGGAGGAGCGAAATCGGAGGTCCCAAATTCTTAAAGCGGGGCGCGAAATCTCTCCCAAAAAAGAAACGGAGTGTGTAGAAAAAAAACGTGACAATCTTTCGGAAACATGTAAGCAGAAATTAACCAACAAAATATGAGCAAAAGAAGCACATCGATAGCATAAGCGCAAAAGAAATATCATTGCAACTAAAACTTACGCAAAAATAATAATAATTGGTTAGTTGCTAAATAAGCGCAGAAAGACGCAAGGTTCGCAAAGAAACAAAAATTAAAGCAATAAGCGAAGAATGATAAGCGCATACAACTAAAATTTAAGCGCAAGCAAATATAAGCAAGGCGAATGTGTGATACTATATCGCAAAGGAACGCAAGAACTTACAGAGAATTGTTAACATAAGCAAAGCGCAACGCAAAAAGAAAAAACGCAAGTAATACATGAATAGAGTATATAAGCATGGAACTAATGCGCATGAATATTAGTAGCTTAGTGTGACCAGTTGTGTGACAGGGTGATATTATAGATATAGGGTTTAATAACGCAAGAGAACGCAAGTATAGTAAAACTTAGAACAAGTATAATAGATACGATTAGGAGCGCAAAGAAAATATAAGTTGTCGCTATGCGAGAGCAGATTAATACAGTATTGAACAGCGAACGCAAAATAACACGAAAGGATTAATACTATAACTATGCAGAAAAACAATGAACGCAGGAAAGATGACTAGTATTATGTACAGTTATATGATTAATATTCTTAGAGTTAGTATGGTAACGTATAATCGCAAATCTTATAAAAAATATATACATATACGGGGGCTTGCACATATATGCATGTATTTTTCTCTTTTGTTATAAAATATTTTTTCTTTTTTTATATTATGTGTATTTTTTTTCTTTTTGTATTTTCTTTTTGTAAATACGTTGAAAGATATTAGAAGAGTGATCTCGCAACGATAGGTCGCAATGATTATTGCGGTGGGGTATTGGGGTACTATATCGCTTTGATCGACAATAATCATTTTCCTTAGATTCACCAGTTGTTGTTAGAAAGGAGAGACTCCAATTGAGTCGATGGAAATGAGAGACGTCAGGATTTTAGTACGAGTTATCGTCGATAGTTATTTCGGAAAAAAAAAGGAGACTCTCGTTAATAAGACAGTGGCGAATTTTAAATTGATTCTGAAGCATTATAATTCAAAAATTTAAACGCATAAGGCGATCAAGGGGAAAAAGACTCCCTAAAATTAATAGCTTGAGACCAGTTAATGACTGTTATTGGCACCAGTTATTATGGTGGGATTTTTAGAAGATGTGGTTTATAGTAGGAATAACACCACTGGGCATATAAAGTTTTACTAATATCGTCGCCAGTTGTTAGATAACATAGGTTGTCTCAGTTAAAATGTGAATAATTTGAAGGGGTCGTTTCCTCTTAATTTTTATAATTAATTCTTGCAATTAATTTTTAATTAATCAAGGTTACACTTATAAGGGGGGGGGGGGGTTTATTGCAAAACTGCACATGACGTTGTCGTTGTCGATCAGTAGTGGGATGATTGTCCTCCTTCAAGGCAGTCGTCAATCCTCCGCTCCAGTTTAGTCAAAGATTTAGAGGTTGCTGTCATCTCGTTGTACAGAGAGGGACTGAATTGCCGAGTACTGGTCGTGGATTGGCGAGCTCTAACTGACTTGCAACTAGGTATTGTGCAGTTGCAGGTTCGGTTGTGTAGTAACACCGAACGAGGTAATCGACTTGAATTAATGGCCTCGATGTGGCAGGCCGGCGAGAGTTTTGGCATTCTCGCAGCAGAGTTTCTTGGTTTGAAGCATTGCCATATTATAATTAGGCAGATTGTTGCACCAATGATTCGGACGAGCCCATGTATGATAGAGGCTGTAATCTTGCGAGGAAAACTGTCTCGCTGTGCAGTCGTGGCATTGTCGCTTGACGTACTGTCTGACATAATGGCAGGGGTACTTCCCCATGAGTACTCGTAAGGGTTGAGCACGAAAGGCGCAGTTATATTTTTCGGATGCGGTTGGTGTTGCATCCAGACATTTCCGAGTCGGAATATGGCTGCTGTGTTTGGTCCGCAAGCGATCTCCGTACCAGTAGATGAAATTATTCGATTTCTTGGTGTCAAGTATTTTGGTTCGCCACCAACTAAGATTGGTAGTTCGAGAAAACAGTTTTCAGTTGCCTTCTCCTGTACTGGCACCGGAATGCACGGAAGGATTTCGGCAGCTTCCCCTCGAATGCGGGCGGAATACCCTGGTCCGCCAGTCAGGATGTAGGCCAGCTGATTTGGGTCCAGATGTGCAGTTTGCATTACAATTTGTAATTCGGGTCTTCTGTTTGCACATTTAGTTAACAATAATTCCGAATATAGTTGTCTAGTATCAGTCTCGATATAATTAAAGACATGATAATATGGGGATACGGAATCTATCATATGACGTAACTGATTTAACGGCGGGGTTTCGCTTGGGATTTTCTCTAATTCCTTGATGAGCAAGCGCGGATGCTCTGTCTGTAACAGAGTTGCATTGCATACGCTATGCGGAGTGCTAGCGAATATAATGATATTATTATTTTTATATATCAATGAATAAGCAGTGGGATTTTTGTCAGATTTTATTTTCTTCACTACACCGCGATATTTAATAGTGTGTGCAGCAGTGTTACATCCCGAATGGAATATAGGTGACCAATAATTATGGTATCCGTCTTCGTCGATGCAATGCAATCCCGTGTATTTACAAGTACCGCCAGGTAAGATTATTTTATCTTTCAATGTATTTACCTTGATATAATTTTGCTTGAATGATATATGTAAATAATTTTTAGTAATGATGTCTGTTAAATTTTTAGCTATCTGTGACAGTGGAGTGGAAGCATTGCCAATGGGTAGCAATCTGCTGTTGACGACGTTTAATTTTAAATCATTAAAGGTAAAATTTTTAATTGTGACTTGTTTATAATTATGCATGTGAATGCATTCGTGTAAGTTAATCGGTAGATAAGATCTGTGTGTTTTGGTAGGATTATTATATTGTAGACTTCTACTGTCATAGATGACGTTTTCTGACTCTATTCTGCAAGATAGTACGCTAACATTAGCGTCTTTAGGTAATTGGATTAAGTCGATGTTTATTCCATGGAGTATGATCCTCCCCTCGGGCGTATTACAATCGTCCATTTCGAGTAGTGAAACGAGGGTGCCATTTGGGTGAGGCCCATTGCAATCATAGCCCATGAGTGCATCGATAGGACTGATCAGGATGATCACCGTGAAAATTATAGAAATCATCTGTAACATAAAGGTTGGTCATCCTGATTCTCTTAAATAAGCCTTTTTTAGCTTATTAGAGTGCACTATCCGAGTAGTGCCTCTTATCTCAAGAGTTACATTTCGATCCATCACTTCCAGTACCCGATAAGGCCCAAGATATTCAGAAGTGAATTTGCTCGTTTTTACATCGTTTAGCAGGAAGACATTGTCACCAGGTTGAAAAATTACTGGTTTAACGCGTTTGTCGTAATTTTGCTTGGATTTTTGCTTAGCTCTTTCTAAGTTTAATTTAGCTTTCTGTTGTAATCCTTGAATCTCGTGAAATAAATTGTTAAGTTGGTGGGAATAAGTTTCTTGAGCAGGCTCAGTATTATAGCTAGATGGGATTCGTGCTGGTGTACCAAAAATTAATTCGTGTGGGGTATACCCAGTACCTTCGTGCACAGAGGTATTGTACGAGAAACTAGCTCTTTCAATGTGTATATCCCATTCATTTTCTTTTTGTACAAAGCATTTTAAGTACTCAATTAGCACGGAATGTGATCTTTCGAGCGATCCGTTAGATTGAGGATAATACGCGGTGGTTCTGAAATGCTGGATTCGAAACTTTTTCGTAATACTTTTCATTACTTGACTCATAAAGTTACGGCCTTGGTCTGTTAGAATACTGCGTGGACAACCAAATCGGCAGATAAAATTATTGATAAAGGCTGTAGCTGTTGCTTCGGCGCTAATACTTGACAGAGGTGCATAGATAGAATATTTAGTCAATAGGTCTTGCATTGTTAGGATATAAGTATTGCCTGAATCAGTGGTTTTAAGAGGTCCTACAATATCAAGAGCAACTTTGTCGAATGCTTGACCAGGTGTATCGGTCAGCATCATTGGTTGTCTCGTTTTTTGTCTAACAAGTTTTCGTGTTTGGCAAGTAAGGCATTGTTTAACGAAATTTTGAATTTGATTTTTCATATCGGGCCAAAAATAACGTTTTCTAATAAGTCTGTAAGTTTTAGTGATGCCTTTATGTCCACCAATTGCTGATTCATGGTGTTCTTTTATTATGTTAATTCTATCTTCTACTAAAGGAGTAGTTAAGCCGTGACAAATATTAATAATGATAGGTTGTTCTGCTACCGCAGTTGTTAAACTTTCGAGTACTAGTCTCCATGGAGTTGAATCTAATATTTCAGTTTTCCTCACGCTAATTGACTTTAAATTTAATTCAGTGATTACATCGAGAAGCGAAGCGAAACATTCTTTTAAAATTTCGATATCCATCTGAATGGTTTTTCGTTCTTTCACGGCCAAGACAATTACGTGTTTGTCATTACAATGACTCAGCAAGTAGACGCGGGCTCTTCCGAGCATTAAATTGTCAAGAATTGGCAATTTTTCTGCATCGTGGAGTTCAATTGCTCCATTATCAAAAGGTCTCGTATCAACAGTGGTTAATACAACGAGATGATCGTTTCTTTCGAGCAATGATGACGGATTGTCTAGAATTTTACACAGGGCGTTAGAAATAAGCAATGATTCAAGATCTGGTTCATGCTCATGCTCACTATCTGAGAGTTCGAAATCGGAAGGTGGAGGCTCTGGTGGGATATCAGGTTGAGGTGGTGTTTCCTCAAGGTCTGAAATTCGCGCGTCTTCGTCCACGCTAGAGATCTCGATTATGTTTTTCTGCTTTCGCGGTCTCAATTTGTATCGCGACGGTATAGACGTAAGTGGCTGTGAGACCGTTTGGTCTGATGGTTCGAGGCGGATCATCTCTTCTTGAAATGATGCCCCTGGGTTAAAGCTGAATTCGCGATTAGATGACTGTGGGATCGGTTGTTTAATATGAGACTGTTCTTCACAAATAATTAGCGAGGCGTTCGATTCTTCAGAATCCGGGGGAGAGCCCAATTCCACACCGGAGCCAGACCTTAATATAGGCCTTTTTCGTGGACGCTCATCATCAGAATCGTTGTCGCCAGTAAACAGTGTACTTAATGCGCGGCGAACTTCGTGAGTTTGTGACTCAAATCGCGGTTTTTTCCTAATAGGCATTACGGAATAAAAGATTGGCTCAAGAATAACGGGATTTCTAGACAGTGCATCCGCGTTATTGTTACTTGTGCCTTTCTTATAAACGATATCATAATCATACTCTTCCAATTTTAAGCGCCATCGCGCGAGCCTGGACGTAGGATCCTTGACGCGATGTAGCCAGGTCAATGGCTGGTGATCAGTTACTAGAGTGAATTTTCTACCGTAAAGATATGGGCGAAAATGATTTACGCTGTACGTGATAGCAAGGAGTTCCTTTTCGATGGTAGAATAATTTTTTTCTGCTGAGTTTAACACTCTTGACGCGTAGGCGATTGGAAGGTCGTGGCCTATTTCGCCTTGACTTAGTACTCCACCGATAGCGAAATTTGATGCGTCTGTTGTAAGGACAAATGCGCGATTGAAATCTGGATATTGCAAAATTTGTTCCTTACATAACAATTCTTTTAGAGTATTAAACGCTTCTTGTGTAGTATTGTTCCATTTAAAAACTACATCTTTCTTTAATAAATTAGATAGAGGATTGGCGATTTTCGAAAAATTTGGAATGAAGCGGACGGTAATAACCGGCTATTCCAAGGAATTGACGAACATTCTTTATATTCTTTGGAACTGGAAAATTCTGTACTGCGGAAATTTTTTGCAGATCTGGGCGTACGCCATTTTCTCCGATTATGTGACCGAGATGTGCCACTTCGCGACGGAGGAATTCACATTTATCCGGTTGAAGTACTAGATTTGCGGATCGCAGACGATCCATTAACTTATTCATTTTTATTTCATGCTCTTGTAACGAGCTCGCGTATACCACAATATCGTCCATGTACACGAATAATTCGACCCCTTGTAAGCCAGTTAAAACTTGGTCCATTAATCGCTGGAAAGTGGCTGGGGCGTTTTTCAAACCGAAGGGCATTCGCGAGAACTCATAATGCCCGTGCGGTGTCGAAAAGGCGGTTTTATGCGCATCGGCGGGATCCATGGGTATCTGGTGGAACCCGCTAATTAAATCGAGTATCGACATATATTTAGAACCACCGAGTTGGTCCATGATATCGCAGATGTTCGGTAACGGATACGCGTCTCCGATTGTTTTTTCGTTTAACCGTCTGTAATCGATGACCATTCGCCATCTTTTATTACCCGTTGTATCAGATTTCTTTGGTACAATCCAAACAGGTGAATTATATGGAGAGTTGGAAGGTACTATAATGTCGTTTGAGCGAAGTTGGTTTACTTGTCGATTTATCTCATCTTTATGTATAGGAGGAAATCGATACTGTTTTGTGTGTATTGGTACATCATCTGTAGTCGTTATTTTATGCGTTACTACGTGAGTTTGACCGAGATAGTCGTTAGGTATGTAAAATCTATCTGAGTTATTTTCAATTAGTGTGACAATGTGTTCCTGCTCGAGAGAAGTCAAATGTTCAAGTCGGAGTAATTGTAATATTATAGATACTCTATCAGGATTTATTTTAAAATTATTTAATTCAGAATTCTCAAATTTTTCGTTGGGTTTTATCGTGCGACTTTGAGTGATGGCGATATTTCTACGCGTAATTTTTTTATTTTTAGTAACGGCAATTTCCTTTGTATTTATAATAGAAATTGCTTGATTATTATTCATGTTATGAATCGCTTTTTCTTGTGGGAGTGCTCTGCATGGCACAAGGGAGGGAGCTGGTGCACTCTGTGGTGCCAGCGTAGGATTAGAGTAGATGCCGCTTGGGCTAGATTTGTGAGAAAAAGAAGGTCCCATGAGGGCAGTCGCGCTTTCTTTTTTGTGAAAGGGGCCCGTCTGGGCTCGCATGCTTTCTGCATGGAGTAGAGTATTTTGAGTAATAGAAGTGCATTCGAAAGATGCATTGTAGAAATTAGGAGGGTTGGTAAGAGAGAGCGATTCATCGTTATTAGTATTAGTGTTAGTGTTTGCGGCGTTATCACCAGTGTTATTTGTATCGTCACTGTTATCACTATTAGTATTAATAGGAACATTTGTTTGGTTAATGTAGTTGTTTGCATTAGTAGTAGTATTAATTATGTTATTTTTAGAGGATTGTAATAATTTATGGTTTTTATTTTCAGGAGAATTCTGGTTTAATAATGGAGTGTTTTCGATCTCCGTAGAGGTCGGTAATTTGTCAGCAATTTGAGCGACTTCTTCGATTCGCAGGGTAGGTATCAGAACTTCGATCTCGTGATCGAGCGTATTAATTATTCGTATGTAAGCCTTGTCATTAATACAAGTTACAAGTGAATCTCCGGCGTATACTCTTTCGCAAATTTTTAGACGAGGAATATACCCTGTTTTAATTTCCGGGTTTGAGATTAGAACTACAAATCCCGTGTTAGTACGCGGAGGTACAACAATAGTTTCATATTTCTTAAACGGAAAATAGTAATTACTCCAAGTCAGATTTCTTTGTGCGTAATCGATATAGGCGTCGTGTTCTTTGAAAAATGACGTGCCTAGAATACCTTGTTGCGTCATTGGAAATTCATCTGGCACGACGTGAATTTTTACTGGAGTTTCTAATATATGGGCTTCGATAGAGCCTAGCGTGCTAACGGCATTTTCAGTTATGCTTGTTAGTTGTAAAATCTCTTGATTGTTAATAGTGATGTCACCGTGAACACATCCTTTCTTAATGATATTAGGGTGTGCTCCGATGTCCACCATAAAGGCGATCGGTCCGCGAAAAGAAGGGGACTCGACCTCTACGGAGGGAATATCTCCGGTGTAATTCCTGATGACGTAGAAGGGCGGTCTTCCACCGTGAGGATGGGACGAGGATTTCCTGGGCCTCGGGATGTCCCGTTGGCCGAGGCCTCTGTTTGGTTTCCCGAAAAATTGCCGGCTTTATGTGCCGTGGGATTATTAGTGTTACTGTTTTGATTAGCGCGATAATTATTATTTCCGTCACCAGTGTTATTATTATTTACTTTAATATGGTACTGTCGAGTACGACATTCGTTAATCAGGTGCCCGAAACGCTTACAATAGCTACAAATTTTCTGTTCGGTGCTACCTAGAGTTCCAGAAGAGGAACCAAAATTATTATTATTGCTTTGCGGGTTCGCCGCATTTTTACTTTGATTTTGATTTGTACGCGAAGCACGCGCTTGCTTTTCCCTAGCCTCCTCTCTCTCCAATCGTTTACTAATAATAATTACTTTAGCACAAGCGTCTGCGAAATTAGTATAGCCTTCGGCTCTAAGTTCTACCCGATATTCTCGTGGCAACCCCTCGTAAAAAGATTCTAACGCAAGGGCATCGATTGAAGCTATTTCGCTTTCCGTTAATTGACGGTCGAAATTTGTTTGATCTCCTTCTATGATCGCGGTTCTCAAATCTTTGATACGCCCGATGTAGTCTAGTATATGTTCGGCGGGCTTTTTGTGAATAATGCTGAGTTGACCGCGGTAATAATTAGCAGTTCTACCGGAACCGAATGTGCGCTTCAAGGTGTCTAAAAATTTATCCATTGTTAGGTGAACCTCATCCTCCACAGCAAGGTAAGCGTGTCCTGTTAACTTGTTTCTTAATGAGCGAACAAGATGGGCTTCGTCGAGAAGAGGGACTGATTCTTTCGCTCTTTTACAGGCACGAGCAAATTGCCAAACCGCGATATTTTGTCCATCGTATTTAGGCACTAATTCGAGCGCGTCTCTTATGTACGATCGCGAGTACGGCGTGTTGGATGGATAGGTAAATGCGCTTGGCATTGACGAAGCGGAGGGAATATCTCTTAGCGCTTCTGGAGACCAAAGAGGCACATGTTCGGGCTGTCCGGTAGATGTAAAAGTAGGAGGAGGTCTACTGCCTGCGAGAGTTTGGGTAAATATCTTCATCATGCTTTCTATATTGTCGGCTTTTCGCGTAAGCTCTTTTTCGCGTTTCTTGAGAGCTTTCATTTGTTTTTTAAAGTCGATGGGGTCATTGTATTCCCCCTCATCCTCGGAGGAACTCATTTTGAATAATTATTTGCAATTACTTAATTGAAAATATGTGTATTTAATTAAACGCTTGATTTATTTTTAGGTGCGTCAAGTTTGACGAAATAATTGAAAGGAGAGTATCGTGCGGAGAGTTTGAAAGGAGAGGAAAGGTGAGCAATAGCTGCTTCTTAATTTTATTTAATTGTATATATGTATATTTTACTCATAGTTAATATTGTATCTTTATTTTTCAGAACAGTGCTTTAAGGAGCATATCGCGTGCCATCAGATGGGTCATACATCGTTGTGTATGCCGTATCATCATGCAGCATCGACGCAATGGACTCGATTTAAGAATTAAAATCTGCATGTAAGCTGTTAATTAGCGATGTAATTTACTAATTAGTAATGTAACTTATTGATTATGTAACGTTACACCACGCTGTCATTTTTGATTTTACTTTTTTTTGATGATGTTATACTTGATTTGGTTTTATATTACAAAACATATACTTGGCGCATTTTTTTACATTTTTTATGTTTTTTTAGGCAGATTTCACAAAATTTTGCTTAGTATTTTGATACATAAATAATATATCACAAAAAAATATACTTGAGAGTAATCACAATAAACGCACTGTGGTACGTATTAAACGAAATCTTACATCGAGACCCCTTACGGAAATATACTATTATAACTATTAGTAAAACTATTAATAAAACTATTGAATTATTTGCCATAGTTTTTCGCGGATTATTAAGACAAACTATTACACTAAACTATTGAAAAATGATTTGAGCCCAATAGTCACTACGATTATATACTCGTATCAAATACGTATTGATAAATCAACAATTTAAACGTAATAAATTATAGTTTCCAAAAAAATATTTTTTTCTTTTTGTTCAAAAAGATTAAAAACAAATTAAATCTAAATTAAACATTTATGTACAAGATTTAATAACAATACAAATTGTTATTAACTTGTAAAAATGTAAAATTTCATGTGGAACAGCGTTCTACAAAGACGTCACAATTGAAAAAAAAGAAGAGCGAATATTCTTCTGGAAGTTACAAAAATTAGTTCCCAAAAATTTCATTGAAGTGCTATTTAGAAAGGCAGTTGCAGTGGTGCCTAGATGTAACGCCTCTGGCCGCATTCGACTCACGAGAAAATCACCCGCGGCGCGGCGGCATGGCCACCTAATGGAAGTCGCGCAAGCCGCGAAGGCGCGAAGACTGGCGTCGCGAAAAAGTTTTAAGACTCAAAACCAAAGCAAATCGCTTGTTTTTCGAGAACACGTAATATGTTTTTACGTGTGAAATAACTATTAATAATTGAATGTCTTGAATTTTAACCGTATTCGATATTTCCAAAATAATTTATAAATGTTTCTTATTTCATAAATAATATACGTTTTCAATAAATCTTTAATTAGCTATACCAAATGTGTTATAAAATACGTTTATTATTTGTTTAAGTATTGCTCCAACGAAAACGTATAAATATAATTTACGCTCAAACTTTTATTAACATATTTCAAAAGTATATTATACCTGGATATTAAATCCTATTTTTAATACGTTATTTAAAAGGACAACTTTTACAAATCATAAACATATTTAAGAAACGTTTATTTAATTAGTATATGATAGTATTTGATGTAAGGTTTTTGGATCTGCATAGAAGGGAAAACTGAACAATGACTACAAGTGAATGATTTTATTAAGACAACTGAAAAAACTGAAAACTAAAATGAAAGGTTAATACAAGGAACCGTCTCAACTCGACACGACAGAAAGACAGACGCAACGCTACCAGAAACTCCTTTGTACATATCATTACATCATCACACGACAAAGTGCGCTCCTCGTTTATTTCTCATACCAATCAGACATAAGCATATACAATGAGTGAAACTGAACGGACTTGACATCTTTGATTGTTACTCTTCAACATTTGGTAGTATTTCTATACGTGTTATAAACGTAAATACCATTCTGGCATTTTATAAACCATTTTTCAACGTATAAAATACGTTCCCTATTATATACGAGTATACGTAATAAGAACGATTATTATAAACGTATATTGCACTAACGTATAAAAACCGTTTTACCTATATACATATCTGTTATATACCTATACCTGTTTTATACCATACTTGCGTTTAATAAATGTATATAAAACGATCCAGTTCTTATTGAGTTTATTGTGAATAGTCGACTAATAATCATTTATATATTACTATTAAAAGTAGTGTGCTAGTGATTATTGAAAATAATTTGATTAATGAAATAGATAATCATTTCATAAGAGAACTATTGGGGATTATTGCAAACAATCTAATTTGGAATTAATAATCACTACAGTTAAAAACTATTGAGCAATGGTTATTGCAAATAACCTGATTATAAAATCAATAATCACTCATTCAAAAACTATTAAGAAATGATTATTGCAAATAATCCAATTAATGGATGTTACATAATCACTATTATAAAATAAATAATCACTATTGTAAGTCAATAGTGATTATTGGCTTTCCAATAGTTTATTTCCGTAAGAGATCTGAGCATACCCACGATAAGGGTTGAGATTGGAATAAGAATCAAGACATATAAGGACAGGATCTCAAACCAACCGAACACTTCAGCTTGACATCCAATGACAAGAAGCAACAATAACAGGAGATTAAAGAAGAAGACATCTCGCGACCTAATTACGAACTAAAGTCAAGATATTATTAATGTTTGTATGTGCCACAGGGCACATCAAATACAAGCTCTTTTTACGGCTCATTTTACGGCCAAACATATTACTGAATGTCCTATCTGGACAGATTGTAATTGCTAGGAGTTGAAAAAAATATATATAAAAAATTTTTTTTGGCATAAAGTCGCCCGGGTTAAGTGCCATTTGTATCTACAATTTAATTGTAAAAAAATAATTTTAAATCTCTAAATACAATTAGAAAAATAACGTGCTAAACAAACGCGTAAAGCTGTATAACTTTAGAATCCTTTTAAGTAGCTTAAGTGTATTCCAATTTTTATACCATTTTTTTTTATATCACAAAATTATATTAGAAATCACTTTTTTTAAATAATATTGTAGTATTGTATTATCTACAAAAAACTCTTTTTACTATTCTTGTAAATATAAATAATATCTTAAATATTGAGAATTCTTTAAAAAATACGTTGTTATTAAAAGTTGGTAACTTACCGGTAATTTTAATATTGTTTCGAGTCTTTGGTTAATACTTAGTCCTTTCTTTGGACGTATCAAGACGAATATTTCACGAATATCTGGGCAAGACCGTAATACCTTTTCAATAAAGGTTTTACCCAAAAATCCTGTCGCACCCGTCAAAAATATGCTTTGTCCAGCAAAAAATGCAGGAATCGATTTAGCTGGATCAATTGCCATCTTATTTATTACTTGTAAAGAACAATAGTAACAAAAATAATATAAACTTAACAATGCAACACAAGACGTGCTAATGAAACACTTGGAATCGTTACTTTGCTATGCCAATCGAATAAAGACATCGACGGTATTAATAACTGCTTTCTGTGCAAATGGAATTGCTATTTATAGGTGTACGAATTAAATTATAATAGTTCTCTTGTCGTTAGCCAATTAAATGAAACTAATTTTAATACAGGAAATGATAGTGCAATTGTAAAAATGCAACGTAAAGTTGGAAGAATAAGCAACACATTCAAAAATGCTCTTTATTATTTGTTAATAATGCAATATATTCAATATATTCACATTACCACCACTCTATACCAGCTAGGTGTTGCGCAATGAATGACTTAGTAGTCATTCGCGTGCAAGTCATCGCAGATTGAGCGGACTAAATTACAGGTTGCCAAGTTTTTGATGTTCAGACTTTTGATAATGTTAAGAAATACAGATTATATATTTTTGTTTTTTTCAAAAAAGTGAATTTTTGGTATTAATTTTTATTTTTTTAATAATACATTTTAAAAAATGATAAAGTTATTTATAAACTAATCTATAAAGAGAGACAAAGACTGCAAAAGTATATAATTTATACATAATTCTTATATTTTTTTTTATAATACATACATAATCTTATTTGACAATTGTCAAATCTTCATCAACTTGCTTCTTTATGTACACCATGTGTGGTACATTGAGCAACTTTGCCTCTGTGTATTTACTTATTATCTATTTTTATTATAATTGGAAAAATAAGCAATATATGAAAAAATATTCTTTATTTTTCAGAATAAGGTAACAATGTGTGATTCAATATGTATATTCACATAGCAACCATTCTATTCGAGGTGTTCCATAACGAATAATTTATAGCATGTAGGTCATTGTTACGGTGATCATTTGTCCTTTATTTCAAAGGACAATCCTTTATTTATAAGAGAAAGTTATATTATAAGAGAATGTTATCGATAACAAATAATAATTGGAGAAGAGAAAAATCCCAACATGAAGTTGACCCTCTTGAAGCTGGTATTATTTGTATCATATAAAATGCAATTATGAAATTGAACGGTAAACAAGGTCGAGTCGAGCAATTTTTAGATCTAATCAATAGTAAAGTAAAATGATATATCTAAGAAACAGATTTAATGTAATACATAAATATACTACATAAACATATTTCGGACTTACTTATCCTTCTTTAGTATGTTACAATTTTGAATGTGTCGCTTACATAAATATAATGATTTAGTCTGAAAACGTGGGGTGATGACCCGAGTACATAATTAAGCAGACAAAGATAGAAAAACATCCACATTAAGCAGTGTTTCAATTTTATTAGCAATCATCTTTTCTAGTTTATTGTGTCGTCAGATTATGTTATTAATGCAGTCGAGATCGAGCCGCCGATGTGTTAAGATTATACACAATGTTATCGCGCTTCCTCGATTCTGTTCAATATTCTCACTGCATTAATTACGTAATCTGACGACACAGACTAGACTAGAAAAAATGACTGCTAATAAGATAGAGACATTGCTTGATGTGGGTTTTTTTCTACATTTGACTGTTTAATTATGTACTCGGATCATCACCCTACGTTTTCAAACTAAATCATAATATTTATGTAAGCAATACATCAAAATTATAACATACTGAAGTAGGACAAGTAGGTCTAAAACATGTTTATGTAGTATATTTATGTATTAAATCTGTTTCTTAGATATATTATGATTTTAATTCATTACTGATTAAATCTAAAAATTGCTCGATTCGACCTCGTGTACTGTTCAATTTTTATTTTAAATATTTCGAGTTTTATGATAATTATTGTAGTTATGAAATTGTTTAGAATTTCATGATGTTTTAACCAATTATTATTCTTTAAAACAAATACATTTTTCTCAGAAATACATTAAAAAACTCATTATTTTTGTTAGAAAATATATATGTATAAATACTACATTTGTTAAAAATGTATAAAATATAAATATATGTACATAATGATAATTTTTATTATACAATTATATATTTAGTTGAAATTCAGATTGGATTCGTTTTCATTTTTTTGTTATTTCAAACCTATTTCAAATTTAAAGGACTTATTCGGTAGTCAAACCAGTTTAAAATTATTAGGAAATTGCAAAGTGTTTTATTTTGATAGACAACACAAAACAATTTTGAAATGCTTTGATTCCTAAATACCATAAAATGGTTTAGAAACGTTTAGGAATAAAGCCTGAAAATTTTGTCCTTTATTTTCTCAAAAGAAGTATGGTCACCGTAGGTATAAATAAGTTATTTTTTCATTAAGTATCTTCCAAGTTATAAAACTTGCAAGATACTTATATTGTATTGTAACTTTAGCCTTACAACTCAGAAAGTATTTAATAAAAAGTAACTTAAAGTATTTTGAAAAGTTCATGACACTAGCTATTAGATTCTGTAATGAAAAATAGTGTTTCATTAAAAAAAATCGATGTAACCTTGATTCGACCTAGACAAAGCCATTCAAGATCAAACCAATGATATTTTCTTATGTCCTCTTTTAAACCTTATAATTTTTATTTGAAACATTTTCCCATATCTTTTATACTTTACCAAATATTTTGATGTAAAAGTTAAAATGGAATATTTTTTAAACACAATCCATGCATGTTAATAACCCAGTAAACGGAAATGAATTGAAAATTTGTAATCCATTTTAAATCGTAAATACATTTTGTATTAAAAGCAGCAAGTAAGTCATTTCAATCGTATGTCATGGATTAAAATCAATTGAATCAATCGCGAAAACTCTTTTTAGATTAAAAAAAATATAAATCATTCTATTTCAATTTTGTTTTATGGATTAAAATGGATTAAATCGTCCACGTAACTGTCTTGGATTAAAAATAATAGAAATCCCGTAATTTCAATCTCACTTCATGAATTAAAATGAATTCAAGGAATTTTTTAAGCTTTAATTGGATATAAATGGATTCGTGTGATTATTGCGAAAACCAATTTCTTAATTTTTTAAATTCATTTCCGTTTACTGGTAAAACACGATGTCATGTCTATGTTAAGCAGCACAAAATATTTATCTGATTAAACAGTTGATTAGCTGTCGAATAGAATGATACCATTAAGAGGTCACAGCTACTTTTGGCGGGGATTTGACGCTCTAAATCTATTTTTTTTTCTTATGAAAACTGGATGCAATATTCACTGATAATTTACTTGATAAATACAATTATATACATAAAAAATTTATGCATTTTAAAATAATATTTTAAATAACTCCCTTACTTAATTGTTAATAATCGTTTAAAATTGCAATGACCTCAAAATTTATCTCATTGGCAAGCGCTAATTGACTTGACACTATTAAAGCACTGAAGCATGCATTCATTACTTACAAGGAAACACAGGGAAGTGTCCGCAGATTAAAACGAGTTTTTAATATGTTGTAGTACAGATAAAAATAAGGGACACGTATTTTTTTATACGTGCCCATACACACTTTAAGGGGGTGAAATACCCCTTTGAAGAAAATCGGTTTTTTTCTTTCGAAGCGTATACCGTCGAAACTATAAGAGTTAGAAAAAAATGTTTTAAATAAAAGTTGAATAGCTCGGAGAGTAATTTATAACAGCAAAAAAAAAATTTTTTTTAAATTTTTTTAAATATTTTCTCCCACCACTTACCTTTTTTCAAAATTTTTATTTTTTTTATAAGCAAAATAAAGTTTATTTTATTACAAATTCAACGATATATGATAAAGTTACGATACAACATTCCCATTTTCCAAAAATAATTAAAAACCTCTCTATACGCACGGTACGCGCACCCGTCCGCGCGTTTGTGCGCTATGGAAGTGACTCCCTCCGATTTCGACGTGCCTTTAATATGTTGTACAGATTAAAATAAGGAACGTATTTTTTTACATGTGCCCTAATACACTTTTAAGGGTGAAACATCTCTTTGAAGAAAATCGGGTTTTTTCTTTCGAAGCGTGTATCGTCGAAATTATAAGAGGTAGAGAAAAATGTTCTCAATGAAAGTTGAATGCATGTTTTTCTCGCATAAGATGACAAAAACATTTCGAGGACAGTCTGTGTCTGACATGAAAACGTAGACATCAAGAAAAACATTTACTACCAAATAAAACGACACTACACTGAAGAATAACAACAATTACGGTGTTGTAAGACATTAATTTCTCGTCTAGAAAATAATATGTAATTAATGTAAGTTAAACATTTATTTACTGGTCTACATGATTCGACTAGAATATTTGTTCTCTTCAATATTTTACAGATAAGGAGACTGGATTACAAAAAATTATTACTCACATATTCCATACCTTCACTATCTAACGCCAGCTTATCAACTAACAACAAGAGAACTAACATAAAACTAATTAAAAAATTAGTTAGATATTTCATCTTTTATACTGCATTTATATAATTCATTTAATGTGTTTATTAAATTCGATTAGTGTAGAAACATGCATAACCACGCTGCTGGCGCCTGCACTTTGGGTCATTTCCTTACATACGTAACTCTTGAATCTATACATGTCAATACTGCCGATACGTAAACATTCTATTTCAAGATAGGAAATGACCCAAAGTGCACGCGCCAGTAGCATGGTTATGCATGTTTCTACACTAATCGAATTTAATAAACACATTAATTGAATTGTATAAATGCAGTATAAAAGATAAAATTTCTAACTAATTTTTTAATTAGTTTTATGTTAGTTCTCTTGTTGTTAGTTGATGAGCTGGCGTTAGATAGTGAAGGTATGGAATATGTGAGTAATAATTTTTTGTAATCCAAGTCTCCTTATCTGTAAAATGTTGAAGAGAACAAATATTCTAGTCGAATCATGTAGACTAGTAAATAAATGTTTAACTTATATTAATTACATATTATTTTCTAAACAAGAAATTAATGTCTTACAACACCGTAATTGTTGATATTCTTCAGTGTAGTGTCGTTTTATTTGGTAGTAAATGTTTTTCTTGATGTCTACGTTTTCATGTCAGACACAGACTGTCCTCAAAATGTTTTTGTCATCTTATGCGAAAAAAACATGCATTCAACTTTTATTGAGAACATTTTTTTCAACCTCTTATAATTTCAACGATACACGCTTCGAAAGAAAAAACCCGATTTTCTTCAAAGAGGTGTTTCACCCTTAAAAGTGTATTAGGTCACATGTAAAAAAATAGGTCCCTTATTTTAATCTATACAACATATTAAAGGCACGTCGAAATCGGAGGGAGTCACTTCCATAGCGCACGAACGCGCGGATGGGTGCGCGTACCGTGCGTAAAGAGAGGTTTTTAATTACTTTTAGAAAATGGGAATGTTGTATCGTAACCTTATCATATACCGTTGAATTTGTAATAAAATAAACTTTATTTTACTTATAAAAAAAAATAAAAATTTTGAAAAAAATAAGTAAGTGGTGGGAAAAAGTATTTAAAAGAATTAAAAGAAAAAAATTTTTTTTTCGCTGTTATAAATTACTTTCCGAGCTATTCAACTTCTATTTAAACATTTTTTTCTATCTCTTATAGTTTCGACGGTATACGCTTTGAAAGAAAATAAACGATTTTCTTCAAAGGGGTGTTTCACCCCCTTAAAGTGCGTATGGGCACGTATAAAAAAATACGTGTTCCTTATTTTTATATGTACTACAACATATTAAAAGCTCGTTTTAATCTGAGGCGGACACTTCCCTGTATTTCCTTGTGAGAAAAAATTCGAAGACTCTCGATAGACTCTCCGTACACTTCATTCCCGTAATTTTCCGTGTAGCCTCTGCAGAATCTATTCTCAGAAGCCACCGAGAATCCTTCTTAGACCCTAACATTTTGTAGATATTAATCCTATCCCCACCTCGTGGCTGCAATATGGAATATACATTGAGAAAAAAATTTGAAGTATTAGCAAGCAAATGTTATTTGTAACGTCTTCTTCGATATTTATTGTTATAAAAAAATTTGATTGTGATAATGAAATATTCATTTCTAGCAAATAAACTATTTATTTTTACACATTCTGTAAATTCTCTTTAAATAAAATTTATTTTTTAGAAATGTATATTATACAGAATATTTCACAGAAATAAATATTTCATTATCACAATCAAATTCTTTTATAACAAATAAATATCAAAGAAAACGTCATAAATAACATTTGCTTGCAAATATTTCGATTTTTTTCTCACAAGTGATATTCCATATCGCTCACAAGCGATATTCCATATCGCAGCCACGGGGTGGGGAAAGGGTTAATATCTACAAAATGTTAGGGTCTAAGAAGGATTCTCGGTGACTTTCGGGAATAGATTCTACAGAGGGTACACGGAAACTTACGGGAATAACGTGTACGGAGATTCTATTAAAGGTCTAGCAAAAACATATTGAGGGTCTAGGAAGGGTATTTTGAGGGTCTAGGGAGAGTATTTTGAGGGTCTAGGGAGGATATTTTGAGATTTTATTCTGCCAGCGACGTCGAATCTGTGAATTGTGAGAAGGGTGAACGGAGAGTCGCCAGACTCCGTGTAACCTCCAAAGACGTTAAATGGGTAAAAACTGCCATTTGACTGAATGAACGGAGGTCGTACAACATACACAAATGCCTATTACGCCGACCCTCCGTTCTACAGTTGGCGCAAAGGATGTGCGATGTTAGGCGTTACGGAGGCTCTATATTTTTGACTCGGGACCGTACCTCCATATCTTTACGAAAACTTCTGTATTGCATGTCGCAAAAAATAAACATATAAAATCACAATTTCTTGATAAAGACCCTGTAAATGCTATATGCATCACGAAACGCAGCGTTTACCTGAATTATAGTCACAATATTGGAATTGATCCATTTTTTGTCCATTATTGGACGAATCATCAATTACAAATATATCGCAAATATTGTTCCACGAATACAAGTGCAATATATATTGACGCTACAGGCAGAATCGTGAAAAAATTAACAAAGGTAGACAAAAGTTTATCAAAACATATATTTTTATACCAAGTTGTTATTAAATACAATCACGCGCAATTCTCTGTTAGCTAAATGCTATCTGAAAGGCACACAACAAATAATATTCATTTTTGCCTAGTAGAGTGGTGTAGAATGGGTGCTCCATATCTACGCGAAGTTGTGGTTGATTTATCGAAAGCATTATTAAATGCGGTGATTCGATGCTTTACAAGTTGTAGAACAATGAAAAATTATGCAAACGCATGCAAAAGTAAAACTTGTTTGCCAAAATGTTATATACGTATAGATGTTGCTCACTGGATTAAAATATATGCAAACATTTTAAAATCTGTTCCACAAAGAATAAAAATTTTCTATATGGCTGCTATCGGAAAATTAATTATGTGCCGAAACACAGACGATGCAGTTGAAGTATTAAGAGCTATATTAATAATTTCATGATCAGAAACGGAAGGTATGTTAATGAATGGTGAAAAAACTACTTGCGAAAGAGAGAAGAATAAATTAAGATCAGTTCTAACAGGTTAGTCTATTTTTTGTTATTATTTTCTATAATTATAAATTATATGTTTTAAATAAATTAACATAAATTAATATGCTAAATATACTGATTGTCTTATTTCTCTCATTCTTATTATGATATGACATAGTTTCTTAAGTTCCAACGGAATAAAAAATCTCAACATATTTAATTAAAGGCACGACAAGTGAGACATTATTATAGATTTAAATATTTCCTTATGAATTCGTCGTCGAATATTATTCATCTGTATATATTGCCATAATATTTCATTATTACTTGATGTATCGTAGGTATCCTAGATTATGAAGATATCGAAAATTCAGGAAATAACAATAACAATAATGACATTATTGAGGAAGATGAAGTTGCAATTAACGAGATAGAAGCTAATGAATGGTCAAGATGGGGTAACAAATTTAATAGTCAAGTTGATCAAATATTAAATGAAGTCGGCGATCGAGATAATGCCCATTATTTTCCAACATTAGCAAAACGTTTATTACAAGACATTGCTATATTCCCCGTATGATCAAACGTGTGCCGTGACAATTTCGATTATGGACGAGTACCAGCATCTAGTGCAAATGTCGAAGAGAAATTTAATAAAATAAAAAATTGCGTTTTAAAAAATTATAGTGTCCCTATGAGAGCACATGCATTTTTGAAAATTTATTTAGATTATCTCCGCGAAAAAATAAAAATTGTTGACGCTGAGGGACAAAACAACTTAATAACATTAACTAATTCAGCAAATATTAAGGAATATGATGACATGGAAAAAATTAAAAATGAAAATACGTTACAAATTATAAATGTCTCACTCCAGAAAGATCAACCAAAGTCGTGCCTTGCTTGTAACAATGGTGATATATAGTGCTTCCGCAAAATGCAAGAAAATCTTGATCTTGTTTTGTCTTGTCTTGAAAAGCAAGACAATATCAAGATTTGATCCATGATAAAACAACCAAAACCAATATCAAGAGTGACAAGCCAAGAAATCAGTCCGAACAAGATCTTTTGCTAAAGATTTAGAGAAATCTTGATCTTGACTCACTGAAAAGATTATGTATAAAGTATTCCATAAAATCAGGCGCACGTTTAGTCAAATGTCGTAAGCGGCGTCCGAGGGAGGGCTTTCGCCGCGCGGTCCCGGACGCCGGCGCTTGCAGCGAGACCCGGCCGCGTGCTAACTTAACGGTGCGCGCATGCTAGCTTAGTATTGCATCACTACTGATCACTACTCGATACAAAAGATTCAAAAGGAAAGCTCTGTAGTGTTCCTCAGACGAAAAATCGAAAACGTATTCAAAATCGAGAACGTATATCCTTGCTGAGATTCATTGCAGCGGTGGTACACTCAGTACAATCTGTACAATTGAGATTGAAATACAAGTAAGGTTACTGGGAAAACGATTCTACCGGAGATTCTGGAAAGCTCTCAGTCCTGCACGGTTGTAGAAAGAATTTAACCTACAGAGACGAATCTCTCGGTTCCAGTGGCTCATCAACGTTCACGATAAGTAAAAAATCAACATTGATATTTTATCATCATTATTAGTCAGATTGACGCAGATTTCTATTCTTGGAATAAAGTCATAATATATTGCGTATAGAATTGCGTCACGGCACGTCGAGCGCAGGGGAATTATTCCCCTTTCTCTCTCTAATTTCCGTTCGTTCGAGCTATTGTAATCTGAAACTCAAATACGTCAGAATCCTTTTCTTTATAAAATACTTGCGTACTGAGATACATTGATTTTCGTATTCCTTCTCTCTTACTTGAGTACTGAGATGCATTTATATTTACATCTCTTTCTTTTACTAGCGTATTGCGATTTAATTAAATATTTACTTTCTTTGTTTATTTACGATCGGGAATTGCAGATACTTCCAGTTGCTTTCACGTTACGTGTGAACCGAGATTATATTATCGGACTAATTTCTTGTATTTATGTGTGATTGATATTATCTTATGAATGATTTATTTGCATGTAATCTTACGTTATATTATATGTTGTATTAATCTGATTTATGTGTGATTTCATATGCGATTACTTCTATATCTATTGATACACGATTTGATTCTATATATCTGGTGCGACAATTCTGTATTTATGTAAATTAATACGTTTATCATATGTTTTGATTATCTATTACTTACTTATGTCTTGATTTATTATAATAAGTTTGCAATCACATGTTCTTTATGCGATCTGAGATACACTTATTTATGTGAGTTTTATTCTTTTATTTACAATTTAAGATACTTTTATATGTTTGAAATCTTGGCCACTTATATGTTTTGAACCAGATTATAGTGCTAAAATCTTTGTTTTGCTTCAATCTGAGAAACTATAAGTTTACCCTTAATTATTACTTATTTAAGGAATTTACTTTCTTTAATGACTTCAGCAATATTAAGATGTAGTATTTAGTCATAGTGTTGCGCCCGTGCTGGACACCCGTTCGAACTGTAACTACAATCTTCATCTAACAGTCCTAACAGAAACTGATTTTATGTAAGTACAGTGTACAATTAGATTCTTATCGACATATGTGAGGGCTGTGTATAATCTGTGCATAACCCATAGATAATGAATAAAAGGAAAAGTGAGGAAACTACCTTAGCCTCAACGAAAAAATCGCAGTAAAAACTCTAATGCAGATTTAACTGAAGAAGTTGATAAAGACATTTGTTGTAATTCTAAGACTGTTAAGATGGGAAAGTACAAAGATGTTTTTCATTATACTGCAAATAAAAATAGCCAAAAAATCGGTGTCTGCCTTCTCTGCGAAAAAAATGGTTCATGTGTAGAAATATTGAGAACAAATGGAAGTACCAATAGAATAAAAAAATCATTTACAAACAAACCACAGGAATCTTTTCCAAAAAATGTTTCCACATGAGATTAAGCTACAAGCGAACCAAAAAACCATTCACCAATCCTTAGCAATAACTATACACAAAATATACTTAAGTTTTTTAAATTAAATCATTTATTTATAAATTTTTATATAAGTACCTACCGATTTATTTGAATAATAAGATTCTTTACTTTTTTATTCAATCGCAACTATTTTGACATTGCATTACAATGAAAATAAATTAGTTTTTTGTAAATAACTTGAATATTTTATAATAAAGTTTTTAATTTGATTGAAAGATATCATATTGCTTAAAGCAATAAAAATAATTCTACATTATTAATTTTTTTAATAAAACTAAAAATTCTTAAAAGCAGTAATATACGTTGATTCAGATACATAACTTAAATGCAATAACCTTGTTTGAATAATATAGGTATACAATATTTTGTGTATAGTGAAAAATATGAGTGATAAAATGATAATAAGTACTTATATTAATAACAAAATTATCTTAAATATGAATTAGATGAAAATTCTAAAATAAAACAAATTATATATTAGGAGTACAAATTGAAAACCACCGTTTTTTGTCAAAATTTGAGGATTGATTGTTGAAAAATGGTTACATACTTATTCTTGAAAGTATTGTCCATCGCTGGCCACTACTTTCTCTCACCTTTCGGGCAGCATACGAATCCCGCGTCGAAAAAACTGCTCGTCTTTTGCGGCGATCCATGAATCGACCCAGTTTTTGGCCTCTTCGTAATAATGAAAGTGCTGCTCAGCCAGGCCATGCGCCATTGATCGAAACAAGTGGTAATCTGAAGGGGCGATGTCAGGAGAATACGGCGGATGAGGTAAGACGTCCCATTTCAATGTTTCCAAATAGGTTTTAACGACCTGAGCAACATGTGGCCGAGCGTTGTCGTGCAGCAACATCACTTTTTCGTGTCTTTGCTCGTATTGTGGCCGTTTTTCCTGCAATGCTCGGCTCAAACGCATTAATTGTGTTCGGTAGCGAGCTCCTGTGATGGTTTCACCCGGTTGCAACAGCTCATAATAAATCACGCCGAGCTGGTCTCACCAAATACACAGCATGAGCTTCGAGCCATGGATGTTTGGCTTGGCCGTCGATGTTGATGCATGGCCGCGGTAGCCTCACGATTTTTTTCGCTTTGGATTATCATAATGGATCTACTTTTCATCGCCGGTTGCAATACGATGCAGAAAACTCTTCCGTTTTTGCCGTTGGAGCAGCTGTTCGCACGCGAAAAAACGCCGTTCGACGTCTCTCGGCTTTAATTCGTATGGCACCCAGTGTCCATGCTTTTGGATCATTCCCATGGTTTTCAAACGATGTGAAATAGCTTGTTGAGTCACGCCCAATGAATCTGCAAGCTCCTGTTGCATTTGAGATGAATCTTCATTCAGTAATGTTTCCAATTGTGCGTCTTCAAACTTTTTCACCTGTTCGGGACACTCCTTGCCTTCTACGCCGAAATCACCACTTTTGAAGCGTTGGAACCATTCTCGACACGTTCTTTCACTAATGAAAGCCTCACCATAAGTTTTTACAATCATTCGACGCGCCTCAGCCGCAGATTTTTTCGAATTGAAGGCAAAAAGCAAAACTTCTCGCAAATGACGCTTATTGGGCACAAATTTCGACATTTTCGATCACAAAAAAATATATAACGCCGATAAAAATTCACAACTGCAATGATAAGGAATTGTTGCCAGATGCCCAACCTTACATTTAAAATTTTTGATCTAACGTTTGGCGCCAGCATTTACCGCTGGCGCCATCTACTGGAAAACGGAGGTTTTCAATTTGTACTCCTAATATTTTATACATAAGATTAATAACATTGAAGAGTAAACATATACTTTTTATATATTATTCAACTTTTTTGAATAATTTTTTTTTATTGGTCGATGTATGCATTGAAATTCGGGCACTTTTTACAGTAGAAAATTTAAACTTAAATTTTTCGATTTTTTAAAGTTTCGTTTTTTATATTTTCAGATTAAAAAAAAAGATGTAAATATGGATAGAGTAACTGTTTGCTGGTTAGCATATAAAAACTTGCCTTTTAATTTTTTGGACGATTCTGTAATACAGAATTTTTTTGGAATAATCTATAATAACTTAAAATTGCCAAAAGAATTTCTTATGCATGAAAAAGTAATAAAGGAATTTAAAGAAATGCAGGGAAATGTAAAAGAAATTTTACAGAAAAATGAATTTAAATTATCTTATACTGTAGATGCTTGGTTTGGAAGAAATGGCAAGTCGTATTATGATGTTACAGTGCACTTTATCGATGACGATTAGCGTTTGCACTCAGTAGCATTAGATCTTGAATCAAAGGGCAAACATAAAGGTTCTGACATAGCTGAATTGTTTTTTAATACAGTAATATCATTTGGAGTTCAAGACAAAATTCAAGGTATTACCTTAGATAATGCTTCAGCTAATGATACGTTTGTGAAAGAACTAAGTACATTATTACAAAAAGAAGGTGTATCATTTGATAACAATAATCAACGTTTTCGCTGTTTGGCTCATATTTTAAATTTGGGTGTTCAGGACGTTTTAAAAATGATAAATTTAAATTCCCAATCAATATTAAGATTGATATTTGATATAACTACTGATGATCAGCTCATTGAAGAGCCTTGCAGTGATGATATTGATTTAAAACAACAATAATAATTTACACATAATTGTTTTATTTACATTTACGTAATAAATTACAATGTAAAATATTTAATTTCAGGTATACTTTTCTCTTACCTCGAGTTGCTTGTTGATGTGCACATGATTTCTTTTAAAAAATTCGCCGATTACTGCATTCAACGTATAAAATTACACGCCATAGTCAGATGATATTAAAATCGATGCTGTTACGATTCACTTGACTTTTAAAACCGAAAAGACACTACTCTTCGTTTGTTTTCCTGAAGTGAGCGATTATTTGCAAACATTTATAGGATAAGGTTATATAAGGTTATATTCGCATAATCACAGAACTAATAAAAATGACAGTACTAAAGCCCAAATTACACTAGCGATTGATAATTGCGATTGACGATTGGCGATTACTTTTTAAACCAATTAGAGCAAAATAGTCGGTGGCTGCTTTGCTCTAATTGGTTGAAAAGTAATCGCTAATCGTCAATCGCAATCGTCAATCGCTAGGTGTGATTTGGACTTAACGTTTCATGCGACGCGAGTGACCAAATACCGAACTTGTTTTACCGGCGGAATTTCGGTCCACTTTTCTCGCCCAGAGTTCCGTCTCCTTATCCTACTTCATGGGCGCGGCGGACTGTTCCGCGCTGCGCGAGAAACGACGACGGTGACGGCCTGAGTGACCTCATCTCGCGGGATGAACTTCCCGTGAGGTACGATGAGCCGGACACGGGAGCGGTGTCGGCGGGGTCGGTCCCCGAGAATGCTCGAAGACGCACGGAACAGACGGGTCGGATTGGCCGGACGCACGAGAATTCCCGTCGTCCGGCTGGATGGAAGGGATAGGCCGTGCGGCGAGAATGCCCACCGCACGGCTGAGCGGATCGGATTGGCCGGACGCACGAGAATGCCCGTCGTCCGGCGGATCGGTCCGGATTGGCCGCGCGACGAGAATGCCCGTCATACGGCTAAGCGGATTGGATTGGCCGCGCGACAAGAATGCCCGTCGCGCGGCTGAGCGGATCGGATTGGGCCGAGCATACCTGGCCTCTGGGATGGCGAAAATCCCCGTCGTACGGAGGCGGAAGCTGGGGTACGGGTACTCGAGGAGGTGCTTGAGTATGCCTGAGCGAGGAGGCACCGAGTATGCCCGGCGTAGGATAGGATCCGGTGAGATCAGATGATCTGGGAGATCTCTCGTTCGGTCGCCCACTGCCGCGGCTTATACGTATATGATTCCGCGCGGCTGGACACTCCAATCAGCGCGCGCTGTCGGACCGGCCGGAGTGGGAACGCTTGTCGAACGCGGCGCGTGGCATGTCGGTCGCGCGTGATATCACGTGGTCACGCTATCGGTAAGCTGAGCGTATGCACGTGCTCGGCTTCGGAGCGTCGGACGGTTGGTCGGTCCGAAGTGGCGGCACGGTTGGGGGGGGGAATGTTACAACGTAGTCGATAAATTAAAAATGGAATATAGTGTATTTCGAAATACTCGCAGGTGGTCACTCACGATTTTTTTCACATTATTAAATATTGCTGGAATTAACAACCAGATTATTTACAAAAATAATACAAACATTATAATAACCAGAGAAAAGTTTTTAAAAAATATTTTACGTGATTTAGATAGATAAATAAATTCTATCATTTATACAACACAGATTACATACTTGTAATACTTTATCAATAGAACTAAAAACATTAATGATAAACTTTATAGAAATATCGAACAAAGAAGTAAAGGATAAAGAAGTGAAGGATACAAATAATAACAAAGAAAAATATTTTAATTGTCCAAAATATAAAAACCGGGAAACAAAAGTATTTTGTATTAAATGTCGTAAATTAATTTGCGGGGAACACAAAATTACTATATGTACTATGTGTCATTTAACCGAAGAGAATAATGAGTAAATTTTTCATTTTATTAGCAGATAAGTAACTTAGAAAATTGTACAGATTGAATTAATTAATCAGTATAATTTACTAAATTTCTTACATTTAGGTTTCTTTATATTTTATATATAAAGACTTTTATATATAAATCTATTTATATATTTTATATATAAATAGATTTATTGTGTTTTAACAAGTTTTTAAATTTTTGCAAATGATTTATCATTAATATAATTACTGTAATTACTTTTAAGAGCCAAAATTTATATAATTTTTTATTTAATGTAGAAAAGAAGACATAACTACATGTACATGGAATAATGAAAAAATAAATAACTGTAGGTTATTTCATTATTTAATTTAATATAAATAATTCAATCTTATCTAATTTTCTCAACATTTTATATCGCTATTTTTATTTCTTTGCTCAATTTCTCTTTCTTCAACGATTATCTTCATGTAATTTAATATTTCCAAAACGGGTATATATTATGGTTACATATTACCTACGTAGCACATAATGGTTTCAAATACGTTTTTAAAACGTATCCATAGTTTTATAATCGTAAAGAACCATTAAAAAACGTTTAAAAAGAAACGTTTTTAAAACCATAGTTTAAGAAACGTATTTTTTACGTTTCTTCTGTAAAAAGTAATACTGTAAAAAACAATTTTCTTAACATTAAATAAAATAGAATTGTTTTTTAAAGTAAAAAAAATCGAGAATCTTTCTCAAAAATTTTTTCCGAAAATTTTCAAGCGGTCATTCATTCAAGTCGTAATCGTAAAAGAGTATAATTTTATATATGCTTATATAAATAATATGCTTTAATTATATGTTTCATCTTTTCAATAACATTGACTCGATAGACATATATATATTTTCATTGATCAATCATCAGGCATCAATTCGCAGCAGTCTTCCAGGTCAAGCAACGTTTGGCGAGGTTACGACTTGAATGGAGGTGACCGCTTGAAAATTTCTAAAAAAAATTCTTGAGAAAAATTCCCAAATTTTTTTTACTTTAAATAACATTTTTATTTTATTTAACGTTAAAAAAAATTGTTTCTGACAATTAATTAGAAATTCTACAAAAGTAGAAATTTAAAAATTACTTTATCCGTAAAAAACACGTTTCTATAATGATTTCTTAAACGTTATTTTATTGGAAAAGAAACATTTTAATTAACATTTTTTTGAGTGGACATTTTAACGCATGAGAAACGTTTCTAGAAATCGGTAATAAAACGTTTCGAAAAAACGTTTATAAAACGTTTTTGAAACGTATATGTGCTACTTGGAGTTTATTTTAATATTGTGAAAAACTGTTTTCTTAACATTAAATAAAATGAAAATGTTTTCAACGTAAAAAAAATTAAGAATCTTTTTCAAGAATTTTTTTCGGAAATTTTCAAGCGGTCACCCATTCAAGTCGTAATCGTAAAAAATATAATTTTATATATGTTTATATAAATAATGTTATAATTATGTTTTATCTTTTCAATAACATATATTGCCTTGATGAACACGTGTTAATACAAAGTATTCACAGATCATTGCCAGGCATCAATTTGCAGCAGTCTTACAAGTCAAGCAACATTGGGCGAGGTTACGACTTAGATGGGTGACCGCTTGAAAATTCAAAAAAATTCTTGAGAAAGATTTCCGATTTTTTTTACTTTAACATTTCTATTTTATTTAACATTAAAAAAACTGTTTTTGACAATTAATTAGCAATTTTAAAAAAGTATATAGAAATTTTAATTTCTTTAGCAGTATAAAAAGTTTCTATAATGGTTTCTTAAACGTTATTTTATCGGAAAAGAAACGTTTCAGTTAATGTTTAACTGAGTGGACATTTTAACGCATGAGAAATGTTTTTAAAAATTGGTAATAAAACGTTTCAGAAAAACGTTTATAAAACGTTTTTGAAACGTATATGTGCTACTTAGGTAACTTATGTGGCAACGCTGCACTAATACAGCGACACACATATAAGTGCGGCTCAGCACTCATATGGGAGCACTGTTCGGTACGCGCGTCATCGTTATCACTCGGTTTCCATTGCGCGTCTTTGAGTTTCGTTTTCATCGCACTTTTACGATTGCCCTATTTTCATCGCCTACTCCGTTTTTCTCGCGAGTTTTCCCTTGGCAACAAGCCTCCGTTTGCGCATATTCCCATCAAGCGTCGTGCGTCTTAGACAGGTGAATATTCGCGTTTCCGATTGTCTTTTTTGATCCCGATTTCTGCGCTGCTCTCGCGCTCCGCGATCACAATTATTCATAATTCAGTCACCGATGCGTGCGGACGTATCTGTACATTTTTTCATTTAAGTTTTTCAAGCGTGTCGATATTCTTGTACCCCGTTTTCGCAAAAGCTGTAGTGTGTTCAAAGTTTTTAAATAAAGTTATTAAAGAAATTAGAGAATTAGCCAGCAATTCTCGACCGCGCGTTTCTTGTGAATTATTTGGTGCGGAACGCGCGGACAGGGCAGAAGCCCCAGATTTTGAGAGCCATTCTCGAATCGAACATTTTTATGGTCCTTCGAGCCGGATATTCCGCTCCGGATTATCCTGCACAATATCAGAACATCGGCTACAGCGGATTCCAGCGGGTCAAGGCTTCGGGTGTCAATTGCCCATCGACACGACACGATCTCCTGAGCGTCGTTTTCCGGTCAGAGAAATTCACGGCTAATCGACATCGCAGTCAAACGTACACTGCAGCAATTACAACTCTTCCGGCCGAACGCACATTCGAGGCGGCCGGCGTTTCCTGAGCGCAGCTACGATTCAGAGCATCGGAGCAGGCATCTGGACGATCGGAGTACGTTTCTCCAGGGAGCCCTCCCAGAAGCTGACGACGATTCTTCAGCGGCATCTAGCAATCGGCATATCTTCACGCAGCGGCTCCGGCTCTCAGCGGTCGACTTCGCATGTATCGAGTAAAGAGGCACGGACATTCAGCGGTCGGCGTTGCACGCAGCCAGTAACGGGCATCCCGACAATCTGCGCATTCACCAGGAGGCAGTCTCAGACGACGACGTCACCCACGGGGAGAACCTTTCGGCCCTTCCGTTAATTATTAATTAATAATTTAGTAAGGTAAGAGAAACTGTTGTTAGTTGCCGACCGAGCCGTTTCTCTTTTATTTTGCATCGCGTGCGCCCGCGTCTTTCATTTCACTATGCCGAACGAAGATATCGCCGCGCTCAAGAAACAGCGCTCCATCATTAAAGGTTCGTGTACACGAATTAAGACATAGGTAGACTCAGTAGTCGCAATTTCTCCGTCAATAATCGCTCAACTCGAGGAACGAAAAATAAAGCTAGATCATTATTGGATGGAGTATGATAGGGTACAAACGCGAATAGAGCTCGCCGATGAATCAGAAACTGTCGATCGCGTGACATTCGAAGACCAATTTTATGCGTTATCATCTAAGGCTCGCAAATTAGTCGTAAAGGCCATGTCGGCGACGCGTACGCCGGGTCCATCCTCTCCGGTCTCGATAAGTTCTCGCGATACAGCTGAATCGATCACGCACGTCCGCCTTCCTAAATTAAATCTGCCTACATTTTCCGGGAAATACGACGAGTGGTTTCCCTTCTATGACACTTTTGTATCAGTCATACATTCCAACGTTACTCTAAATAACATTCAAAAATTTCAATATTTGAGGGCGTCTCTTACTGGTGACGCGAGTAACGTAATTAATTCTTTGGAAATTTCGGATGCGAATTATGAGGTCGCATGGACCCTCCTCAAGCATTGATACGATAACAAAAGAGTCATTGTTCAAAATCATATAAAGGCATTAATGGAATTGCCATCTATGGCGAAGGAAAACCACTTGGAGTTAAGATAAATTGCGGACGGTGCCGCAAAACATTTGCATGCTCTCCACGCTCTAAGACGTCCGACTTCTCATTGGGACGACCTACTCGTACACATACTTAGCTCTAAACTTGATGCGGTTACGCTCAGAGAATGGCAGTCGGCATTGATCGGCGCTGAATTGCCAACACTCCAGCAATTTTTTGATTTTACCACTCACCAATGTCAGATGCTCGAAGCTACTAATGGAATTAGCGCACCGCCTTCAAAGGCATCTCAGTCAGTTTCCAAACGCCAGTCCTCATGCACAGCAACTATATGCCCAAAGTGCAATTATTGCAGTGGCGAACATTTAATTTACCGCTGCAAACAATTTCTAGCTCTTCCAGTTCAGCGTAGAATCACGGAAATACGTAGCCGTAAGATTTGCGCGAATTGTTTACGATCCACGTCGCACGTAGCTAATAAATGTGCTTCGGGCAGCTGCAGGGTTTGTCAAGCCAAACACAATACTCTGCTACACTCATCTAGCTCCGCATCGGAAACATCTGAGCACAACGCAAATCCCGATGATACCAAGCCGTCCGGTTCTGCCACAGTTCTAGCGGCGCATGCATTGGGCTCGATTAACAGTAGCTTTAGTATACTATCAACAGCCGTCGTTCACGCCTTCGACATAAACGGCTCACCTCATTCATGCCGAGTACTTCTGGACTGCGGATCAGAAATTAATCTTATTTCGAAACGCTTTTTAGATACTCTCGGGATTATTTCGCGTCCGTCTAACATAACCATTTCAGGGGTAAACGGAACGATTTCTACAGCCAATCAAAAGGTCAATTTGAAATTGCAATCGCGCATAAACTCATATACAGCTACAATAGAGTGCATCGTCGCGGACAAAGTGACAGACAGAATGTCGGCACTCCCATTGAAGCGCAATAAATTCCTCATTCCCCACACGAGATCATCCCATATTACAAAAAACGCGGCTGGGCTGGATTTTAGCAGGACGATTGGGAGGCCTCGCATTGCCTTCAAGGGTGCATTCTCTTCACGCTTCAGTAACAGATACTCAATTACATGAGCAGTTGAATTGTTTTTGGCAATTGAACGACAGTATTATTCCTTCAGATACTCGTACATCAGAGGAAAATTTTTGCGAACAGCATTTCATCAGCAATGTCACACAGACCTCGCAAGGTCGGTACATTGTCAAACTCCCCGTCAAGGAGCATCTCATCAGTAATCTTGGAGATTCTCGAGCCGCTGCTCTCAAACGATTATTCTTTCTAGAAAGACGTTTTCGTCGCGATCCTCAATTAAAAATTCAATACTCACAATTCGTTGACGAATATCTTTCCCTGGATCACATGCGATTGATAAATGCACTGCCCGAAGGAAGATCAGTAAATTTTTATTTGCCTCATCATTGCGTATACAAGGTAACCGATCAGTCTTCAAAATTGCGCGTTGTATTTGATGCTTCTTGCAAAACAATCAGCGGTATCTCTCTAAATGATGCTTTGATGGTGGGCCCAGTCATTCAGCAGGATTTGGCATCCATTCTGACGCGTTTTCGTATTTTTCAATACGTTATTTCTGCCGATATTATCAAAATGTACCGGCAAATTTTGGTAGATCCTTCACAAGCAAGTCTGCAGAGAATTCTTTGGCGCAGCGATCCCAATTCGGATATCCAGACGTACGAATTATCGACTTTGACATACGGTACATCATCGGCATCATTCCTGGCAACCAGATGTCTCAAGCATTTGGCCGAACAACATGCTTCCATTTACCCTGTTGGCTCCACTTGTGTCCAGTGTGATTTTTACGTTGACGACATGCTATCAGGGGCGGATACGATTGAGGAAGTCAGTCGTATTCGGGATGAAACAATTCAATTGTTGCGTCGAGGCTCTTTCAAGCTGAGCAAGTGGGCTTCTAATTGTCGCAAATTGCTCGAAGCAGTCGACAACAGAAATGGCGAAGTAGTCAGCATAGATGATCAAAGTAATTCCTCTATTCTAGGAATTCAATGGAATCAAATCAGCGACACCTTTCATTTTTCATGCAAGCTTAATACTACTCCTGGAGTTGTATCCAAGCGTGTCATTTTATCAGAAGTTTCAAGGTTGTTTGATCCTCTCGGCCTCCTCGGCCCAGTTATTGTTACGGCAAAACTCATTTTACAAGAGCTGTGGCAGTCCGAGGTCCATTGGGATGAATCAGTACCTCAAGATATTCATTCTCGTGGGTCAAAACTTAGATCACAGTTGTTCGACATCAATCAGTTGCAAATTCCACGCTGTGTCAAGCCAAATTCAAACTCCACCGTCATTCAAGTACATGGTTTCTGCGACGCTAGTCAACGAGCTTACGGACCTTGCGTGTACATTCGCGTCGAGCTTGGACTAGGAAAATATCAATTTGAACTATTATGTTCGAGATCTCGCGTTGCTCCCCTCAAGGCCGTGTCTCTGCCCAAGCTGGAATTATGCGCTGCCGTTCTGTTGGCAAGACTGATAGGTGGAAGAGTCGTTAAGCTTCGCACGCATTCAAACATTTCTCTGGTCGGATTCCACGATCACGTTAAACTGGATAACGTCTTCGTCTAGGAAGTGGGCTGTTTTCGTTGCCAATCGAGTGGGCGAGATACAGCGATTGACCGATCCTGGAAGCTAGCGTCACATTTCTTCGTCAAATAATTCCGCTGACATTCTCTCCCGCGGCGTAAGCCCTATGGAATTAATCGCCGAGTCTAAATGGTGGCACGGCCCCGACTTCCTCCAGCTCGATGATAATCTCTGACCGAGTAGCAGTTTCGTTCACATGGGCGAGGATATGCCGGAAAGAAGGAAGACCGTTGCGGTCGTATCCGTCATTGGTGAGTGTATCGTTAGCAAATTAACAAGCAAGTTCTCTAATCTCATTAAGATAAGCCGTATTGTGGCATATTGTTTGCGATTTCGGAGAAATCGGCGTCCGGAAGAGCTTATTCGCTTGGTATCCCCAGACGAGAAGTCATTCGCACTCTCTATCATGTGTCGAGCCGTACAGAAACGGACATTCGTCGATGAATATAGAGCTTTGAGCGGTGGGAGCAACATTAGTTTCTCAAGTAATTTACTATCATTGTCTCCATTCATGGACGAGGCAGGTTTAATACGGGTCGGTGGCAGATTAAAAAATGCTAACATATCTTTCGACGCGTGTCATCCGATATTACTACCGCGCAGCGACAATTTAACTAGACTTATCATAGAGCATGAGCATGTTCGCAACTTGGACGTAGGGACGCAGGCCATCATGGCGTCCGTCAGACAGCGATACTGGCCGCTGGCAATACGATTAACAACACGAAAAATCATTCAAAACTGTATTACGTGCTTTAAAGCCAAACCACGTCAGTCGGAGGCCATCATGGGCTCGCTCCCGGCGAGTCGAGTTACGGGATACCGGCCGTTCTTTCGCTGCGGAATTGCAGGGCCGGTGATCTTGCGAGAGAGAAAGAGAAGAAACTCGCGAAATCACAAAGCCTATATAGCGATATTTGTGTGCTCCACTACGAAGGCGGTTCACATTGAGCTCGTAAGTGATCTCACGACCGAAGCTTTCCTTGGAGCATTCAGACGATTTATCTCGCGAAGGGGGAGGCCGGCTCATATGTTTTCCGATAATGGAACCACCTTCGTAGGCGCACAAAACCGACTTAGTGAATTCTACAAAATTTATAACGAGCGACAAATACAATCAGATATTAAGCGATTCCTTTATGATCAGGAAATTTCTTGGAATTTTATACCTCCTAACACCCCTCATTTCGGCGGGCTTTGGGAGGCAGCAGTTAAGTCCGCGAAGTTTCACATGGCCCGAATCATAGGCAATGCTCACTTAACATTCGAAGAGATGCAGACCTTACTCTGTGAAATCGAGGCGATTTTAAATTCACGCCCTATGACGCCTTTGAGTTCGGATCCAAACGACTTAGAATATATCACACCGGGTCATTTTCTGGTCGGCAGGGCTCTAAACAGTTCTCCTTACAGCGACCTAAGCAACGTTCCTGAGAACCGCCTCGTGCGCTGGCAAAGGGTAGAGCAGCTTCGGCAGCACTTTTGGCAGCGGTGAAGTACAGAGTACCTCCACTTCTTGCAAGAACGCACTAAGTGGAGGAGTAGCAAGGGAGCGCAATTATCACCAAATCAAATGGTGCTAGTAAGACAACAAAATTTAGCACCAATGCAGTGGGTTCTGGGTCGCGTCCAGGAAACTCATCCAGGGTCGGACCGGGTGGCAAGAACAGCCACAATTAAAACTGCCAAAGGTGTTTTCGTGCGTCCGCTATCGCGGCTTGCGATATTGCCAATAGACAATTGAATTACGGCAATATCAATGTATTTTTTAAACTTTTGTTCTAAATTTTGATCACAATTCATTCATATTTGTCAAAATAGCATATTCCCGCGCGAGAGCTAGAGTGTTAAGCGCGTACTTGTCACACCTTTTTTTTTTTTTGAAAGTTGGTCCTTTCAAGGGGGGCGGCATTGTTCGGTACGCGCGTCATCGTTATCGCTCGGTTTCCATTGCGCGTCTTTGAGTTTGATTCGTTTTCATCGCACTTTTGCGATTGCCCTATTTTCATCGCCTACTCCGTTTTTCTCGCAAGTTTTCCCTTGGCAGCAAGCCTCCGTTTGCGCAAATTCCCATAAAGCGTCGTGCGTCTTAGATAGGTGAATATTCGCGTTTCCGATTGTCCTTTTTGATCCCGATTTCTGCGCTGCTCTCGCGCTCCGCGATCACAATTATTCATAATTCAGTCACCGATGCGTGCGGACGTATCTATACATTTTTTCATTTAAGATTTTCAAGCGTGTCGGTATTCTTGTACCCCGTTTTCGCAATAGCTGTAGTGTGTTCAAAGTTTTAAATAAAGTTATTAAAGAAATTAGAGAATTAGCCAGCAATTCTCGACCGCGCGTTTTCTTGTGAGTTATTTGTTGCGAAACGCGCGGACAGGGCACAAGCCCCAGATTTTGAGAGCCATTCTCGAATCGAACAAGCACTAACGTTCGTTTGTCGAACGAGAGCAATAGAGAGTTAAGGCAATGCTGGACTGACGGTGAAACTCACTCGACTTCTGTACTTCAGATTGCTGCAGATTTTTCTTCTACTAACTGTGGGTCGCGCGTGAGACAAAGAGTAAGGGAAATAGGCTAGCGCTCTTTGTCAAACGCACTCATCTTTTCTTGTTCTTTTGACTTTAGCATCTCTAATGCAATATCGACTAACTAAACTAGTGCTCTGTCTCACTCAGTGTCACTCTTCACCGCGTCTCACATCGATTCTGCACGCACACATAAACACGATATTTTTGATTGGAAACATCTTTTATACTAAAGCTTCTACGATCGTTTTGAAAGCACACTAACAATCTTACGTGTACTTCACAGTACGCTGGATGGTTATTTTGTAGGTACAAAGTCTAGAACTTTTATACGCAATGTATATTGTCACTAGACTACTACAGAAGCACATAGTTTTGTAACTTTTTTCCGTTTTTTCGTGTCAAATTGTAGCCAGCGTATTATGTTTTTGTCAATACTTTAATTGTAGAGAAGGATTTATCATTCTGTGAATTCAATAAAAAGTTTACTAAAATTAAAAATAATAGTGTTCAGTCGGTATCTTCAGTATCGCCTTAAGGGGATGCTAAAGTCGTCCTTTTTTACCGATTAAAAGCGGTAATTTTTGCAAACGCTGTTTTTCTAATTACAGATTTAAAAATCCTTCTCTACAATTAATGTATAGACACTAATGTACAATGGAGGCAACGATTTAATAAGAATTATTTAAAAAAAACTCCCGACTGCTGCCAAAAGTTAGCTTTAATAAAAAAAATTAAAAAATTAATACAAAAATTAAAAAGATAATTAAAATTAAGAAAAATTAAAAAAATCAAAAGTTAATTACAAAAATTACAAAATTAATAAAAAAACAATAAAATTAATAAAAATTAATTAAATTAAAAAATTTATTAAAAAATTTGAAATAAAAAACAAATTTACATAAAAACTAAAAAATTAACAAAACTTAACAAACTTATAAAAATATTGCTTTAAAAAGTTTGAAATAAAGATCAATTAAACAATTAAAATAACAACAAAAAATATAACTACGGAAACTAAAAAACAGTTTTAAAAAATTTTAAATAAAAATTAATTAAAGCAAATACTAATACTTGAATTTTCAAATTTAAATTATATCATTAGTACATTATTGTACTCTTACGTCCAGAATTCTCGAAATAAGTCTCTCGGGTCGGTTGGCAGGTAGAGACTTAGGGAAATAATTCGAGCGACGTAGGAAGGACGGAACAGGCCTAATCTCTCGCACACATGTCTCCGGGCGAGTGCGACGAGTCGAATGCGTCAGGTGAGTCAGAATGTAGGTCAGGTGTCGAGATGACGACCTATGACTCTCATTCAGACTCTTGCATTCGTGTAGTCCTTATTTTACGTAAACGAATTGAATCGCTTTTACGCGGGATCGGACTAAGTGCAATTTTATCGGAGCGGGAAATAGAGGTGATTGAAATAAAGAGAAATTATTGAAATTAAGAATTACAATTTATTTTAACATAATAAAAGAAATAACCAATTACAATGATAGGTGATGACTAAAATAATAATTATTAATTTACAAATAACATTTTTGTTAGTAGAAAACATATATAATAAAAAGAAGAAAAATCTTATGATCTTAATAAAAAATGTAATTATACCTTAAATTTTAATTGGTTACATTCGTGCTTAACGATATATAAGTGTGCATGTGTAGGTGTATTTTATGATCAAGGGATTTTTAATTGTCCAGGTAGGCTTTGGAGCGAGTCGAAGATTTCTTCAAATTCATTGAGTACTCTTCGATTCGCTTCAATATTTTCATTTACTATATTCTCTACCTGTTCGAGAGTAAATAATGAATCGGAATGCGGGTTTTCTTGGGGAAACTCTAGCGCGGGGGAATATGGATCTTCCGGAGGTCTTCGAACAGGTGAATCGGAATTACGATGAAAAAATTCGGGGGAAGGTGTAGGAGGAAAATCCGTAGGAGAAAAGGTTGAATCCCGAGGCGATGCTAAGGGCTCTGCAAAAGGATCGAAGGTACAAGACGGTGACCCTGGTGGTTGTTTAAAATCTGGTTCTACATGAGATCCAGGAGAGTAAGAGGGGGAAGGATAACGACAGGGGGAAAGAGAGTGTGATTCGGGGGACGGGTTTGAGACTGGCGGAGATGAGTCGGTCGGTTCGTCGGAAGTACTCAAATTAATTAGAGCGTTAGGCAAAACAGAAATTTTTGCTCGCTGATTGCGTAATTTTCCGCAGAGCGATAACGATGCGCCAAGCCTCCGGAGCTTCTTATTTCGGCGATTCCGACAGTTCTTAATGGCTCTTCGAGTTTTATGGTCAGGGACTCGCTTACGCACTAAAATGAATTTGAGAATTAAGGCTACGTTCTCTCTTTCTTATAAAGGGAAATAAAATTTATATTATAACTTCTTGAAAGAAGAAAAAAAAAGAAAAGCAAAAGGAAAATGTTTGAATTAATAAAAGGAACGGAATTCTTCGTTTCCGCTGGAAGCAAAGAAAACTGCGAATTCAATCGAACGAGAGTTCGATTGTATCCAGCAGGGAATAAGGAGAGTCGCGGACCCAATCGCGAGAGCTCGATTGTATCCTGCGGGAAATAAAGAGAGTCGCAGACCCAATCGAAAGAGCTCGATTGTATCCTACGGGAAATAAAGAGAGTCGTGGACCCAATCGAAAGAGCTCGATTGTATCCTACGGGAAATAAAAAAGTCGCGGACCCAATCGAAAGAGCTCGACTGTATCCTGCGGGAAATAAAGAGAGTCGTGGACTCAATCGAAAGAGCTCGACTGTATCCTGCGGGAAATAAAGAGAGTCGTGGACCCAATCAAAAGAGCTCGATTGTATCCTACGGGAAATAAAAAGAGTCGCGGACCCAATCGAAAGAGCTCGACTGTATCCTGCGGGAAATAAAGAGAGTCGTGGACCCAATCGAAAGAGCTCGATTGTATCCTACGGGAAATAAAGAGTCGCGGACCCAATCGAAAGAGCTCGACTGTATCCTGCGGGAAATAAAGAGAGTCGTGGACCCAATCGAAAGAGCTCGATTGTATCCTACGGGAAATAAAGAGAGTCGTGGACCCAATTGAAAGAGCTCGATTGTATCCTACGGGAAATATAAAGAAGGTCGCGGACCCAATCGAAAGAGCTCGACTGTATCCTGCGGGAAATAAAGAGAGTGAGAGTAATAGAGGGAGGAAAGGAAGGGTGGTGGAATAATACTGAGTATATGAGTGTTTTGAAAAATATAATAAATATCTTATTAGAGAGAGAAGGTAGTCTGAAAAGTAAGAAATAAAATAATAATAATGGACGGCTGAGACTTACTGTTGGGTGAAGTTTTGAAGGTGCGAACGATTTAGTGGTTGGCGGAGCGGATTCAGCTTACAACGGCGGACGGTTGGTCGACGGTTGGCACTCAGAGTGTTCGGATCTCACAATGCCGCGTCAAATTTAAGTACGATAAATACGAATCCGAACGTCACAAACTCGGACATATAATGTCACGGAATGTGCGCCGGATCGAACTAGAGTGAATCGCGAACGAAAAATGAGCGATTGATCAGAATGAAAAAGGTGCGGTATGTGCTCGTAAGTGACTGTAAATGACTATAAGAAAGTAAGTGCTGAGTAAGTGCTTAGTAAGTGCTGAGTAAGTGCTGAGTAAGTGCTCGCGAGCTCCGAAGCTCCTTCCTTTTATACCTGATTCTGCCTATGGTTCCTATGGGATTTTAATCCGCAAGTGTACCGTCTCTTATTATTGCCCACGCCCTACCTATTGATTGCGCGACAAGTGTTTCGAGTCGGTGGGGTCAATCATCCGCGTTTCAACGCTTGCTTCCGCCCAAAATCGGCACGTGTCAAGGGTAGACCAACCGTATTGACTCGACCGGACAATTTTAGCGTATCCGCGCGATTAAGATTGGCCATCTTTTCGCAATTTTTCGGTTGCTTGGCTGCATCGATTTCGAAAGAAAAGAATTGTTACTCCGCAGGACGTAACAGTACTAATTAAAGATTAAAATTAAAATTTACACTTTGTTTAATGTAATACTTTTTTTTCAATAATAAATTATAATTAATCAGCAGTTGGGAGACGCCACGTTGAATAATAGATATAACATTACATTATATGTTGAATAGTGTTACGTCCGTCGGTTACACAAACACTCTCGCGCGCTCTCACACAAAAGGCACTCGCGTGCGATAAATAATAACGCAGAATCTTCGAAAAACTCCAACGTTTTATTCTACACGTCTGTCACCAAAACAAGGCTTCAGACCTCAACAACACGAACATCGCCATTCATAGACAAAAGATGTTTATAACATAATTCACGCCTATACCGGGCGTAACACTGCCCCCTTTCTTTAGGTTGTCGTCCCGATAACCAACTAAGGACTTCCAAAATCTTCACGACCTCTTGCTCTTCCCCTAGCTGCTGCAAAGGGATTCGAAGCTGCGTGACTTCGTCCACAAGACGTCATCTTCCTGCTTAAGCTGTAGCTCGTTCTTACTCTTCAGCTTGAGTTTTGAGCACTTCTTCCTTCATTCTTCGGACAAGGGGGGGAAATTAACTCTCGAGGACCCAACGCCTTAAGGGCTCCCTATGTCCCCGCCTCGGCATTTGCCCTCAGGCCCTCGGAAAAACCTCGATTCAAAAAAACCGGGGCAAGGCGGTCTTCTTAACACAAAGTTTCGACGATTCTTCACAAGAAAAACTTCATTTCGCACGAATCCCAAAACTGAAATTAAACAAACTCCAACGAGTATCTCACTTAAAATAAAAATAAACCTGCAAAAGAAAAACTTCTTTTAGTCACGAGTTAACAATAAAATTCCCACGAAGACACAACTTTTCGCCCTAAAAATCGAAACTTTTTTCCCAATTTCCAAAGAAAGAACGATTCCCCGAACCCGTCCTCCCAGGCGTGGACTTCCAGGGAAGCACAACTCCCTCTCTTTCTCTCTCTCCCTCTCTCTCTCTCTCTCCTTTCACAAAGATTACCTATCTACGAACAAAGCTAGCCTATCCAAGTGAACGATTTTATTCTTATGCCTATTCGATTTTCGTACACAATAAACTACCTCATTGATTTTCTTAATGACCTCATAAGGTCCTTCCCAATTATTTTGCAATTTAGGGGCTCTGCCAAGAATTCTTCGAGAATTATATAACCAAACTTTCTGACCAGGATCGAAAGTTAACCGCCTATCCCTTTGATCATACCACCACTTCAACTTTTGAGATTTCAATTCCAACCGTTGCCTAACAACGTCATGAATTGAAACCAATTTTTTCCTTAGTCTAGAGAGATATCCTCTTTCTAACTCCGAATCTTCTCCTGAAGGAAGTCCACGAAGAAGATCTAAGGATAATCTTAATTCTCTACCCTGACATAACTCAGAAGGAGTGAAACCAGTAACTTCATGTTTCGACGATCTATAAGCTAACAATCCAAGAAAAATCCAACGATCCCAATCTCTCTGATTTTCAGAAACAAATTTGGCTAAGAAATTTAAAAGTGTTCGATGCTGACGTTCTACCTGACCATTAGATTGAGGATGAAGTGGAGTAGTACGAGTCTTTCTGATTCCCAATAAACTAGATAAATCTTGAAATAATCGAGATTCAAAATTTCTGCCTTGATCTGTATGAATTTCCAAAGGAACGCCAAATCTAGAAACCACTTGGTTAACAAAATTTCTGCAATGGTACTCGCCTTAATATTTCCAGTAGGAAAGGCTTCAACCCATTTAGAAAAACAGTCAGTTATGACTAATAAATACTTTTTTCCAGATGAAGAGATCGGAAAAGGACCTAGAATATCCATCTGAACTCTTTCAAAAGAAATACCGACATTATAAATCTGAAAAGGAGATTTTCCTTTTTCAGAAGGCCCCTTCTTAGCTAAACAAACCTTACAAGTTTTACACCAATGTTCGACATCTTGCTTACAAGTAGCCCAATAAAATCGTTTTCGGATCTTTGCCAAGGTCTTATTCACCCCAAAATGACCTCCAGAAGGAGAATCATAAGCTTCCTCTAACACTTGTTGAATAAATTTTCTTGGGACTATTGTTTGAAGAATTTCTGTATGTAAATCCGGAGAAATCCATCTTCTAAATAACACTCCATCTTTGAGAATCAAAGAATCCCACTGAGTCCAATAAACTTTTGAAGATGAATCATTAGCAGCTATTTCCTGTCGAGAAGGACGAATACCAATTTCCTTGCCATGATAAATATTGACGATAGAGTGGTCTTCCAATTGAGCCTCCTTCCAATCTATAGACTCCCCTTTCTCAAAAACAATTCTCCCTAAAGAATTATTCTTTACCTTGTTTCCTCTCAACTCTATTCTTTCACAATATTTGCAAGAAAATTCAGCACAAGGACGCCTCGACAACGCATCAGCATTACCATGTAATCTCCCTGCACGATGAATTACTTCAAAATCATACTGTTGAAGACGTTCCAGCCAACGCGCTAACTGACCGTCAAGCTCTTTAAACGATAATAACCACCGTAAAGAAATATGATCTGTTCTAACTAAAAACTTTTGTCCATAAAGGTAATGATGAAAATTTTTAAAAGAATCGATGATTGCTAAAAGCTCACGACGAGTAACACAATAATTCCTTTCCGTCTTACTCAATACTCGACTATAAAAAGCGATTACCTTTTCCCATCCTCTTGTTTTTGAGATAAAACTGCACCAATGCCATGATTGGAAGCATCTGTGTCAAGAATAAATTCTCCTGTTTCAGAGGGAAAAGATAAGATTTGCGAAGACATTAAGAACTGTTTAAGTTTAAGAAAAACCGATTGACATTCCTCATTCCAAATAAATTTAATTTGATTTTCGGTCAAAACAAATAAAGGTTTAGCAACAATGGAGAATCCTTTAACAAACTTCCTGTAATAAGAACAAAAACCAAGAAAACTGCATAACTGTTTTTTATTATGAGGTACAGGCCAATTCCGAATACATTCAACCTTCTCAGGATCAGTAGAAATTCCATTCTCCGTAATAACATGACCCAAGTACTTAACCTTTCTTCCGAAGAAAGAACATTTCTTAGGATTTAATTTTAAATTCACTTTTCGAAAACGAAGAAAGACTTCCTTTAGATTAGCTAATGAACCTTCAAAAGTGTTACTGAAAATAATCACGTCATCAAGATAAACTAAACACATTTTATTTATGATTTGATGAATAACCTTTTCCATTAAACGCTCAAAAATCGCCGGAGCATTGCATAAACCAAAAGGCATAACAGTAAATTGCCACAGCCAATTTCCAACTGAAAAAGCTGTCTTTTCTCTATCTTGAGAACGCAATTTTACTTGCCAATAACCACTCTTCAAGTCCAGGGTCGAAAACCAAGAACTTCCGGATAAACGATCGAAAAGACTATCAATCCTAGGCAAAGGAAAAGAATCTTTTTTTGTAATAGCATTTAATTTCTTATAATCCACACAAAATCTAAGAGTTCCGTCCTTTTTCTTAACTAAAACAGCAGGAGAAACCCAAGGACTATAAGACTCCTCAATAATTCCCTCGCGTTTCATCTCTTATAAATTTTTTTCTACTTCATCACGCAAATGGAATGGGATTCGTCTAGGTGTCTGTTTAATGGGATCACTCTTTTCTAAGTTAATAGAATGTTCAACGATTGAACAATTTCCTGCAATTACCTCTTCCGAAAAGACATCCTGAAATTCCCTCAGAAATTCCGCAAAATGTTTTTTTTTGAGAAGAATCTAATTCAGAAGAATTTCTTTCGAAACAATCTAGAAGAAAAGGTGGAACGTTAAAATTACTGATTTGAGCACAAAAAGAATTTTTTAATTCTGGTAAAGTTTGTCCGAAACTTGAGACAAAAATTTCCCCATAACCAGTTTTAATTAAGAAATCAGCTCCCAAATTACAATCATCCTTGATCTCTGCTACAAACATTGGAAATTCCAAAGAATGCTTTCCTAAAGCAACTTTTACTTCGAGTTTAAAATCTACGGGAACTTCCTCCCCAGTAGGATACTTTAAATTGCAATCTCTAACGAAAATCTGTTGCTTATTTTTCTTAACAAACCTTCTACTAACAAGGGCACCACACACAACCCGGGTCACCGATTTTGATGAAACTTTACAGTTATGTAGTATTAGTATAGAAGTACTAAATGCTAAACGGAGACGATGCACTACTCAACCGTTGACGTGAAATCGTTGTTTGAATTTCACCATATAGCTTTAATACCGTAACATTGAAGGAGTTTGGCAAGTAGCAGCGTGGTGTGGCGAACAGCGCGAGCGCCTATAGTTTTGCAGGTCGCGGCCGTCGCGAGTTCGAGTCCACAAGTTTTTTCTTTTTTTTCTTTTACCCAGTACTCTTATTGTTACAATATATATATATATAATAAAATATATAATAAATAAAAAAAAAATAAAAAAATTGGATTTAAATTGGATTTATAAAATGTTCGTGGTGTAAATCAGTTTTATGTTTTACTTGTTTTTATGATTATTATCACCCGAAAGTGTGCAAAATTACAGAGCAAGACGACGAATAAATTCATTTGTAATTGTTTTTGTACTTACACATAAATAAATATGCATATTAACTCTCACAATCAAATATATCATATAAATATCTCGCCATCCATATAAATCTATGTGTGTATATATATATATATATATATATATATATATATATATATATATATATAAATGTATATAAAGTAAACTAACAAAAGTTCGAATGCAGAGAAGATTTTTTGCGTATTATTATATCTATATCTGTGTATTATTTATTATATATTTTATTATATATATATATATATATATATATATATATATATATATATATATTTGTAACAATAAGAGTACTGGGTAAAAGAAAAAAAAAAAAACTTGTGGACTCGAACCCGCGACGGCCGCGACCTGCAAAACTATAGGCGCTCGCGCTGTCCGCCACACCACGCTGCTACTTGCCAAACTCCTTCAATATTACGGTATTAAAGCTATATGGTGAAATTCAAACAACGATTTCACGTCAACGGTTGAGTAGTGCATCGTCTCCGTTTAGCATTTAGTACTTCTATACTAATACTACATAACTGTAAAGTTTCATCAAAATCGGTGACCCGGGTTGTGTGTGGTGCCCTTGTAAGAATGGAAACATCAGAACCTGTATCTATGTCAAAAATACAAGGCTGATCATCCACGAAGCCGCGAAAACAAAAATTATTGTTTTGCACGCAAAAAGACTTTACAGGAAAATTCTTTTTTTTAACCTCTAATTTCTTCGCCGAGCTTTGCAAAATTTCTCTGCAAAACTCGGCTATTCCAAGTTTCCCTCTTTCCTAGTAAGTGAGAGTGAAGGACATTCTGAACGAAAATGTCCCTTAGAACCTCATTGCCAACATTCAACATCCTTCCGTGAAAATCCCACTTTTTCCTTGAAATTCCCATTTTCCGAGTATCTATTTTTAAAATCTTTTCTCCCTGTGTTTTTCCGCAAAAATTTTGATTTTTCCGAAAATTTAGAAAAACTACACTACTCAAAAAAAAATAGGGAACACTTTCCAGACACCAAAAATTAGGCTATTTTCAAATGACTGTAACTCGGTGAAAAATCATCGTAGATAAAAAATAAAAAAAGCATTTTGAAGCTTGAAGATTCAACTTTAACATTCTATTAGCAGATTTTCAAAATTCTTTTAACTTCCTTGTCTTATGCAGTAAAATAGAACACCCTGTTTTGTTCCTTAAATTTTCGTATCTTTGACAATTTGCAGTTCGACCAACAAATTTTTTTCGAATAATTCAAGTAAAGCTTCATAAATTACAACATTTTGCCTGCAAAATGCTTTTTCTTAAATTTCTCTACGATTGTTTTTGACTGAGTTACGCAACTTTGAAGCTAAACCTGCATTTTCTACAAATGATATCCGTACTCCGTGAAAAATCATCGTAGACAAAAAATCAAAAAACATTTTAAAGCTCGAAGTTTCAGCTTTAACATGTTATTAATGGTTTTTAAAAATTTTTTCAATTTCTTAGTACTATGCCCCCAAAAAGATACACTGTTTTTTCCTTAAAATTACGTATTTTTAACAGCCTGTAGCTCAATAAAAAATTTTTTCTTGACAAATCCAATACAAGTGCCATAAAGTATGACATTTTTTCTACAAAATGCTTTTTTTAAAATTTTTCTACGATTTTTTTTGACCGAGATAGAAGACTTCGAAGAAACACATTTTTTTACAGTACGTTTTTCTGAAAAATGACGTCTACCGCCGACATTAGCATTACCCATTATGCACCACGTGGAAATTGCTGGTCGGATATTTGCACATCGTGCGTGTGTGTGTGTGCGTGTGTGTGTGTGTGTGGCTGTGTCTGTGTGTGTGTGTGTGTTTCTGTGTGTGTGTGTGTGTGTGTGTGTGTGTGTGTGTGTGTGGGGGGGGGGGGTGTGTGTGTGTGTATCACAGCAGAGATAAGGACCCCACAATTCGTCACTTCTGTGGTATTTAATGACTCCAAACGGGTGACACCCGTTTGGACACGTAACAATTGGACACAGCACGATTGGACACGCAGTATTGGACACGTAACGATTGGAAACCGCACGATTAGACACCACACGATTGGACACAGTACGATTGGACACTGCACGATGGGAAACGCAAAGTGCACGATTGGACACGGCTTTATTGGACACCGCATGATTGGTCACCGCATGATTAGAATGTTCACGACTGGCAACGCTTACTACACAATTGGACACCGCAAGTTTTAGAATCGCGCGATTGTAAACCGTACAACTGGACACCGCACGATTGGGCACCGCACGATTGGATACCGCACGATTGGATACCGCACGATTGGAAACCGCACGATTGGAAACCGCACAATTGAAAACCGCACGATTGGAAACCGCGCGATTGGAAACCGCACGATTGGACACTGCACGGTTGGACACGGCTCGATTGTACACCACACGATTGGATACCGTACGATTGGACACCGCACAATTACTTGTGGCTAATAATAAAGGCCATTATGCATAAAAAAATTTGTTGTTTTTGTAAGTCTTTAGAAAAATTAGCTAATCAAACTTAAAAATTTTATTGTATACTGTTGTAGCCTCATTAGCTACCTTAATTGTCTTGCATATCCGCTTAGCAACAATCACGCCACGAGCACCCGTTGCAGCGGAAATGCAAGATTGCAGAATTGGTCAATCGCGCGAGCAGCGTAAGCATCGACGATTGACGCGAGCATGACCATATATGGTCACCGCGAGGGCCTAATGCCCCACCATATCAAAAATACAGAAACTATAAGTTAGGCTGCCTAATTATGGGCAGCGGGAGATTCTTACGAAAAGCACGAACGGCACGCGCGCGCTCGGCGATAAGTCGGACACCCGACACCCCGCAAACCATCCAGCGGCCGAGTGCGCGACAACGCGTGATCCGTGCACCGCGATTTGATTGTATTAAGTGGAAAACGTTTATAATAAAGTTTGGGGAATAAAAGTGTCAGTAAAAAAGGTGAAAAGTGTTATTTGCCACCCCGCGCGTCTTCCTCCAAGTATCCTCCTCGTGGGTCCTAACCCTTCAGACGGACCGAATCCCGAAAATTTTATCTTGTTGCACCCGCCGGTACAACAAAAATTGGTGTCAGAAGTGGGATGAAGCAAAGCTAATACTGCCGACATACCCTGAGTAGAGTCCGGAGACAACCAAGCTTCACCGTCAGAGGAGATACCATAAAATTGAGAGACGCAGCGATAAAGGTACCGACAAGCAGATAATCACGCAGGAGGGTAATCACCTACCCAGTGATTAACGTCCGGGGTCACCAACGCAGAGGAGCTGCAGGGACCAGAGGTAATGAGCCGACGAGCCAACGAGCCGACGAGCCAACAGGACGACGAGTCAACGAGCCTACGAGCCAACAGACCCACAAGGAAACAGCACAACGACAGCAGTTGCCGCCAGCAGGAACGAGTCCCCAAGGGATCTTCGAGCGAGGCAAGCGAGAGCAACATGCGAGTCTTAGCGATACTGTAAGTCGAGATCACACTGTACTAATTCATAAAGCGAATGTCCGATCAATCGGATATACACTCCCCGAATCAATCGTGGTTATTAAGTGAAACGGCGCGACGCACGCTTAACCAAAGCCCGCGAACTCCCGTGCGAATTGCGACCGACGCGTTAGAGGAAATAATAGCGCAGGTAGATAGGGTATTGGCTTTACATGAGTTAAGCCGTAGTGGAGATACTTCCCCGGTAAACGTAGTGACAGAACGCGAATTTTCATTCGACGAGTTAGACTCGAGCTTACTGGAGACCGACGCAAACGACGCTCAACCGACTAATAGACGAGTTATACCATACGTCAGCAGGACGCCAAGTAGCCTAAGCCTTAGACGCGAATTTTCGCTAACCTCTTACGAGAACGATATTTTCGACCCCGAAGAAATTTATCGGGAGCAAGCCAACAGAATGGCAACCGGTGGAAATAGAACGCAAGAGGAAAATCAGAAAAATGAAGTAAACCTAAATTACGAGCATGAAGTGCTCACCGACCGACCTGGACCATCGGAGGCCCGATCGCGCGGAAATTCCAGGGATATTTTACCGGAATTAGGGGAATCCTCCGCATTGTCAGAACTCCTAAGCGACTTAACGTATTATCGAAATCGGCAGGACCGAATAGTAGAGCGCATTCAGGCGCAACTCGCGTACCCGACGGAACGGCGAACAAGCCGCGCGCGTGAGTCACGGCGCTGATATTTCGTACGGCCGTACGCAAGGAGATGTCCGCGCGCGATTTGATATGCCACAAAATTACCTTCGATTAAAAGAAGCGCGCGACATGATACCAGAATTCGACGGTACTTCAAGAAACCGAGTCCGAGAATTCTTAAACGCGAGCAGTTATGCGATGAAAAATATTGATCCCCTCAACGAATACACTTTATTAGAAGCGATACTATGTACAAAGCTCAAAGGCAGAGCGATGCTCGATTTTCAAACTCGCGATATCCAAGACTTCGAGCAACTAAAGGAAGCCCTCGAGAAGGAATACCTGAGTAAGCGAAGCACAAGTCACTTGCAAATCGAATTCAATTCATTGAAACAAAAACATGGAGAGAGTGCACAAGATTTCGGCCGAAGAGTCGACACGTTAGCCATGGAACTTTACGAAGCCATGATAGAAGAAGGGACACGCGAGCCCGAGCACCAAAAAGCTATCTTAAAAATGATCAAATTACAAGCGCTGCATAATTATCAACACGGGCTAAATGAAGAAATAAGATTAATAGTACGCTCACAAAAATACAATACACTGCAAGAAACGATGGCCGGAGCCAGCGCAGAAGAAAAAGTAAAGGGATCAAATTATCGAAATAATTATCAAAATAAGTCGAGAGCAACTGACGGCCGACAAACAAAAAACTCGAGTCCCCAATGCCAAAGATGCGGGAAGATGGGGCACTATGCACGAGAATGTCGAAGTAAATTTGTATTACCGAGAGCGGAAGGAACCTCTCGAATAAATGTTGTGAATAAATTCTGTCAACACTGCAAAAAGTCTGGACATGTGCGCGACGAATGCTGGTCGCTGCACGGTCGACCCAGCGGAGAGAATGCGAGACAAAGAGAAGCGAGTGTCAATCAAGCGGCACGACGCAAATACTATGATAAAAACTCAGCCGTAGAAAGGTACAAACGAAAAGATAATTCGGAAAAAGACGAGAGCAATGACGAAAAGGAAGAAGATAAACGATGAGTACGTCCCATATCGGAATATAAAATTTCTCACATGAAGCGAGAGAAACCAGTCGACACTGCATTGGACCTAGTTACACTACCGATTCGCGAGGTAAAGCGAAATAAAGTTGATTTGCTTTATGATACAGGAGCGGCTATCTCAATGATAAAAATGAAGAATTTTAAGGAAACCGCCCTAGTACACGAGGAAAAAATAAAATTGACCGGAATTACAGGACACGCCATGTCAACAATAGGAAAAGTCTACGCTACTATTATATTAAAAGATCGCGAACTAACGCACCCATTCTATGTAACGCGAGACGACTCATCGCTCGAATATGACGGAATTCTAGGAGCAGATTTTATTCAGAAGTACGTAGGCACATGCGATTACCGTTATAAACTGATTAAAATCGAGGATAATTATTTTAAATTGCATCCACATAGAAAAATCACATTAAAGCCGAGAAGTGAAACGATTGTGCAGGTCACGGTCGATCAAAACGTGATAGGTGTGACGCAACCAGAAGAGCCGTCACCCGGTGTCTTTATCGGGAGCTGCTTAGTAGAGCCCCGCGAATTTGAATGCCCCGTAAGCATACTAAACACGACTGAGAACGAAATAAAAATGGAAGTTCCGCACATTAAAATTGAAGAATTAATAACGCCTATTGAGAAGCCTATAAATATAGTAGCGAAACAAGAAGAGACAAAAATCTGTCGTCAGGAAAAAATCCGCAGCCTCTTAAAAATTTCTCATCTCAATGACGAAGAGATGAAAACACTGGTTTCGTTATGCGAAGGATATAGCGACGTATTTCATCTCGACGGAGAACCACTATCATGCACGAGCGGAGTATCGCACGAGATAACGACACAAGCCGATACCGCAAGCATAAACGTACGCCCGTACCGACTCCCCGAGAAGCATAAACAAGAAGTAAACAAACAAATCAGTGAAATGCTAGAACAAAAAATTATACGACCTAGCAGCAGTCAATGGAACGCGCCTTTATTAGTAGTGCCTAAAAAAGCAGACGCTTCAGGCAAATCGAAACTTCGCATTGTTGTGGATTTTAGAAAATTAAATGACCGTACAATAGGAGACTCATTCCCTATACCAAATATAACGGATATACTAGATCAATTAGGAAGCGCGAAATATTTTACCACGCTGGACCTTGCATCGGGTTACCATCAAATAGCAATGGCCGAGAAAGATAAGCATAAAACTGCATTCTCTACACCCTATGGACACTACGAGTTTAACCGTATGCCATTTGGACTTAAAAATGCACCAGCAACATTCCAGCGATTAATGAATACAATACTAGCAGGCCTGCAAGGACTGCAATGCCTAGTATATTTGAACGACATTGTAATTTACGCATCCAGCCTGGAAGAGCACAATAAAAGATTAAAGGAAATATTCGATAGATTACGAAAAAATAAATTAAAGCTACAGCCAGAAAAATGCGAATTTTTACGCAAAGAAGTATTTTACTTAGGACATATTATAACAGAGAACGGAATTTTGCCCGAACCAACGAAATTAGACGCAGTAAATAAATTCCCAGTACCAAAAAGCGTCAAGGATGTACAATCATTTATAGGACTAACCGGATATTACCGCAAATTTATTGATAACTTCTCAAAAATTGCACGACCTTTAACAAACTTAACAAAAAAGGAAGAAAAATTTGCATGGACAACAGAACAACAAAACGCGTTTGATACACTAAAAGTTAAATTAACTACCGCACCCGTCTTGAAATATCCCGACTTCGAACAGGAATTCATAGTAACGACGGACGCATCAGATTACGCCGTCGGAGCAGTGTTATCACAGGGCGAGGTAGGGCAAGACCGCCCGATCGCGTACGCGAGCCGTGTATTATCACGCGCCGAGAAGAATTACAGTACAACAGGAAAGGAACTACTAGCAATCGTATGGGCCGTAAAACATTTTAGACCATACCTTTACGGAACAAAATTTAAAATAATTACAGATCATAAACCATTAACATGGTTATTTAGTGTAAACGACCCGGGATCGCGATTAATCCGATGGAGATTAAAATTAGAAGAATACGATTACGTCATACTGCATAAGTCAGGTAGAGCCAACGCAAACGCAGACGCGTTGAGCCGAAATGTGATCGCCACGGTCAACGTCATAAACGAAGAGGAAGAAGAAGAAAGAGAAGAGAATACGATAGCTCCAATAAGAATTGATAATGAAGAAGAAAGAAAGGAAATCCTTTACGAGTATCACGATGCACCAATAGGAGGGCATCAAGGAATAGATCGCACCTTAAAGAGAATTCGAATGCGATATACGTGGCCAGGAATAACCGCGGATGTCGAGAAATATATCTCGAAATGTGAACTTTGCCAAAAAAATAAATTAAAAAATAGAAAAAAGGCACCTCTAATAATAACGGATACACCAGAGGGCCCATTCGAAAAATGCGCTCTTGACATAGTTGGACCACTAACTGTGACGGACAACAACAATAAATATTTACTAACGTTTCAGGATTGCCTAACGAAATTTAGTAAAGCAATACCCATACCAAATCAAGAAGCTAACACAGTCGCGAAAGAATTCACACTAAAAATAGTACTTGAACACGGAATACCTAAGAAAATATTAACAGATCAGGGAACTAACTTTGTCAGCGAAATATTTAAAAATGTGTGTCGATTATTAAAAATCGAAAAGATTCAAACGACAGCCTACCATCCAGAGAGCAACGGAGCATTAGAACGCACTCACCGAACTCTTACGGAATATTTACGTCATTATATTAACGAAGACCAGACGGACTGGGACGAGTGGATACCTTACGCAATTTTTGCATTCAATACGACTCCTCATACAGCGACAGGATATACACCATTTGAACTAATCTATGGACGTCAAGCCACCCTACCATCAACACTAACTATCCCCCCAAAATTCACGTACTCCTACGAAGATTACGCCAAGGAATTAAGAGAACGAATACGTGCAACGAACCAGATCGCAAAGGAAAACTTGAAGGAAGAGAAGCAAAAGGCAAAAGAATATCAAGATAAAAAATCAAAGGAAATAAGTTTTAAAATAGGCGATAAAGTATTATTACACGACGAGACGCTACGACGCGGACGATCGAAAAAACTCGACGCGTTATAGACAGGACCGTATATAATTTTAGAGAAAAATTCCGATGTTAATTATACAATAAAAAAGGGGCGGAGAAAGATTCTAACACACGTCAATAGACTTAAAGCCTATATAGACTATTAAAATTAAAAATAAAAAGGAGAAACTCACCAATGAGGAGAAATCCATACTGCAAAAATCCCCTCACATCGAAAGTTTTAACCATCACCCAGGAGTATACTACGAAAGAATCGGAAATCTTTATCCATCGCAATCATCATGGAAATTAGTAATCCAGATAAACGTTACATCATTAACAAGAAGGGCAAAACAAATAAAAACTTACATACAGGAAACAGAAAACATGTGCCAGACCATTCCACTTATACACGAAGGTATGTGTCAAAGCCTTGACCAAGCAATACAGGGAAGTTACGAAAAAACAAATAAAGAAATAATAAAAATTAACTCGCTATACCAAACGTCAAAGATTCAGAAAAGAGGACTAATAGACGGATTAGGCACCGTCGCGAAAACATTATTCGGGACAATGGACGCTAACGACGAAAAATTAATTATAGAACAGTTAACACAAATACATAACGAACAACAGACGACACAACACGCCTTTAAAAACCAAATTAAAATATTAGAGGAAACGATAGGACATATCGACAATACCGAAAAAACAATAGAGAAAAACGAATACCTTCTCGCAAACATCACGAAAAAATTAAATGAACAATTATCAGCCAACGAGCGCCAAAATAGCTTACATGAACGTTTTATTATAATAAATACAATATTAGCAGACTTAACACGCGATACAAAAGATATATTAGATTACCTAGTTCTAGTAAAGCAGGGAATAATACTTCCAAGACTAGTACCAATTGCGAATATAAAACAAAATCTAAGAGATGCGAGCACTCAATTACCAGAAGGATTATATTTCCCATTTAGAATCAGAGAAAATAAATGGTCCGAAATTGAAAAGATCACGACAGTCAATGCGTATTGTAACGACGAGAATATATTTACAGTATTAAGATTCCCTCTAATATCGCACACGCAATACGAAATACTAAATGTAACCCCGTTACCTGTGCCAACCCATGGAAACTTGTTTGCTATAATTGAAATAAAAAATCCCCTAATCGCCATAAACACAGAAGTGCGTTCGTATATAATATTATCAAAAGATAGCTGGCGATCATGTAAAGAAACCAACAGAAAATATATATGCGAGCAAAATTTTTCAATACGTCGCGCAAACACTAACCCGATTTGCGAAACAGATATCTATGTAGAAAGTAAGCCGCAATATAAAAACTGTAATATTAAATATGTCGAATCTAATAATACCTTTTGGATACCGTTACATGATACACATTCGTGGTTGTATTCATCACCGATAAAACAATCGATAATTATTTAATGTAAAGACCACGGGCAAGTAAAGAATACGATTGAAAATACAGGGAAAATTTTATTACAAAATAATTGTGAATTAATAACTCACGAAATAACGTTAAAAACGCAAAGTATGTTAAACGAGACAAAATTAGAATCATTTTTACCTGAATATAATATCTCAGTACTAGAAGAAAAGATAAAAACAAACATGCCTCAGCAAACGGAAATAGAAAAGATTATTCAAGACCTTTCAAAATTAAGGAACTTAAAAACGAAATTGAAAAAAATAAACAGTGAGTTAGACAATAGCTCGTATTTTCAATCAGAAACCTTTATTTACCCTATGGCAACTAGCGGATCAGCTATACTGTTAACCGTAATAATCGCCATAGGAATAATAATATATATTATGCAGAAAAAAAAGCGGAGTCAACCCAAAAAACGTGTAACAGTAGAAGACGCCGACGATGAATTCCGGCTACCAAGACCAATTCGTAGAAAACATAGACATAGTACACGTTTCTAAGTCAAACTTTTCTTCTCACTACAGAAAAACTCCGTTCCTCCGTTTTTCTTTCACAACGGGGGAGGGGTGTTGTAGCCTCATTAGCTACCTTAATTGTCTTGCATATCCGCTTAGCAACAATCACGCCACGAGCACCCGTTGCAGCGGAAATGCAAGATTGCAGAATTGGTCAATCGCGCGAGCAGCGTAAGCATCGACGATTGACGCGAGCATGACCATATATGGTCACCGCGAGGGCCTAATACCCCACCATATCAAAAATACAGAAACTATAAGTTAGGCTGCCTAATTATGGGCAGCGGGAGATTCTTATGAAAAGCACGAACGGCACGCGCGCGCTCCGCGATAAGTCGGACACCCGACACCCCGCAAACCATCCAGCGGCCGAATGCGCGACAACGCGTGATCCGTGCACCGCGATTTGATTGTATTAAGTGGAAAACGTTTATAATAAAGTTTGGGGAATAAAAGTGTCAGTAAAAAGGTGAAAAGTGTTATTTGCCACCCCGCGCGTCTTCCTCCAAGTATCCTCCTCGTGGGTCCTAACCCTTCAGACGGACCGAATCCCGAAAATTTTATCTTGTTGCACCCGCCGGTACAACAATACGTTAGATTACATTAACACTTTGACGTATATATTACACTTATTTTTGGATAAAATGCTTTGGTATTTATGTATAAGCATTTATGCATAAATGGGATAGTACAGCAAAAGTAAAATTATGTAACTTTTGTTTTGTTTTGTTTGTTAAAATTATGTATATACGTTAACTGTTTGTTATTTTTACGACATCATTTACGTTAAAAAAAAAGACTATATTAACGATCTTTATTGCGTCTTTTGTATATTCTATGTATTTTTAAATGATTAAATAATGTGTAGAGATATTTTAATTAAAGATAATTATGTTTTAGTGGCAGATTAGGAAAAGCGATTCATATTTTCACTAAAATGACATACACATTCGAGGAAGGAGAGAAGATAAAAAGTGATTTAATTACTCGCATTAGGCCTAATTAGCTCTGTTTAATTATCATATTCAGATACATTTCAGTCTAAACGACTGGAAAATTTAAAGAATAGAATCCATATGTGTTTAATATATGATATCTCACTTCTAGTACGTTCAAAACACGTGGATCATTAAAGTAAATAATTGCTAAATCAATAACTCTCACATTCTTCTTATATGGTTTTAATATTATACGCATTAATTAAACCAAGTGATATAACCTCATAACCTTACATCTGTCACACTGCACGAGAATGAGCAAGCGTGAAATATTACATGAAAACAATATAAATAAGGTGTCTGTTAATTACAGCATATTTATATTACATTCAGGTAATGTCAATATGTATATATCATTCTCGTTTGTTCTCATGCAGTTTGACAGATGTAAGGTTATGAGGTTATGTCGCTTGATTCAATTAAAGAAAATAATATTATAACCATATAAAATAAATATGAGAGTTACCGGAACGTTAAGTATTTACTTTCTTTAACGATCCACGTGTTTTGTAAATGCTGACAGCGAGATATCATACATTAAACACATATGGATTTTACTCTTCAAATTTTCCAACTGTTTAGATAAAAGTGTATATGAATATGGTCACGAAACAGAGCTAATTAGGCTTAATGCGAGTTATTATACCTGTTTTTATTTTCCTTCCGTCCTCAAATGTGTTTGTCACTTTTACTAGTGAAAATATGAATCGCTCTTTCTGATCTGCCACTAAATCATACTTATTTTAATCCTGTCGGTAATGCAATTTGAATTTTTAATGAATTAACGTTTCAAACAAGTATTTAATGAATAAATAAATATATACAAGGATACTTTTAACTTGTCACTTTTATAATCCAGCTTTTAAATTTAAACATATATACTATAGGCATTAAAAGTGTTTCTGTATATCCACTTATTTATTGAATACTTGTTTTAAAAGTCAATTCATTAAAAATGTAAATTGCATTATCGACAGAATCAAAATAAGTAAGATTTAGTGACAGATGAAAAAAAGCGATCCATATTTTCACAAGTAAAAGTGACAAACACGTTTGAGGAAGGAAGAAAGATAAAAACAGATATATTTACTTGCATTAATATTAATTATCTCTGTTTCATGGTCACATTATTCATATACACTTTTATCAAAACAATTGGAAAATTTGAAGAGCAGAATCCATATATGTTTAATGTGACATCTCGCTTTCAGCATTTAAAGAACACGTGTATCATTAAAGTAAGTAATTACTAAACATTCCAGTTACTCACAAATTCATTTTATATTGTCTTAATATTTCTTTCTTTAATTCAATCAAATGATATAATCTCATAACCTTACAACTGTCTAACTGCATGAGAATGAGCGAGCGTGAATTATTACATGAAAGCAATACAAATAAGCTGTCTGTTAATTACAGCATATTTACATTGCATTCAGCTAATGTCAATGTATATATCATGCTCGCTCGTTCTCATGCAAATTGACAGATGTAAGGTTATAAAGTTATGTCCCTTGATTTATTTAATGAAAATAATATTAAAACCGTATAAAACAAATGTGGGAGTTACTGGAACGTTTAGCAATTATTTACTTTAACGATCTACGTGTTCTGTACGATCTGCTAGTAAGATATATATTACACACATATGAATGATACAGTTCAAATTTTCCACATGTTTTAATAGAAGTGTAGTATGTACATAAATATGGACATGAAATAATTAGGCCGAATGCGCATAATTAAACATATTTTTATCTTCCCTCCTTTCTCGAATGTGTCAAAGTACGAGTATGTATCGCTTTTCCTGATCTGCCAATAAGTCATAATTATCTTGATTCTGTCGTTAATGCAAATTAAATTTTTAATGAATTGACGTTTGAAACTAGTATTTAATAAATAAATGTATATACGAGAATACTTCAAATGCCTGTAATATGATTAAATTTAAAAGTTGAGTTATAGAAGTTGAGTTATAGAAGCCCAAGCAACACAGTTACGTTTAATAAATGTTTAATAAACGTTTAGCCGAAACGTTTTTGTGATGTATAAAAATACGTTTATTAACCGGTCGAAATGTCTCGTATAAAAACGGTATTTTACACTAGTAAAAAAAACGTTAAATAAACGTTGTAAAGTAAACGTTGTTGTAGATATAACGCCTGTAGCCGCACTCTACTCACGAGAAGATCCCCCGCGACGTGGCCACCTAGCGGTGGCGCCAGCACTCACTTGTTAAATCCATTTCAATCCGAAATTACAGGATTTCATAAATTATAATTAAATCGAATTTTAATGCGATGTGACACGCTGAGACGCTGACAATTCTTGTGTGCCATTTTTAAATAAAGAGATATTTTGATGACAATATTATAAATCACAAAAAATTTATATGTAAACTCTCTGAAGATTATTAACTTTTAAATATAATGAAATATCTTATTTATATTATACTTTTTACGTCTCAATTATTATAATTATATAATTACATTTGAAAGAACACGTTTAAAAATTGTCTTATAAAACGTTTTTATAACGTTTATTAAATTGGTACAAAAAACGTCTCAAATTTTAAACGTTTATTTTTCAGTTTATACGTATAAAATTGATTTTCAACGTTTATTAAACGTATTCTTAAACTAACTGTGTTGCTTGGGAGTTGAGTTATACAGTTGCAGCTTAGAAGTATTCTGGTATATTCATTTATTCATTAAATACTTGTTTCAAACGTTAATTTATTAAAAATTCAAAGTGCATTAACAACAGAATCAAAATAAGTATGACTTAGTAACACATCGGGAAAAGCGATTCATGTTTTTACTAGTATAAATGACATACACATTCGAGGAAGAAGGAAAAATAAAACAGGTTTAATTACTCCCATGGGGCCTAATTAGCTCTCTGTTTCATGATTACCCACATAACATCGGATATTCTATGTATATGTATTTTTTCTCCATTATGTGAAAATAATATCCTGTATATAGAATGTACATACATTTCATATACATGATTTGAATATACATTTTGGTATATATTATGTATACGAGGTGTGTTCAAAAAGTATCGCGAATTTTGTGTTTTTTCAAAAATTATTTATTTATTCATGAATATCTATTTTGTCCCCTTCAAAGTAATCCCCATGAGATATTATACACTTGTGCCAACGGTTTTTCCAATCTTCGAAGCACTTCAAAAAATCATTTTTTTTATCTTGTTCAGCTCCTCCTTCGATGCCGTCTTTATCTCGTCAAGCGTAGCGTAACGTCGTCCTTTCATGGGCCTCTTCAGTTTAGGGAACAAGAAAAAGTCACAGGGGGCCAGATCTGGGGAATACGGTGGCTGCGGCATCATTAGTGTGTTGTTTTTGGCCAAAAAGTCGCGCACAAGCAACGATGTGTGAGCAGGGGCGTTATCGTGGTGCAAAAGCCAATTTTTGTTCTTCCACAAATCCGGGCGTTTCTGGCGGATTGCTTCGCGCAAATTGCGCATAACTTGCAGGTAATATTCCTTATTGACCGTTCTACCCTGTGGCAAGAACTCATGATGCACCACGCCCCTGCAATCGAAGAAAACTGTCAGCAAAACTTTCACATTTGACCGAACTTGGCGCGCTTTTTTCGGTCTTGGTTCGTGCGGCAGCTTCCATTGAGATGATTGAGCTTTGGTTTCCACGTCATAACCATAAACCCACGATTCGTTACCAGTTATGACCCTCTGGAGCAAATTTGGGTCGTCGCGGACAGAGTCCAACATCTCATTAGCAATGTTCATGCGATGCTGTTTTTGGTCGCAATTGAGCAATTTTGGTACGAATTTCGCGGCGACCCGTCTCATGCCCAAATCATTGATAAAAATCGAATGGCACGAGCCAATCGATATGTTTAGGTCCTCAGCAACTTCTCTAACGGTGATTCGACGATTGGCCAATACCATTTTCTCCACTTCATTAATTTTTTCGTCTGTTGTTGAAGTGCTCGGGCGTCCGGCACGCTCTTCGTCGTTCACATCTTCTCGGCCATCTGAGAACATTTTGTACCACCGATAAACGTTGCTTCGGTCCAAGGTAGCTTCTCCGTATGCCACAGTCAACATTCGGAATGCATCCGCGCACTTAATTTCGTTTTTCACACAAAATTTGATACAGGTTCTTTGATCCATTTTTTTGAATAGGTAAAAATCGAAGACGATCCAAAACATGTGCAAGCAAAGCAGCTGTCAACAATTAAGTGAACATTCAAAATGGCCGAGCTTGTCGGCATAAGTGAGAGACGTGAGTACCAACATAACGCCACAAAAAGATCGAAATTCGAATATACGTAACCCGCGAAAATTCAAAATTCGCGATACTTTTTAAACACACCTCGTATATATCATGTATCATAATGTATATTTAAATTACTTATATGAAATGTATATACATTAAACATTGTGCACTGTATATACATACAAAATACATTAATGGATATACATATTATGTACTATATTGTATATTCAAATAATGTATATGAAATGCATGTACATTTAATATAATTATGCGGTGTACGTATATACACGGAAAAAACAGTCTGGTTATTGTATACAGAAATCTGGTGATGCTAACCAGATTTAATAGTAAAATATGGAACAACTATTTATGGGGATGCTTGAACCGCAGTACAATTAGCGTCAGCGCAGTACATCATTTATGCCGATTTGTGTATGTACATGTATATCACGAGTGCGCACATGTTAGAACTTGCGAGATATACTAAAATGAGGGATCCGATATTTTCTTTGCGCCTAACCTAACCTAACCTAACCTAACAGTCCCAAAAAGAGGCTGCGTTAGCAATATCGGAATGTTACATATACGTAATGAAACGATCGCGATGAAGCTGATATAACGAGCTTTCAGATGTGTTAAGTCCGTATTCATTGTCGTTTCTCAAATCTCAGCTCTTGGTCTGTCTTTGTTTCGCGTTCTACATTTTACCGTATGCGAGACAAAGACAGACCGAAATTTGAAATTTGAGAAATGACTATGAATACGGACCTTAGACACATATACATACACGTATCTGCACTTCACGTAGATTCACGTACGTGGATGGTGGATGTAATAATCTCTGCATCTGCTTTTGCTTTCTGAAATCGCTGCTTGTATTGTAGCACCGCGATTAACTATATGAATAGATAGTTTTTCCATGGTAAGTGATCCCCTAACCAAGTTGTGGTTGCCACAACCAGATCACGCCAATTTCATTGATGCAACTCACATAACGTCGAATATTCTATATATATGTATTTTTTCTCCATTATGCAAAAATAATATCCTGTATATACATCGTATATACATTTCATATACATTATTTGAATGTACATTACGGTATATAATATGTACATTCAATAATGTATTTTGTACACGGAAAAAAAGGATATGGTTCACATAACCAGAAATATTTTGTTGTAAATAATTTAGTAAATAATCTTGTTGTAAATACATCATCCTAGTATCTTTGTATAATAGGTATGTGTATGGTTGACATGATTGCTTTACTTTGATATGTCAATTATTGTACTGCAGTTCAAGAATCCACATAAATAGTTGTTCCATATTTTATTAAATTTGATTAGCATCACCAGATTTCTGTGTACAGTCATGAGCTAAAAGGTTGCAACACTTTTTTTTCAATGAGTTTTGGAATACAGTCTAATCATCGAGCAATTGGTTTTTTATACTTATGGATCTAACCAGTTATACGTTCATCCGCTCTATGAACAAAGCTAAGTTCCGAAACTCATCGAAAAAAAGTGTTGCTACCTTTTAGCTCATGACTGTGCAATAACCAGACTGTTTTTTTCATGTACGAAATACATTAATATGTATATATATATATATATATATATATAGTATATATATATATATATATATATATATATATATAATATAATATACTACAATGTATATTCAAATTATGTATATAAAATGTATATACATTCTATATACAGAATATTATTTTCACATAATGGAGAAAAAATACATATACATAGAATGTCGGAAGTTATGTATATACATCGTGTACAAGACACACTATAACTTATTATTCATCTATAATGTCTATTAAGAAATCTGATTCTAAACTTATAACTTATAACTCTGTTTCTTAATATCTAATATTTCTTTATTGTGGCTGTGTTCCGAAATTCACTGCCAGTACTGAATTTCGGAACGCAGCTTATATTTAAGACCTACGACAATCATAAAATAAGAACGTCTAATCTCATAAGAGAAATTATAAATTCAGATCTATGATTTTTACACGGGTGCGACAACGCTTGCCGCGCGGCAACCAGCGCATGGCAACAACGTGGTAGCCAATCCCGCTTTTCTGTAATCGCGCGCGTGTCTACTTTTGTTTCTCTATTCCGCGGTCTCGCGCGCGTGCTTACTTTTGTTTCTCTATCCTGCGATCTCGCGCGCGCTTCGTGCCTCGTGCCTCGTGTCTCGTGTCTCGTGTCTCGTGTCTCGTGTGCCGTGTGATGGTGTGGTCGGTGTGCGTGTGATGGTGTGGTCGGTGTGCGTCTTGTGCCTCTGCAATTTCCTGATTTTTAACTATTGGTACTTAGTCCCCTGTGGGACTGAAATCCAGGGCCCAAACAAGGAAAGAAGTATCAGTTTGTGCAGCTTGGTCTTCTCAACGACTGTCATCAAATTGAGAAGCCTTCTCAAGTACAGTAAGTACTCATTTGCATGCAAATATAATATTTGTAAAGGTGCGTCTAGATTATCGAACCTCGAGCCATTAGCATTTTGGCGAGCATTTCTTTATCTTTTGCCAAATCACGTAACAAATACTTGCCGAAATGCTCATGACTCGAAGTTTTGTTTGATTCAATAATCTGGATGCACATTGTCATATACAATTTACGCGTACTAAGTAAGGCTACGTTATGTTTCACGCATGATGCGCATGATGTATTCGTCCTTGTATCGGACATTCTATGAGTATGTATTTTTTCGCCAATAAGAGGAAAATAATATCCTGTATATAGAATGTATATACATTTCATATACAAAATTGAATATACGTTATGGCATATTATGTATATTCATTAATGTATTTTGTATGTACGTACACGGCATAATATTAAATGTACATACATTTCATATAGATAATTTGAATATACATTATAGTATATAACATGTATATCTTAATGTTTTGTTGGAATGATATGCCATGCGCATTATACATGGAACGTAGCCTAAATGTTCATAGTGTTACACATGTGCTGATGAATACTATTTTTATTTGATACGTCTGTTTGATACGTATCAGATTAATACGTCGTTTATACCATGTTATTTTCTAATGAAAGCTAATTTCTTCAAAATAATAATATATTTCCATTACATGAAAAGTTATATCTAATTTATATTTTTCAAGAGAGTGGCTTAGATAAAGATATTGAGATTGCTTCTACTTCTCGTGCTACTTCTACTTCTACAATAAATGCAACACTGCACCATAAATCGAAGATTTATGAACATAGCATTAGTAAGAGATATTTTATATATTATTACATATGCTAATTTATATATATGTGTACAATATAAAATTACGACTAATATTTACATTTTAGAATTTGAACAACAAGTTCTAAAAGAATTAAATGTCCTCAATTTAAAACTGGATGGTATTTCTGAATGTGTAAACGTATTGATAAATAATACAGCAAATAAAACACAAACATCGACGAGTATATCTTACGAAATTCCTGAAGAAATCCTAGAATCACTTCCAGTCAATGACCAATCTTTAGTTCAATTGGAGAATTGGTTAAGTTGTGAAAAAAATAAAACAATCTTGGTAAGAAAAATTTTTCTTTTAAAATATATAAAATGTAATGATATATTAATATTTGTGTATATATATGTGCTATAAAAATTGATCTTTAAAACAGTATTTATATAATATTAAAAATATTTAATAAATTTTAATTAATCTTCCGATGGGCGCAAGTATCTTTTAGGTACTTTATCTACCTTGCTAAAATGATAATTTTCATTTAAAAAAAAAGCAAAAAAGAAACAATTTAAATTACATTTAACTTGTTATTTGCGATTTAGAGATATTATAAATAGAGTAACATTGCAATGTAGTCATAGCCATTGTTAGAAAACCTGCGCATTATATATGTGTGTTCGACCGAAGGTTAAAATTATAGTAACCTAATAACGATATTAGATAATTTTATTATAATAACAGTAATTTAATAAAGAACTTATTGTAAGCTATTATCTAAAAAAATATATATATTATAATTAACTATTATAAATAATAATTGTATTTTTTCCATTATTGCAGTCTCAAAATTTAAGTCGTATCGGAGGATTTAATGTGAAAGAAATTGTTAGAAGAATAATGTATCGTGTTTTTACTAATGAAGTTGGCATGTGTTATTCCTGGGAAGGAGCTAAAAAGAAAAAAATTTTTTTAAATTTAGCTATTGCAACTACTATTTTGTGTAAGTTTTATTATGCTTAATTTCTATATATTATTATGTTATTAAATAGTTTTTATTCTATCATTCTCAAGTTTTCTGATTCTATTATTATACAATATTACTAATATTGAAGAGTTGTAAATTAAGATGTTTTTTAATTTGTGAATATTTTATAGCTGCTGTATGACTTAACAAAAATGCTCAAAACTGTACAGACATAGAAATAATAAATTTTATAAAAGCATGGCTGGTTAGGAGCAAGGATCGCTTTAATAATAATAAAAATAAAGAAATAATTAATGAAGAAATAGAAGCAGTCGATGAAAATTTGGATGTACAAGCTACACAGCCTAATGAATAATTCAAAAAGTGAAATAAGAAAATGTAAGTTTTCTGATTCTAGACAATATTATTATCTGATCATTAGACAATATTATTAATATTGAAGAGTTGTAAATTAAGATGTTTTCTAATTTGTGAATATTTTATAGCTGCCGTACGACTTTACATTTAGAGAACAATATTTAGAAAAGGCTTTCAATGCTTCTGAGGCGACTCTGACCGAAACTCCGGGTATGGTAAAAATGGAGCCCGATGAGCAGTTCGTACAACAGCGGGATGTCAAACCATATTCCATTAGAATGGTATCCAGTAACAATCCTAGCAGCCTCGCGATCGAAGATAATTCTAAGTTAAAGTCTAAACGGAACATTGGCAACAAGCTAAATACCATCCTTCAAGGTTATCAAAGACAACAAAGACATTTGGAAGAGAAATTCAAGCAAGCTTCGGACATGATGGCACGCGACATGACGTTTCAAGTAACCTCAGAGAAGTACAAGATATCGATCAGCACTATTCGCTTCTACATAGTCAGAAAGGGCATTCTGCAGAGGAGAAAACGCGCGGCCGTGGCTCCAGTAATCTCAGTATGAACAGTCAACCGAGTAGCCCCATCAGTCTACTGTATCAGATGATGAATTATCGTTTGTCAGAGAGCCTAAATTCCAGCCTACAGTAGTGCTGTACAAAAAAGCAGTGAGTTTTTTTTTTAGATTTCGGTTTTGAACCGGACAAATTTTTTATCGCCACATCATAGAGCTGTTCCAGACCGTCTTGTCGATTTTTATACTTTAGCTCCTTTACCAAGTATTTTATTTTCCTTTTTTTTCTATTTTTAATTTGCGTTTCATTATTCATTCGTACTCGTAGAGGCGCGTTGACACCTTGGTTTACAAGACTTTTATGTTCACATAATTTGGATCTCGAACAGCTCCGCTCATGTATATACAAAGAAGATACCATATATAAAAGTTCGGACACACATTAAGTTAAGAAACTTGCAGACGATCGTGTCTTACACTATGTTCATGTTAGATTTAGTGCCCTTTTTTTTTTTTTTTTTTTTTTTGGTAACGGAGAGGAAATGCGTTACCGCATACCCCAGGCCTCGGGGGAGGCCTGGTGGTTATGTGGGGCTCTTCCCCGCCGACGACGTGTCGGCGGCGACATACCCACTAAAACCTCTCCGGGTGTCCTGCCCTGGTCCATGACTGGGGGGCTCCGGGAACGCGTGCAGCATACTTCCGGAGCCCCCCGGACCCGGTCGGCCGTGGGCCGATTCGTCGCGCCGGGAGCGTCCACGTGGGCACTCCCGGCAGGGCTCTTGGGCCTGGCAGCCCTAGGTCGGGGGAGGGGGACACCAGCCCCCCCGCCTCTTCCCCTGTTGGTTTGGGGGTAGAGCCCGGGGTATCCGGCCCCCGCCGTAACCCCGGGCCTCTTCGCGCCGCCCTGTGCGGCGGCGCGGCCCTCCTGACTACCCTAGGGGGGGAGGGGGAGAATCCTCCCACTCCCCCCTCCCCGGCGAGGCAGGGGGGGGTACGGCTCCGCGTTACGTCACGGAGTCGACCCCCCCGGACCGTCAGGTCGGGTCTGCCTCGCCGGGTTCACTAATACGGTGGGGGGCCCTCCTCCCACGGCTGCGCGTCCCAAAAGCTGGGCCGGCAGCCGTAGGGGAGGGGGGTCGCTCCCTTTCATCATCATTTCCGTGGCGGTCGCCGTCGTCCCTCTCCTCCTCGATAGTGGGGAGGGAGGGGGCGACCGCCACGGCTCTTCTGCCCCTCCGCCACCGTACAGCAGGGCCACTAGGGCCCGGAGGACGGGGGGCAGTTTTTCTTCGCCTAGGCGGCCGGGGCGGGAGCCAAGTTGGGTCATGGCTCTCGTCCCTGCCGCCCCTGCCACTGTTGGCGTTGCCAGGGGGCATTCGTCCCCCCGGCCGCCTCTCTCTCACCTTCTCGGCCTCCTCCTTCTGCAGCATTACTTGCTCGCAGAAGGAGGAGACCGCTTTCCAGGCACTCTCCCTGCCGACCATCTGACCAATGATGGCCGGCAGGGTGAGGTCATCTCCCACTTCGGCCCTCAGGACTCCGCGCAGCCCTTCCCACGCTGGACACTCTTCCAGCGTGTGCTGCGCGGAGTCCCGGGCGGCGCCACAGTGATGGCACCGTGTCGTCGGTTCCTTCCTTATCCTGCACAGGTACTCACCGAAGCAGCCATGCCCGATGAGCACCTGTGTCGTCCTGTAGGACAAACCGCCAAACGGGCGGCCCACCCAATCGTCCAGGTGTGGTAGGACGGCCTCCAAGATCCGAGATCCGGCCGCCGGCGGGTTGTCGATGAGGCTCCTTTTCCATGCCCTCATCACCCGCCGACGGGCCCTCTCCCGTAGCAACGCAGCGGCCCTGGGGGTAACTACCCCCCCCTCGAGGCGGATGGCTTTTGCCCTGGCGTAAGTCCACGCCAGGGCATCGGCCGTATACTCCGCCGGGGGGAGCCCCGCCAGGGCCATGATTGCCGCGTTGGGAGCGGTGCTAAACGCGCGCGTTATCCTTCTCGCCAGCCGCCGCTGCACGTCGTGCAGCACCTTTTTGATGCGGCGGCTGGCCAGCGCCTCGCGGAACCACACCGGGGCGCTATACAGCGCCCCGGACATGACCGCGAGGGCGTACGCGCGTCTAGCACCCATCCTCGGACCCCGGAGGTTGGGCATCAACCCATTGAGGGCGTCTACCCTCCTGCCCAACCGCTGGGCCAGCTGATCAAAATGATCAGCGAAGGCCCAGCGACCGTCCAGGTGCAACCCAAGGTACTTCAGGGTTGCACCCACCTGGACACGGGTGTTGTCCACCAGGACGAAGGCCTGGGGCGGTACCCCGGAGGAGCCATCATGAAAGAAGATGGCCTCTGTCTTCTCCGGGGCCACCCTCAGGCCCAGGCCTTTAATGGCACCGACGACACAGGCCACAGCCCAGTCGCCATTGGCGACTGCTCTTCCCCAGGAGGTCCCCCCCGCTACTATGAACGTGTCGTCGGCGTAGCCGACGACGTAGCAGCGAGGGGGGAGGGCCGTGCGGAGCACTCTGTCATATGCGGCGTTCCATAGCAGGGGGCCCAGCACAGACCCCTGTGGAACGCCGCAGGACACGTCCCTCCGCTGCTGGAGTCCGTCTTTATCGCGGAACTCCAGCTCCCTCTCCCGGAAATAGTCCTGAACGATGGCGACGAGGTAGGGCGGCAAGCGAAAGTGCTCGCTCAGCGCCGCCACTACCTCGCCCCAGGGGAGGCTATTAAAAGCGTTGGCGATATCCAATGATATCGCCAACGCCACCATCCCGTCCTCCGTTAGGGATTCCGAGAGGGACCGAACTTGACGTATCGCGTCGATTGTCGATCGCGCCTCTCGGAACCCGTATTGTTCGGGGGACAGCTCAGGACCGTTCCGGGCCATATGCCGGATGATGCGGTTAGCGATTATTCGCTCGAAAATCTTGCCCGCATCATCCAGCATACAGAGGGGCCTGAACGCGGAGGGACTCTCCGCGGGCTTGCCCTCCTTTTTGAGGAGGACAAGCCGGGCCCTCTTCCACCTCCTGGGGAAGGTACCTTCTCGGAGGCACTTCGTGTACGTGGCACGAAGTGCCTCCCCTACGATGGGCGACGCCCTGGCCCAGACCTTGGCATAAATGCCATCTGGCCCGGGCGCCTTCGCTTTGCCCCTGATGCGGGCGAAGGCCGCGACCATTTCGTGCCTGGACACCTCCAGTTCCTCCGTCCATTCTGGGGGAGGGCCGGACTTTTCCGGGATGTCCCTCCCCCGGGTGGGGAACAGTGTGTCCACCACCCTTTGGAGGAACTGGGGGTCCAGCGTCTCCGAGACTGGAGGCGCCCATTGGGCGAAGCCTTTTCGTCACGATGCGGTATGGCCTGCCCCACGGGTCGCGATCCAGCTCGGAGAGCATGTCCTGCCAGGCCGCGGCCTTCGCCCGAGCTATGGCGGTCCTCAGGGCCTTTCTGGCATCCCTGAGGACCGCCGTGGCGTTTGTCAGCACTTCCTCCATGCCCCGCCGCTTGGCGCGCGTGTGCGCCCGCCTGGCGGCCACGGTGGCTCGTCTGAGTTCAGCGAGCTCCGCGGACCACCAGTAGACAGCGCGGCGCGCCATTGGTCGGCTGCGGGGCATGGAGGCGTCGCATGCGTGCAACATCATGTCGCATAGGCGCTCCGCCTCCTCCTCGGCTCCAAGGTCAGCCTCTCTTCCCGGCCAGGTAGATGCCAGGAGGCTGACCTCGAGGGCTTCCGGGTCGAGCTTCCTCAGAACCCATCGACGTCCATCGCGTTTGCGGCGGCGTGACTCGCGCGTCTCCGCGGGGGGGGAGACGAGCTCCATGGAGATTAGCCTATGATCAGACAGCTCTCCCAAGGAGCCCGTCTCCACGCGCCATCCCTTCACCCTGTTAAGGGCGTTGGGGGAAGCCCACGTCACGTCAACGATGGACTCCCCCCTTGCCCCCACGAAGGTGCTGACCCGGCCCCTGTTCAACAGGACCAGGCCGAGCCCCGCCGCAAACTCCAGGGCGAGGCGGCCCCTAAGGTCTGTGCGAGGGGAGCCCCAAGCCACAGCGTGGGCGTTGAGGTCTCCCCCCACGACGACCGGCCTAGGAGAGCGAGCTATAATCTCGCTCTCCATGGCATCCAGGGCCGCCTCGTATTCCCCCCTGTTAAGGCTAGGGGGAAGTAACATCCCATAACGTCGATGGGTCCATACTCGACCATCACGAAGCCCTCTCCGGCCGATATCGGAATCATCGGCTGAGCGCCCGGCACGTGATGGCTGACCATCGCCACCTTCCCCGAGGGATCTCCAACCCAGTTGGGGTTGCCCTCGGGTATCCTGTAAGGATCGGCGACGATGGCCAGCCCGCCACCTCCCTCCGCCAGGCACTGCGCAAGCATGTCCTGCGCAGCCCTGGCGTGGTTGAGGTTGGCCTGGAGGAGCCTAGGGGGCATTTTCGATTGTCCCCTGAGGCTCCTCCACCTCCATCTCGTTGTCGCGGGTCTCCGCGCCTCCGTTTCTGTGGCTCCTCTCCCTCTGCGGGAGAGGAGCTTCCTCCACTACTGTCATGGGGACCGGGGGGGAGGGCGGGGATGGGACTGGTGTCACAGATGACCCCGCCTCCCTCCGGTCCTCGGTGCTCAGGGGCGCCCGTTGCGGCTTGTTCGCCAGGCACCCCTTAGCACCGATCCTGTGCTCGGCGGGCTTGCCCGCGTCACGGCAAACCGGGCAGCCCGCCTTGGCTATGCAGGCCTTGGCCAGGTGGCCAAGGCCCCCGCACCTGTAGCAGCAGCCGGATCTATCGATCCGACTGCTGCACTTGGCCTGGACGTGGCCCTGGGCCAGGCACTTGTGGCACTGCAACCCCCGAGGGGGAAGCAGCGCCACTCGGCAGCTCGACCAGCCCACCCTAACGCGGGGGGCGGCCAGAGCCGCCTTACCGGCCTTGGCTGGGATCCGAACCCAGCAAGTGCCTAGCCCATTGAGAGCCATTCGGATTTCCCCCACCTTGATATCGTGGGGGGAACATCCTCCAGTAGCTCCCAAGGCTTCGGCCACCTCGCTCGAGGTGACCGAGTCGTCCAGGCCACTCAGGCGTAGCTCGACCGTCTTGCACGGTCGAGCCACCCTCACATCGTCTCTTTCTCCGAGGGCCTCCCTGATCCCTTCGGCCAGGGCGTCGGCCTTAGTGCCGTTTTCCGCGCCCCTGACCTAGATTTAGTGCCCTTAGAAATACTGCTTGAAACCTAGTTTTTTTTTTAAGTACAAAGATACTGGTTATTATAGAGTGTACTGGAGTACGATCGTATACTTACATGTATTATAATAACGCTATGTAGAGCCAGTGGCAAGTGACGCAGATGATATTCTCGATGTAATTCTCGGTTCGCCTCTTGTATGAGATTCGCGAATGGTGAAAACGGATTTGTTTGCCAGTAGAGTGATTTTTTGATAAAATCAAAAGACGCAAATCATTACGGAACATGATTATTTCTATAATGCATTATATAAATAAATTGGATAGAATGGTAGATGTGAAATGAATAACTTAGTGATACAGAATAGTCGCTTATCGAATAAGAGAGGAAGAAAGCGGGTTTGTTTTTTAATCCTGTCTTTTAACATAAGTTATTTTCTGAGTTTATTATTCTTCTAAAACTAAAAGATGCAAACAAATTTGAAAAACATTTAGTTATGTTCTTTGGAAAATTTACAGTTGAAAAAAAGATAGGAACGTCTTTTTTATACTTTCTCTCTAACACGTTAACTTTCTTTGATTTCTTTGATATGTACTACATCTTCTAAGATCCTCGATTTTTTAGGCTGTTTGGAAGGTATTCTATTTTTTTTTTTTTTTTATTCTTTTAAGCGTATTTTTTTGGATAATAAATTTTCGCAAATTTACTGCAAATTGTGAATCGAGAATAGATTTAATTTGTGAAAAATATTAAGTTTTTTTATATTTTAAACAATTATTAACTATTTCCATATTTTGTGACACGAAATGAATATACAGATATATTGTAAACATACCTATATGTTTTTATGTGCATATGATAATTATAATATTGATGTTAATTATACAATTCTGAATTTGTTTATTGCAATACGTACGTTTAATTGTATTTAAAGTTATTAGAAGTTCTATTTCCATATTTTGTAACACGAAACGAATGTACAGATATATTGTAAACATACCTAAATGTTTTTATGTGCATATGATAATTATAATATTGATGTTAATTATACAATTCTGAATTTGTTTATTGCAATACATACGTTTAATTGGATTTCAAGTTATTAGAAGTTCTATTTCCATATTTTGTGACACGAAACGAATGTACAGATACATTGTAAACAAACCTATATGTTTTTATGTGCATATGATAATTATAATATTGATGTTAATTATAAAATTCTGAATTTGTTTATTGCAATACATACGTTTAATTTGATTTAAAATTTAGTAGAAATTCTATTTCTATATTGCGTGAAACGAAACGAACGTACAGATATATTGTAAACATATCTATGTTTTACATATTTCAAGTATGTTAAAATAAAATAAATTAATTTCAAATCTACATTCAAAAGTTTTATAATGTTACCTATGAAGAGAGGGCCTTACCTGCGCGAAACGGACGAGATTTTGTCCGACCTGTCCGCCAATTCTCCCTAGAGTATAGGTAATTTTTGGAAAAATAATTTACTTTTCAAAAAAATGTCTTATGAAGTTGTATTGTTCAAAAAATGATGAGCAATCTTGGTTTGTGCCTTTAACAAAAATTATCAAAATCATATCAAAGTTGTAACGGTACGCGGTTTCGGTCGGTTCGGTGCGGTGCGGGAACTTCGGGATCGGACCGGATAAGGCTCGTCGGTTGGTCAGGTGTCCGCAATGACTATACCCAGTGTTTTACGTAGCAAAAGACAGTGGATGCTTTATTGATAATAACAGTTGCAAAAAGAGTTGACAGAATGAACAGGAACGGAAATAAACATAACTAACGAAATAGAGAGATATCAAAATAAAAGATAATGATCGCGCTCATAACATAGAGATCGCAAGAGAGACCATGCTAGAGATAACAGTAGTATACAGATTGCAATATGGCTGGTACTCGGCTTACCAGCTACGCGGCGCGGTTTATATCTAATGCTAGAACTATCTATGTACAAAGTTTTTCGGCTAAACTAGGAAGTTATGCGGGCGGCTTGCCCGTACGGTCGGGGAGTCGCGGAGCGCGGCGGGATTGGCTAACGCGGTCGTGTACGCGTGTGCGCAAATGCGGGTCGTTGCCGGCGCGGTCGCCGCCGCGATTCGCCCGAGCGCGCCCCGTGCAAGTGGGGCGCTCGATCGACAGGTTGCTTGTGCCCTGCCGATATGGGTTACGAAGTTTGTCGGTTCGACGGTAACGGTATCCGAGGACGACGGTGATTGGTCGAGAATGCTCGGCCGGTGATGATGACGAGAATGCTCGTCGAGGATCTCGGACATGATTGGTCGAGAATGCTCGGCCGGTGATGATGACGAGAATGCTCGTCGAGGATCTCGGACGTGATTGGTCGAGAATGCTCGGCCGGTGATGATGACGAGAATGCTCGTCGAGGATCTCGGACGTGATTGGTCGAGAATGCTCGGCCGGTGATGATGACAGGAATGCTCGTCGAGGATATCTGAGATGACTGGTCGAGGATACTCGGCCGAGGATAGCGACGGGAATGCCCGTCGAGGATATCGGAGTGCGACGAGAATGCTCGTCTTTAAGGAGCGATCGAGAGTGCTCGGTCTGTGGACGGGTCGGATAGTCGGACGGATCTGCCCTGTGTGTTCCCACTACCGGCTTATATATCCGAACGCGCGGCCGAGCAAGCCAATCCGCGCGTTCGGTCGGTTGAGCCAGAGTGGGAGCGTTACGGAACGCCACGGTCGGCGCGCGTGTCGCCGCGTGGTTGCACGGCGAAGTTCGGTTGTGCGCGCACGTGGTCCTCGGCTGCACTCGGCTTTCGGTGTTTGGTGGCCGGAACGGATGCGCACGGACGGTGGAGGGGCGTATCGTTACATCACCCCTCCCCGTTTTAAGTGGCGAACTTTGGCCACTACGCCGGGAATTCCCGCACGTAGTGGCAACGCCCGGTGCGATCGAAACGCAATGTGCAGCGGCGTGTCGCCAACCGCACTTTACATACTCGCGATACTCTTGCGGCGTCATCTGCCCGGTCGTCGTCCACACGGTCGCCGTCTGCTCGGTCGTCGTCTGCTCGGTCGTCGTCTGCTCCGGTGTGATCGTTTTGTTCGTCTTCGGCATCCTCTGCATCGGTCTGTTCGGCAACGGCTTCTCGTGTGCCCGGCTTGAGGTCTTGCACGTGGACCCGACGGTGCCATTTGCCCTGCGGGTCTCGGATGTCCACGATCACGGGGGAATGTATTTTGCGGACTTCGAACGGTCCGGCATACTTAGGAGCCAATTTGGCGTTAAACCCCTGGCCTTTATTGGATAGCAGATGTTCTCGCTTCCATACGGTGTCCCCTAATGCCGGTTTCCATGCGCGCCTACGTAGATTGTAGTGCCGTTCTTGCCGGTTGAAGGCACGTGCCAGGTTGGTTCGCCTCCCCCAATCGCTGTTGATTGGCGGTTGGTGTTGCTGCCGGTACGGGCCGTTGATCGCGGAGTCCGGTCGGTTCTTCCAATTCGCGCCCGTGGTTTAAATAGGCGGGCGAGTATCCGGTAGCGTCGTGCGGAGCCGTATTGTAGGCGAACTGCAGGGCGCCTAGTTGCTGGTCCCATAGGCGGTGGTTGTTCCCCACGAACTGTGCTACCATTGTCTTGATCGTCCGGTTCGTTCGTTCAACGGGGTTGCAGTGAGGGGCGTAGGCCGGTGTGGTACGATGTTCTACCCCTAGTTCCTGCAACAGGGCTTTCATTGGTCGCCCTATGAACGGCCTACCGTTGTCCGAGATGACCTGCCGGGGACATCCGTGCCGGTAGATGATGCGGTCGGCGACGTGTTGCGCAATGGTCGCCGCGGTCGCTCGCCGCAGTGGGCTTAGCTCGACCCACTTCGTAAAGCGGTCTTGCATCACTAGTAGCCACGTATGGCCACTAGTGGACCGCGGAAGGGGTCCCACCAAGTCCATCGTGACTTGCGTCCACGGCGCGTCGACATGGGACGTGTGCAAGAGTCCGGCTGGCCGTGTCTGCGCGTGTTTGTGCCGCAGACAGCTCCGACAGTTTCGGACGTACCGGGCGATGTCGGCGAACATCCCCGGCCAATAGTAACGCCGCGCGGCTCGGGCAATAGTTTTTGCGATTCCCAAGTGCCCGGCGGTGGGGGCATCGTGCACCTGGGTCAGGATGGTCGGTCGCTCCGGTCGCGGGATACACCGTTTCCACTGAGCCTCGGCCGGCTCGTCTTTGAAATCGGTTGAGTGAAGGATACGACGGTAGAGTCGGCCCCCCCCGAATCTCATAGTCAGGGAAGTTTTCTGGGCGCCCACGCACGTGGCGGAACTGTCGGCGGTACCAGGTACACGCGGGCAGTGTTCGGTTGCAACACACGGAGGGCAGGCGGGAAAGTGCGTCTGCCACGCGGTTGAGCTTCCCGGCTCGGTACCGTACGTCAAACGAGTATTGTTGGAGCTCGAGTGCCCAACGCCCGAGTCGTCCGGTGGGAGAATCCATGCGACGTAGCCACTGGAGGGCCTGGTGGTCGGTGATGACCGTGAATTCGTAGCCCTCCAAGTAGCCCCGCAGGTGTCGGATTCCCCACACTACGGCCAGGCACTCGAGCTCGGTCGCGCTATAATTTTTCTCGGCTCCGTTCAATGAGCGGCTTGCGTAAGCAATGACGCGTTCGCCGTCTTCGAAGTATTGTGACAGGACGGCGCCTAACCCGTGCTGGCTGGCATCCGTCTGCAGCAGGAATCGTCGCGAGAAATCCGGACACGCGGGAGTGGGTGCGGTGGTTAGCGCCTCTTTCAAGCTTTGGAAGGCGTGCTCCTCCTCCGGACCCCAACGCCATCGAGCGTTCTTCCGCGTGAGCTGGGTAAGGGGTGCCGCGATGGCGGCGAAGTTCGGTGTAAACCGTCGATACCACGAGGCCAGCCCCACAAACTGGCGGATCTGGCGGATGTTAGTGGGAGTTGGCCACTCGGTGACGGCCCGGACCTTGTCTGGATCGGTGCGGATACCTCGTCGGTCCACGATGTGCCCGAGGTATTTTAGTTCGGTGCGGCAGAAGTAGCATTTCTCTGGGTTTAACTTTAGGCGTGCCTCGCGCAGGCGGCGGAACACCTCCTCTAGGTGTTTTAGGTGGTCGGCAAAGGTCGGACTGGCGATGATAACATCGTCCAAGTACACAAATACGTGCGGCTCGAGTTCGGGCCCCAAAATCCGGTCGAGAAGTCTTTGGAAGGTTGCCGGGGCCGAGTGCAAGCCGAACGGCATCACCGTGAATTGCATCAGGCCGCGACCCGGTACGGTGAAGGCCGTGATGGGACGGCTCTCCGGCGTTAGGGGGATTTGCCAGTACCCCTTCTCTAGATCGAGGGTCGAGAGGTACTTGGCTCCTCGCAACTTGTCCAGCGTGGGTGTGATATGCGGCAAGGGGTAGGCGTCCCGCTCGGTCACCTCGTTGACCTTCCTGAAGTCTATGCAGAAGCGGTGCCGGCCGTCCTTCTTTCTGACGATGACCACCGGGGAGCTCCACGCGCTATTGGAAGGCTCGATTACCCCGGCGGCCTCCATTGCGTGGACTTCCTCGTCGATGATCCGTTGCATTGCGGGGTTCCGTGACCGATACCTTTGTTTAATGGGGTGTTCGGTCTTTACACGGATATGGTGCACGGCCTGGTCGGTGGGTCCTCGAACGTGTTCGAACTTAGCAAGCTCGGTGGCTAGAAACGTCTGTAGTTCCCGCTCTTCCTGCGGTGTGCGTTCGGTCATCCCGGCGGTGACCCCATGCGTGGGTCGAGGCTCTCGGCGTCATCGGGCTTGAGGGGGTGGCGGTGGTGGGATGGTGAGACCAAGCTTAGACCACAAATCCGTCCCAATCAGCAGGTCGCTCTCCAGGGACGGGAGGAGCTGGAACGTGTGCTCCAGCTTCCGCCCGGCAACGTGTAGTGGGAGACGGACTCGCCCCGGAGTGGTAGCGGTGGTCCCGTCGGCCAGGTGGATGGTCTCGTTCTGGACCTCCGGCCAAATGCGCAAGGTCTTGACGTGTTCGGCGACCCGGCGGTTAATCATTGAGATCTCGGCCCCGGTGTCCAGCAGGGCCGAGAATCGGCGCGGTCCGACGCGCACCGTAATGTGCGGTCGCGGCTGGTATTTTATCCGGATGCGGGCCGAGGGGCGGACGCGTCCTCGGCCGGTGGCGCGTTTCCCGCTCGGGGATGGCACTCCCTAGTCAGGACTCCATCCTTGCCGCACTGCGAGCAGAACTTTCGGGCCGGTCGCTTGCAGTCGAAGCGGCTATGGCCGCGCTCGGCCGGTGATGATGACGGGAATGCTCGTCGAGGATATCTGAGATGACTGGTCGAGGATACTCGGCCGAGGATAGCGACGGGAATGCCCGTCGAGGATATCGGAGTGCGACGAGAATGCTCGTCTTTAAGGAGCGATCGAGAATGCTCGGTCTGTGGACGGGTCGGATAGTCGGACGGATCTGCCCTGTGTGTTCCCACTACCGGCTTATATATCCGAACGCGCGGCCGAGCAAGCCAATCCGCGCGTTCGGTCGGTTGAGCCAGAGTGGGAGCGTTACGGAACGCCACGGTCGGCGCGCGTGTCGCCGCGTGGTTGCACGGCGAAGTTCGGTTGTGCGCGCACGTGGTCCTCGGCTGCACTCGGCTTTCGGTGTTTGGTGGCCGGAACGGATGCGCACGGACGGTGGAGGGGCGTATCGTTACAAAGTTAATTTGGTTATTTCAAATAGAACTAAACATTTCTTTCTGAAAATAGTATATTTTGTTAGAAATATTTTTTAAAAATAACTTAATATTTTTTCAAAAATTATCTGATTAGATTAAAATAAATAATCCTGTTTATATTATTCTACGTATTATATAACTTGTATATTCATTTTAATACGTAGACCTAAATTCACATTTACATATATTTGTAAATATATATATGTATGTATATATATATATATATATATATATATATATATATATATATATATATATATATATATATATATACACATATATACATATGATATACGAAAACTCTGATATGCCCATACATGGTATAAATCATGTATATTTTATGTGCAAGTAGAGGAGAGTCTTATTATTAGATAGGCTCCTAATATGAGATAGTGGGATTACTAAACTAATAATGAATTTTTCACTATATAGATTTTATAGAAATCCCGTTATCTCATATTAGGAGTCTATCTCATAATAGGGGACTCTCCTCTCTGTATATAAAAAAATGTACATTATTTTGGAAAAATTTGCATATTTATTTTATATTCTATGTATGTACATTCCAGTATCAAAGTATATACATGGATGTACGTACATGGTATGTACATGACACATATATACATAGATGTAGAGAAAATCATATTTTATGTACATACATGTGTATATACATACGATTTGCAAAAGTACGTACATGTGGTAACATTTCACATACATTACATGTCCCATGTATGTATATTACATAAAAAAGAATATCCAGTGTATATGTAATATATATGCACGTATATACATTGCATATGCTGTGCATATCCTAATGTTTTGTGATGTACATGGATGTACGTACATGGTATGTGTATGACACATATATACATAGATGTAGTGCAAATCATATCTTATGTACATACGTGTGTATATACATACGATTTGCAAAAGTACGTACATGTGGTAACATTTCACATACATTACATATACCATGTATGTATATTACATAAAAAACAATATACACTGTACATACATGGACGTATAATATACATGGGTGTATATACATTGTATATACTCCATATATCCTAATGTTTTGTGGGTATATTCATATATACTTTAATCTAAACAGTTGGAAAATTTGAAGAGTAAAATCCATATGTGTGTAATGTATGATATGTCACTTTCTGCACGTACAGAACACATGGATCGTTAAAGCAAATAATTACTAAACATTCCCGTAACTCTCATATTCACCTTAAATGAACGAGCGTAAAATATTATATGCAAGCAATATAAATAAGATGTCTGTTAATTACAGCATATTTACGTTGCATTCAGGTCTTGTCAATGTATATATCATGCTCGCTCGTTCTCATGCTGTTTGACAGACGTAAGTTTATGAGATCATGTCTCTTGGTACATTTAATGAAAATAATATTAAAAACATATAAAATGAATATGAGAGTTACCGGAACGTTAAATATTTACTTATTAGGAGTACAAATTGAAAACCGCCGTTTTCCAGTAGATGGCGCCAGCGGTAAATGCTGGCGCCAAACGTTAGATCAAAAATTTTAAATGTAAGGTTGGGCATCTGGCAACAATTCCTTATCATTGCAGTTGTGAATTTTTATCGGCGTTATATATTTTTTTGTGATCGAAAATGTCGAAATTTGTGCCCAATAAGCGTCATTTGCGGGAAGTTTTGCTTTTTGCCTTCAATTCGAAAAAATCTGCGGCTGAGGCGCTACGAATGATTGTAAAAACTTATGGTGAGGCTTCCATTAGTGAAAAAACGTGTCGAGAATGGTTCCAACGCTTCAAAAGTGGTGATTTCGGCGTAGAAGACAAGGAGCGTCCCGGACAGGTGAAAAAGTTTGAAGACGCACAATTGGAAACATTACTGAATGAAGATTCATTTCAAACGCAACAGGAGCTTGCAGATTCATTGGGCGTGACTCAACAAACTATTTCACATCGTTTGAAAACCATGGGAATGATCCAAAAGTATGGACACTGGGTGCCATACGAATTAAAGCCGAGAGACGTCGAACGGCGTTTTTTTGCGTGCGAACAGCTGCTCCAACGGCAAAAACGGAAGGGTTTTCTGCATCGTATTGTAACCGGCGATGAAAAGTGGATCCATTATGATAATCCAAAGCGAAAAAAATCGTGGGGCTACCGCGGCCATACATCAACATCGACGGCCAAGCCAAACATCCATGGCTCGAAGCTCATGCTGTGTATTTGGTGGGACCAGCTCGGCGTGATTTATTATGAGCTGTTGCAACCGGGTGAAACCATCACAGGAGCTCGCTACCGAACACAACTAATGTGTTTGAGCCGAGCATTGCAGGAAAAACGGCCACAATACGAGCAAAGACACGAAAAAGTGATGTTGCTGCACGACAACGCTCGGCCACATGTTGCTCAGGTCGTTAAAACCTATCTGGAAACATTGAAATGGGATGTCTTATCTCATCCGCCGTATTCTCCTGACATCGCCCCTTCGGATTACCACTTGTTCCGATCAATGGCGCATGGCCTGGCTGAGCAGCACTTCCATTATTACGAAGAGGTTAAAAACTGGGTCGATTCGTGGATCGCCGCAAAAGACGAGCAGTTTTTTCGACGCGGGATTCGTATGCTGCCCGAAAGGTGGGAAAAAGTAGTGGCCAGCGATGGACAATACTCTCAAGAATAAGTATGTAACCATTTTTCAACAATCAATCCTCAAATTTTGACAAAAAACGGCGGTTTTCAATTTGTACTCCTAATACTTTAATAATCCTCGTGTTTTGTAAATGCTGAAAGCGAGGTATCATACATATAAATTTTACTTTACAAATTTTTCAACTGTTTAGACAAAAGTGTATATAAATATGGTCATGAGCTAATTAGGCTCAATGCGAGTCATTGTACCTGTTTTTATTTTTCCTTCTTCCTCAAATGTGTTTGTCACTTTACTTAGTGAAACTATGAATCGTTTTTCCTGATCTGCCACTAAATCATACTTATTTTGATTCTGTCGTTAATGCAATTTGAATTTTTAATGAATTAACGTTTGAAACAAGTATTTAATGAATAAATGAATATACGAGAATACTTCTAATCTGTCACTTCTATAACTCAGCTTGTAGAACTATTCATATATAATAAAAGCATTAGAAGTTTTCTATATTTAGTTAAAAATTGTGTATATTTAATTAAAATTCAAAGAATTTGTTACATATAAATATTAAATGTAATTGTTTGAACTTCTAATACATGTCTTCTTGATTATTTTACTTCCTCTTTTCACAAAGGCATACAGGCGCAATGATATTTTGCAAAAATGAGAATATGGAAAGAATTTACACTGAGACGCTCTAAAAACAATAATATATCTTATTACAGGACAATACAATAGGAAAGGTTAAAAATGTAATACGTTATGCAAGAAATAGTATAATTTTTAATTATTTAAATGTAACATACAAACACTAAGTAAACACTAGAAATATGCTTGCTTAGAAGATGGTACATATTCTTTTTATTAAAGTTACAACACATCAATTTGTCTCTGCGAGCTTCGTAACGATTACGACTATTATGTATCACATTACTAATTATTGCAACGCAATATACTGTTGTACAATAAACGTATATGTTATGAAATATTTAAACCAACGTATGTAATAACTAATTTTGCACCTTATATTGTAATATAATTATTATCACATATCAAATTACAACGCAATATAAAACAAATCGCAACGTGTTTTAATAAAAACTGTTGAAAAACTAATTAAACTTAAAACAATAACATCCAGCAAATTAATATTCCTCTTAAAAAGCGTGAAAAATACTGTTGTACTTTGAATATGTTATAAATTATTGAACCAACATACTTAACAATTATTTTGCAACTAATTTTTCACTTTATATTGCAGTATGATTAGAACTAGTGTGTGTACTACATTACACATTACTACGCAATATGAAACAAAACAACGTGTAGTAATAAAAAAAAGCTAACGAAGAACTTATAAAATTGAAATCTATCTAATTTTTACTTTTCTTAAACAAATCTATCACGTTAAATGTTTTATCAAATAATTAAATCTTTTAACTTAAAGAACAGGTTTTATAACAATAACACAACTTTATATTGGGAAGTTTTTGGCTTTTGTTGTTTTGATATTTTTTTTAGATATTTTCTTTTTCTTGTTTCTTTTTAATTTTCCTGTTTTTTTTATAATTATTATTAATATTTAATCGATTTGGCTGGAATATTTTTGTTATTAGAACTGAAAAAGATTTTAGCAATTAAAAAAATTATTTCAACTTTTTTTAAATTATAAAAGTGGTTAAAATTGTGACTTACTTAATAGTAAATAACGGTTTTCGTTTCTGTTGGCGTTTTGTCTTGGTTTGTACGTTTAGCTTCTGAATAACGACTTGGCATTTTTGATATTCCTTTTTAGTATCTGAAAAATCGTTTTTATCAAAATTTTATAATATAAAATATGTAGAATAAACAATAAAAATACTAATAAAATATTATACAGGGTGTTTCAGACCACCCGTACACCCCTTTTCTCTTCACAGGATTAGGACCAATCAAAAATATGTTCAGACGAAAGTTGTAGGGTTTCAAAAGATCTATTCAATGATCTTATCAGTTTGACCTTGGATGGCGTCGCCAAGGTCAGATCGAAATCACATTAAGTTTTTTAAATGGAACACCCTATTTTTGATTCCAGAATCTAATAGCTGGTGTCAAGACCTTTCCAAAACACTATAAGAATGTTTATTTTCGTTGACTACTTTCCGAGTTGTGCGGCTTGAAAGTTACACTACCGCCAGCATCAGCATTACTCAAGATGTACCATGTGGTGGTTACTTAGTCGGATTTAATCTTGTGTGTGGGTGTGTGCATACGTGCATGCGTATGTGTATGGGGGAGGAAAAGGGGAGTCAAAGTTTTATGTACTCTGCTTTTGTTTATTAACTGGATTGATTATGTTTGATGATCAATCATGTCCAGATTAACTGTATGCATTTTCCCGTGCTTAGCATTATCCAGAATGAACGACGTGGACGTGACGAGAAATTCATCCCATTGGGGTGCTTGATTCACGTGAGTCCCCTTGCCTCTCACGTTTGGGGTGCTTGATTCACGTGAGTCCCCTTGCCTCTCACGTTTGGGGTGCTTGATTCACGTGAGTCCCCTTGCCTCTCACGTTTGGGGTGCTTGATTCACGTGAGTCCTCTTGCCTCTCACGTTCGGGAATGAATGAGTGTATGTTTTGTTAAGCGACTAAATGTTCAAAGTGAGCACCATTCTCTGCGATGCAAGCATCAACTCTATTTTGAAAATCATTGGTTGCTCGAAGAATTTCCTCGGCACGTAAGGATCGAATTGCTTCACTTATTCTACGAATCATATTATCCCTCGTAGTCGGACGTTCATGATAGACCAAGTTTTTTATCCTTCCCCAGAAATAATAATCAAGGACGGTGAGATCTGGTGATCGGGGTGGATAATTGATTGGACCGTATTTGCCTATCCACTTGTCGGGGAACATAGTATTTAATGCCGCACGAGCAACTCTCGATGTATGAGACGGACATGCATCTTGTTGGAACCACATGTTCAGGCGCAATTGCAGAGGAATATTTTCTAGTAAGACAGGAAGATCTGTCATTATCAAGGCGGAATATCTATCACCGTTTAGATTTTCGTCAAAGAAAACAGGACCTATGATTTGACTTCCAATAATTCCACACCAAACATTGACTTTCCAAATGGTTTGATGATCTACTTCTCTCAACCAGTGAGGATTATTTTGTGCCCAATAACGAGAGTTCCAAGTATTAACAGATCTATCACTTTTAAGTGTACATTCGTCAGAAAATAAAATTTTCAAGTGGAAATCAAGTGGTTGCTGTCTTATAAAGTTGCAAAGTACAAGTCTCTGTCTAATATCGTTATAATTCAACGCTTGATGAACAGACATTCTGTAAGGGTGAAATTTGTTATTTTTTAGAATGCGCCAAACACTGATTTTACTAACACCAGAATCTTGTTCTCGTCGTCTTAAAGAATCATAAGGGTTCAATTCTGTCGATGCAAGAATTTCCACTGTTCTTTCATCCATAATCGGACGACGAATTTGTGTACCTTTGTTATGTTGAGGCTGAACGACACCTTTAATTTTGATTCGTTTAGCCAAACGTGAAAAAACATTTCGCGAGTGAGGAGTCCGATCAGGATAACGTTCCCGCCACAATCTTTCCGCTGCAATGAATGTACCTCGACACTCACCTAAAATTAGCAGCATATCATATGCTTCTTCATTGGAATAGGACATGGCTAAATAAACCTAGACTAATAAAGAGGGTCGGATTTTTGTTGCGCGATTGATACTGATATGACGGTTATTGAAGACGTAGGTGACAAGTTTGAGAGAGTTATTGTCACTCGTGTTGAGTTGAGTCACAATAGCGTTGTGGTGAATACATCTCTACTACATCCTATGCAAATAACAATATGTATAAAATCACGAGTTAGACATCGTTACGCAGAAAGTCGCGCTCGTTATTGCTCGTGTGCTACCGTTAAAGTAATAATGTAATTACATAATATTATGACATACATATGTATGTGACTATCTACGGTCGCGACAGCTAACTTTCACGATTTTTCATTATCTGTTTTTATTGGCCCGGCTCGCGTGTTTACTTTCTTTGTGTCGGCTGCACGGCTTTCTGCGTAACGCGTGATTTTATATTGTTATTTACATGGTGTTGGCGGTAGTGTAACTTTCAAGCCGCACAACTCGGAAAGTAGTCAACGAAAATAAACATTCTTGTAGTGTTTTGGAAAGGTCTTGACACCAGCTATTAGATTCTGGAATCAAAAATAGGGTGTTTCATTTAAAAAACTTAATGTGATTTCGATCTGACCTTGGCGACGCCATCCAAGGTCAAACTGATAAGATCATTGAATAGATCTTTTGAAACCCTACAACTTTCGTCTGAACATATTTTTGATTGGTCCTAATCCTGCGAAGAGAAAAGGGGTGTACTGGTGGTCTGAAACACCCTGTATATATATATATATATATATATATATATATATATATATATATATATATATATAGTATATATATGGCATTTACTCACCATCAGTACAATGTCGAGCTATACCAAGGGCTTCCCATATTGCTGATGTGCGTGAAGATACATTATACTTGTATGATTTTTTATAGTTTTTGTATAAACCTATTTTATACCGTTTTATCTTTTTACGATTTTCCTGGCATGTTTGTTGGATATCGTCGTCACTTGTATTTGATGTACTTTCCATTGTCTGTGATAATAAAAATGTCTGTGGTTATAAAAGATTTAATTTAGTATTGTATATGCAGCCTGTATAACTTTTTTAGCATAACATATAACGTACAACTTATTTTTGACACTTACCTGATCTTATAAAAGTGGTGTATACAAACAATATTGCTCGTGTGATAATAATCCGATATTTCAAGTACACCGATCTTTAATCCTTAATCGTGGTTTCCTGATTTCCGCTTTCAATTGAAAGCAATAGAATAACTTTTAATAGCTCCCATACAAGCCTACAGTGTAGAATGCAATTTTAATAACCCAATCATATGGGAACCTCACTTACTTATTACATCATAAAGATTCTGATTTATATTCAAAATAACTGATCACGTAAAACTCTTCATCATAAAACGTTATGATATTAGGAATCTAGAATGAGTTCACTGAAATGTAGAAAGTGTTCAATATCTTCGTATAATGTTTAAATACTTAAATATTTAACAATTCTTATCCAGCTTGAATATCTATTCAGATTACTTATCTATTATATGTATTCCAGCATTCGCAAATTGCTTATGCAACAAGAATCCCTTTACTAACTTTAACATATTATCTATGTTGGTACGAGTTTAAATACAAGAAATAATACTTTGAATATAAAAGATATACAAAAGGATCCACTCAAAAACTTTAGTAACATTTTACCAATAACGACAAAATATAATAGTGTTTCTACACTAGGTACTTTTATTTTATATAGATTAATGCCAAGATGAAAAAGATGCTCACCCTTGATTCCAGATTCCGGTGTATGAGTCTGAAATCTGGGAAATTATTTGAGATGTGTCTTATTCTCCGTTAAATTTTACATAAGGCTTAAGGACTTTTTATGACCGGATAAAATTCCGACATATGTTTGCGGACTAGTACTATAAGATAGCCGCCGTCAAAATTAAAAATTGTCTCTTACTACGTACGGGGCCGAGAAATCTCTACTGTTCCAGCCAGCCTCGTCTTGACAAAAGCTGTTTCTTGATGTTACTTTTTCAAATACCAGTGATTGATTATAACTGCATTAGCTCAACAGCTTTACTGTACAAAACCAACGTACGTGTATGTATGTATATTGATCTTTACACTCTCTAACCTTTATTTTTACACAACAGCCATATTCAGCCATACTAGCCGCTATGCGTGCGCAGCAGCTATTTCGCTCTGCTTCGCTCTGATTCGGTGCTCGAATTGCGACTAGTTGCGACAAGCGATCGAGCATGCACGGCCTTGTACCAGCAAGCACGGCACTCGGCGATTAGCCATTTCCACACTGTTCCACACTTCCACTTCCACCATCACACACCATCACACACCGTTATTTCACTGCGTGATACTGAGCCGATGCCGGTACAGCGACAGAAGCATAACAGCGTAGACAAATTTCTGATTCTGAAATAGAATAATCTGAAATCGTATCGTTTAATGTTAATCTCGCGATACCCGGTTGTTACAATACGAAGTGTGTTCAAAAAGTAACGGGAATTTTTAAATTTCGCGGGTTTGGAGAGTCCGACAGTCAAAATTTTTTTTGTTTATGTTGGTATACATGCCCCTGAAGTATGCTGAAATGTTGAGCTGTATTCATTGTTTATTTGTCTGTGGCAGCCGCTAAGATTACACGTTTTTTTATGAGCTCGGCGATTTTCGTTTCTGAAAAAAAATGGATCAAAGAATTTGTATCAAATTTTGCGTAAAAAATAACATAAAGTGTAACAAAGTGTGTGAAATATTAACAAAGACCTATGGTGAGTCTGCTATGAGTAAAACAAGAGTTTACGAGTGGTATAATCGTTTCCAAGATGGCCGTGAAGACGTTGAAGATGACGAACGCCAAGGACGCCCCAGCACATCAAGAACCGATGAAAACGTCGAAAAAGTGAAAGAAATGGTTATGAACAATCGCCGAATCACAATCAGAGAAGTCGCTGAAAAAAACGCCCGAATTTATGGAAAAACAATTCATGGCTTTTGCACCACGATAATGCACCTGCTCACACTTCATTGCTTGTTCGTGAATTTTTGGCCAAAAACAATACTGTAATGATGCCCTAGCCTCCATATTCGCCAGACATGGCTCCGTGTGACTTTTTCCTATTTCCAAAAATAAAGAGAACCTTAAAGGGCCGTCGTTTTACAAGCATAGATGACATTAAAAGCGCATCGCTGAAAGAGCTAAAGGCCATCCCAAAGATCGAGTTTGAGAAGTGTTTCGGGGATTGGAAGAAGCGCTGGCATAAGTGCATAATATCTAATGGTGACTATTTTGAAGGCGACAACATTAATGTAGACGAATAAATAAATATTTTTTTTCAAAAAACGAAAATTCCCGGTATTTTTTGAACACACCTCGTACGTACATAAAGTTTCCGTTGTGAGGTTGAATTTTTTGTAATCAAAGAAATGTATGCGTATGTGAAACTCCTTGAAGGTCCCAACAGAGGGAAAAAAATAATTATGCATACTTCAGAAATCAGAAATTTTTCAAAAAACACACATAAGAACAATATCAAATATCATGTGGAGGTGAACAGAAAAATGTGCTCAGGAATAATTATGTTATTAGAAGGTACGTAATGCATACTTCTATAATATTTTGTTTCTATGATATATATGTTACGGGCAAAGTCCGTACAGCGGACGGTGTCAACATTGCCCGGACAATGTCCGGGCAGTGTCGACATTGCCCGGACAATGTCAACACTGTCCACTGTGCAGAATTTGCTCGTAACATATACACAGAGAATATTTCAAAGAATTCGCTCATAAAAAAAACACTCTATATATATTATCGATACTATAAGATAGGTTTAATAAAGAGGTATATTATTTATACATACTTTTGAAAGGAATAAAATTATTCGTTTCAAAAATATGTAGAAAAAAATAACAGACTTTTTATTAAACTCGTCACATAATATCAGTAGTATATCACAAGATACCACAAAACTTGCAACATTAGTCTTTTTTAATTACCGCAAACAAATATTAAACGTGTGATTTATTATTTTACAGACTCGAAAAATGATATTATAAAGCGACTAAAAAGTTTGAAAAGGTTGTCTAGTATTCCGGAACGCTTGATGATAACAGCATCAAGTGGTGGCACATCGTCTGATGAAATCATTGATGATTCACTGAATAGTAAGGCATCTTCGAAAAATATACAAGAAAAGAATTCCGTAAGTTAATATTTTTTTGCTCAAATTGTATAATGCACAATATTTTATTACATAAATAATAATAATCAGATTTGTTGATAATATATCTTATATACATTTATATACATCTTATACACTGACATTCATGTTTCAGGATTTGGAAAAAATATTAACAGCAAAACTGGATAAGTTGACGCAGTCTACAATGAAAGATGTCGATGAAAATGTTAATGAACAGGTATGACGTAAAATGTTTGCAATACAAATTTTAGGTACATATATTTCAAAATTTTCATCAAAATGTTGTTATAATTAACATGATGTTACTTAATTATTTCTTTTATGCTTCTTATAAGTAATTAAATTATAGTTAATGTTTTTTGTATTACAATCTTTTGGTTTATTGGTAGATTCTTTAAATGAAAGTTATTTGATTTATTCTGTATTACTTCGGATACTGTGCTTTGTATTAACTTCCAATTACGATGTTTTTATGACATCTCTTATTCTAAATTTGTAAAATTCTTTTCTTAATTATAAAATCTATTCTATATATGATAAAAACCTATTCTATAAATAATTTTTTCAATACTCTTTATTTCTTAGTAAAGAAACAAATGATATTAATGTTACAAATACAAATAAAATGTATGTACCTAAATAAATGTGTACCTAAATAAGTATTTGAATAAATATGTATTAATTAATATTGTCAGCAATAATATAGAACTTTATAACTTTATAAAAAAGAAAAATTAACTTCATTTTTTGTTTTATTTTTTATTTCTGAAAAGTGTATTTCTGAAAACTCAATGTTCTTTTCATTACTTTTTGTTTTATAATTGTTTTAGTTTTTTTGATAGGCACACATTTTTGATTTCAGGAAGTCATTTTACTTTCTTGTCTTGTTTCAGTTTCGTGTATTTTTTCTCTCGTCTTTTTTTTTATTACTTTGTTTTTAATTGTAATTAATGTATTGACCTTAATCTGTTCAATTTTTTAAAGATTTATGATAACTTTTACATTAAAATCATACAAAATTGAGTATCAAAAATGTATAATATTTTGCTATCAATATTTCAACTGTATAAATATTTTGTATAATTTGAATTGGAAATTGATTGCAGCAATCTCAGTTTATAAGTCCCAACAAGAAGAGAGAGCATATTAATGTACGACGCAAAGCTGACAGAGCAAATTGAGTGGTTCGGATTGCTGGGAATGTGAAAAGGTAATATTAAAATATTATTATACAATATATATATATATATAAAATATATATATATATATATATATATATACACGTAAAGCAAATATTTCTATATGGACAAATATTAATTTTTCTGATTCTGCATGCGATTTTTTAGTATTACAAGAATTTGTCGCTGTCAAAAGACGAACTGCAGAAGAGAAAAAATAAATGCTCACGACATCGACGAAAGTACGAAAGGCCAATAACACCAGAAGGTATATTTATAACGTGTTTCTCATCATTTTTCTGATCATATCTGTGACATGTAAAATATAATATAATCTTTTTACTGAAAAGGATTTTGGAATCCCGAATTTCCTGACACACAGTCGTCGGAACCAGTAGGAAAATGTATAGAACCAGTACTAGAAAAATGTTGCAGTAATTCGAAGGTATTCTATACATTTTAAGTATATTACAAATAAATCATTGAAACTTACATTATAACAGTATTTATCGTTATAACGATAACTACAATTCATTTTTGCATGTTCAGATAAATAATAATATCTGAAATAAGCATGAAAGCAAAAATGTAGTTTTCAATATTTATAATTTATTACGAAAATTATTATTAAACATGTTTAACTGAAATATATGTTATGTAACCCTTTTAGATTTTTCAACCTGAAGAATGCTTCATATTCGATCTCAATCATTCAGAAGTTTGTTTAATTTCTGTTATTAGATCTTAGAACTAATAAATTAATAAATGTATTAAAATTTTAATATGTACGTATTTGTGTAGAGCAATCAATCGGGAGGATGCAATAATGAAAAGGAGGTACGTAGATTGGTATTTAATTCTTTGATAATTAAAGTAAATATTAAAAACTGAAATTTATTCTGTTTTATGTGACTTTTAGATTACAAATGAAGAACACGACCCATTACAAGTGAGTGATTCGAGGATATATTAATAATTTCTTTGTGCATTATTGTGCATTATTGAATAAAAATTCATATCATATTGTACCCTGTTAGACTTCTACATGTGAAACAACCACCGATGTAATCAATGATGTAGACAACCATGATGCAGACAACCATGATGTATTAGACAACCATGATGTATTAGACAACCATGATATAGACAACCATCTTTCAGAGGTATGTAATATAAATTCAATGCTTTAATATCAATTTTCTAAGTACTTATTCTATTATGTGTAATCAGTGTACGCAAAAGATCTCAAAAGTCGCTTATACATTACAATCTTTTTGTGCAAAGATAAAAAAGTGCTGAAAAGCGTTTATTAAGATATAGAGCCAAAAAATTATTTTTTAGTATAGTTAAATTCCCGGGGGTTGAGCTACCTACCGGGCGCGTCTCCGGGTGGCGGATAGGAGAACGGCCGGAGGGGCCCGAGTCCCCCAGGGATAAAATCCTGCGCGGGATTAGGGTACCTCCGGTTAGTGGCGGTTATAATTGGTCTCCCAGGTGTAAAACCCTGCGTGGGGTCAGGAAGGCCGCTACCGCGGACCAACTCCCTAAGCCAAGCTGTAAGCTATCGTGGCGACGGCTGCGTGGCACTGAGGGAGCAGTGTCTTGAACGATGCCTCTGGGGAGCCAGGCGACACCCCAGAGTAAGTAGCCTTACCCACGCATCCGGGGCTCTGTGTGGGCGGTTATTTCCCTAGGTACTCGTGGGACCAAAATGGAAACTCTAAAGTACCATAAAGACGTTGTAGAGGAGATGGAGGGATCGCAGCGCGGGACCTCCAGTGCGGAGGCGGCGGAAGGGGCTGCGGACGGGGCTCATCTGGGCTCTGAAGGCGCTAACGCAGTCAGCTCCGGCTCTCAGGCGAACGCGGTGGGTGCGGATGGGGCTCGCCCGGGTTCCGGAGGCACCACTGCCACCGTCTCAGAGAAAAACTTAGCGCCAGCGGCGGGCCCTCTTGGCAAGAGGAACCGCTCTGGTGCGGAGAAAAGGAGGTCTAAACGGGAACGAGAGAGGTCTCAGTGCGGGACCTCCACGGGCACCGCGACCCCCCCGGTAGCAACGCCGACGTAGACGGAGGGGCACGCCGGCGGCAAACGTCGGAAGGGCTCTACGGACACTCCCCCTTCGGCGGAAGGACCCGCTAAGAAACACAGGGCTCAACACATTGAGACCTATGCCGAGGCGGTGGACCCTTTAACAAGGGTTATCATCCCCGAGGGTTATCCCGAGGAGGAAATCACTGTCGAGCGGCTGGCTCTCCTGAAGCTGGCCGTCAGCAGGGTAATCAGTGGGATCCGGGAAGGACCCATTCCATGCTTCCGTCGCACCTGCCTTAGGGGAAGGGCCGCGGTAATCTTAAACAGGGATGAGGCAACCCTAATCTGGCTCACTGAGCAGATGGGGAACATCTCTCACTGGGAAAACGCCAAGCTCAGGGTGGTGGGGCCGGAGGTGCTTCAAAGGCAGCACAGGGCCGTGGTCTGGGTCCCGGGGGCTCCCGATGAACCGGCCGCAGTCCTGGAGCGGTTGGAGAGGCAGAATCCTGGGCTCAGCACCGGGAACTGGAAGATTATGGCTGAGAACGTAGGGGCTACCAGGGATGGTAGGAACCTGGTTCTCAGGATTCCAGAGTCCAGCGTTTTCAAATTGAAAGCGCTAGACTTCAAGCCCTACCTCGGGCTCGACCAGGTCACCTTCAAGGTGAGCGGGGCCCAAGGTGGGAATAGGAAGGGCGAGAAGGGGCCCCCTGTGGACGAATCATAAAGTTCGATCGTCCTGAGGTGACCTTTACTCAGATCAACTTGCAACACAGCAAAGGGGCCTCGGCGATTCTGTCAAGGAAACAAACTGCGGTGCACACAGCCATTTCACTGATACAAGAACCTTGGCTCGTCCGGGGCCGTATCAGTGGCGTGGCAGCATGCGGGAGGTTATTTAAGCCTCCAACAGCCGAAAAGCCCAGAGCCTGCGTAGCGGTGAAAAGCGCTGACGCTCGACTAATCCCGCATTTATGTTCCAGAGATGTGGTAGCGGTCGAGCTTGACGTTGCCGATTCCTTGGGAAGCAGGAGGAGGGTGGTGGTGTGCTCCGCGTATTTTCCCCACGACGAGGGGGCCCCACCGCCGCCGGAACCGGTGACCAGACTGGTAGAGTACTGCCAGAGTGAGCGGCTTCCCCTGATAGTGGATTGCGATGCTAACTTGCACCACACGGTCTGGGGGGGCACGGATACCAACGATAGAGGTAGGAGGCTGTTAAAATTTCTAGCGTCGACAGACCTGGAGATTCTCAACAGAGGTAACAAGACTACCTTTTGCACGGCGGTGAGGAGAGAGGTTCTCAATCTTACTGTCTGTTCTAGGTGTATATCGAGGGATGTGGTCGGATAGACGGTCTCGCGCGAAACTTCACTGTGAGATCATAGGCAAATAACCTTCAAGCTGGCCTGGGCCAGAAGCGAGGTGACGACGTTCAGGGACCCCAGAAGGACCGATTGGGACTCCTATCGGGTGGACTTGAAATGCCATCTCGAGGGCTTCCCAAGGTGGCACGGGAACGAGGAGGAACTGGAGCTCTGCGTGGATCATCTGCAGAGGGCTCTGGTGGAGAGCTACGAACGGAACTGTCCAGAGAGGGCGGTTAAGAACTCCAGGGGCAACTCCTGGTGGAGTCCCAAGCTGCAGGAGCTCAGAAGTGCGGCTCGGAGAGCCTGGAATAGGGCCAGGAACACGGGCCGCCAGCCGGACTGGAAACTTCACAGAAGGGCCCAGAAAAACTACAGAGACTCTGTGGTAAGGGCAAAGAAAAAGAGCTGGAGAGAGTTCTGCGAGTCGGTAGAGGGCGTGCCCGAGACCGCAAGACTATTCAGGATCCTAGCCAGAAACCCAGACTCCGTCCTGGACTCCATTAGTCTCCCTGATGGGACAATGGTAACCGGGGAGCGGTGTCTGGTGCACCTGCTGGAGGTCAGCTTTCCGGGCTTTCGCAAGGAGCACGGTGAACTATTCGCCCATGATGCGGCGGGCTCGCGCAGGACTCGCAAGGCGGACTGGGAATTAGCGGACAGCATTGTCAAGCCCGGAAAAGTGAGATGGGCGATAAACACCTTCAAAACCTTTAAGTCGGCGGGACCAGATAAAATCTTTCAGGCTCTTCTACAGGAGGGGCTGGAGCTGATCGTGGGACCTCTGACAAGGACTTTGAGGGCATGTTTGGCTCTGGGCCATACGCCTAGTGCATGGAAACTAGGGAGAGTGGTATTCATCCCAAAAGCGGGAAGAGTGAGCTACTCCTCTGCTAAAGACTTCAGACCGATAAGTCTGACTTCGTTTCTCCTGAAGACTCTGGAGAAATTGTTCGACGCGTATGTAAGGGACGTTGTCCTCCTGCGGCGCCCCTTGCACTGCGTGCAGCACGCATACCGCATGGGCTACTCCACGGGCTCTTCATGCGACTGTGTCATTTATCGAGGGGCAACTAGAGAGGGGCGGCAATGCGGTGGGCACCTTCTTAGACATAGAGGGTGCTATCAACAACACCCCGCACAAAGTGGTGTGTGAAGAAGCGTTGCACAGGGGTGTGTCGGAGAAACTCGTGGAGTGGATCCGGGGCATGCTAGGGCGACGAGTTGTAGCTTCGTTGGGAACAGCGAGGGTCAGTGGATGGGTGGAGAGGGGGTACCCCCAGGGCGGGGTACTCTCTCTACTGCTATGGTGCCTGGTGGTAGATGGGCTGCTTGAGAGGCTGAGTGAGAGGGGCTTCTTCGTTCAGGGCTACGCTGACGACGTGGCTCTGCTAGTGCAAGGCCCCTTTCTCGGGCCTCTCTTGGAGCTTATGCAGAACGCACTGAGAACAGTAGAGCGATAGTGCAGGGGGACCGGTTTGTCAGTGAATCCCCTGAAAACGGGGATCGTTGTTTTCACTCACAAATATAAAGTGGGCGCTATAAAGGTGCCCATCTTTGAAGGTACAAGGCTAGCCCCAGCGGAGTCAGTAAAATATCTGGGAGTGACCGTAGATAAGAAGCTATCCTGGAGGAAACATCTTGAAAGCTGCTGTAATAGTCTGTGTTCTTACTTCTGGATGTGCAGGAGAATCGTGGGCCAGACGTGGGGGCTGAAGCCCAGGATGGTCTGTTGGATCTATACTGCAATACTTTGACCCAGGCTCACCTATGCAGCAGTTGTGTGGTGGCCTAGGGTGCGGAAGAAAGCGGCGGTGATGGCGCTCGAGCACATCAGGGCTTTGATTTTAAGAGGGGCCCTGGGTGCGATGCGAACCACGCCGGAAGCAGCTATGAGCATTTTGCTCGGGATTGAATCACTTCACTAGGTGGTGGTGGGGACGGCGGCGATCGCTGCACACCGACTTGCCTGTGAACTGAAGTGGAAGGAGGGGACTGCGCATACTAAGTTCCCCGGCAGCGTGCTGACCGACTCCATCTTCAGAATGAGGCAGGACAGGATGCCAGCAGTTCGAGCCCTGGACAGGCGCTTTAAAGTGCAGGTCACAGGGTTCGCGGTCGAGATTAAACTCTGGGCATCGGTTCAGGCCTGGGACGGGGACGTCTGGTTTACAGATGGCTCCAAGACGGGCACGAGCTCCGGCGCGGGCATTGTTTGCCGACAGAGGAGGGTGGCGGAAAGCCTGCCCCTGGATGGGTACGCCACAGTTTTCCAGACGGAGATCGTGGCGATCCTGAGATGTGCCCAATTGGCCCTGGAAGTGAGGGAGACAGGTGGGCGTGTGAGAATATGCTCGGACAGTCAAGCTGCTATCAAGGCATTCAAAGCTCTGATTTACATCTCGCGGCTGGTGTCGGACTGCAGAAATGCACTGGAGAAGCTTGCGAAGGACAAAGAAGTTATCGTGACCTTGACCTGTGTCCCCAGTCACTCGGGGATTGAGGGCAATGAGGAGGCCGGTCGGCTCGCCAGGGCCGCATCAAGAATGGAGGTGTTCGGGCCGGGACCGGTGCTGGGGCTCCTTTTCTGCCTTGGCAGGGAGAGGCTTCGGGCCTGGCTACGGGACGAGCACCTCAAGTTTTGGAAAAATGAGCTGAGGACCAATTGTCGACAGGCCTGTGCTCTACTAGGGGAAACTCCCAGTGAGGGCCTAGTCGGGGACATAAGGTCCTTGAGCAGAAGGGACGCCAGGCTAATTGTGCAAATACTGACTGGCCATGGAGCCCTCAATTACCACATGCACAGGCTGGGCCGTTCTGATACGGCCGAGTGTAGGGCCGATGGGGAGGAAGAGGAGACAAGTCTCCACATTCTCTGTGACTGTCCGGCCTATGCGTGGCTGAGACTGAAACTGCTAGGCTCGACATTTCCCGAGCCAGGGCCGATTAGCAGGCTACCTATGAGAGACCTGAGTCTCTTTTGGGCGGAATCGGGGCTCCCATAGGTGGCAAACGACTGGAGGGTGACACAATGGACTGTCTGCGTGCCGTAGGCGGATCTTCGACCAGAGGACCGGCCCTTCAGTTTTATTATTTTTATTATTATTATAGTTAAATTCTATATTAAGTTTAATCAAAATGTATCCCGTGTGATGTTTCATAATTTTTGAATGCGAAGATGTAAATTCCGCAGTGGATATCAATCTGTTAGTGTTTGGTACGCGTGTCATCGTTGTCGCTCGGTTTCCATTGCGCGTCTTTGAGGTTGATTCGTTTTCATCGCATTTTTGCGATTGCCCTATTTTCATCGCTTACTCCGTTTTTCTCGTGAGTTTTCCCTTGGCAACAAGCCTCCGTTTGCGCATATTCCCATAAAGCGTCGTGCGTCTTAGACAGGTAAATATTCGCGTTTCCGATTGTCTTTTTTGATCCCGATTTCTGTGCTGTTCTCGCGCTCCGCGATCACAATTATTCATAATTCAGTCACCGATGCGTGCGGACGTATCTGTACATTTTTTCATTTAAGTTTTTCAGGCGTGTCAATATTTTTGTACACCGTTTTCGCAAAAGCTGTAGTGTGTTCAATGTTTTTTAAATAAATTTATTAAAGAAATTAGAGAATTAGCCAGCAATTCTCGACCGCGCGTTTTCTTGTGAGTTATTTGGTGCAAAACGCGCGAACAGGGCACAAGCCCCAGATTTTGAGAGCCATTCTCGAATCGAACATTTTTATGGTCCTTCGAGCCGAATATTTCGCTCCGGATTATTCTGCACAATATCAGAACATCGGCTACAGCGGATTCCAGCGGGTCAAGGCTTCGGTTGTTAATTGCCCATCAACACGACACGATCTCCTGAGCGTCATTTTCCGGTCAGAGGAATTCACGGCTAAACAACATCGCAGTCAAACGTACACTGCAGCAAATACAACTCTTCCGGCCGAACGCACATTCGGGGCGGCCGGCGTTTCCTGAGCGCAGCTACAGTTCAGAGCATCGGGAAGCAGGCATCTGGGCGATTGGACTACGTTTCTCCAGGGAGCCCTCCCAGAAGGTGACGACGATTCTTCAGCGGCGTCTAGCGATCGGTATATCTTCACGCAGCAGCACGGGCTCTCAGCGGTCGACTTCGCAGATCGAGCAAAGAGGCACGGACATTCAGCGGTCGGCGTTGCACGCAGCCAGTAACGAGCATCCCGACAATCTGCGCATTCACCAGGAGACCGTCTCAGACGACGACGTCATCCACGGGGAGAACCTTTCGGCCCTTACATTAATTATTAATTGATAATTTAGTAAGGTAAGGGAAACTGTTGTTATTGTTGTTGCCGAGCCGTTTCTCCTTTATTTTTGCATCGCGTGCGCCCGCGTCTTTCATTTCACTATGCCGAACGAAGATATCGCCGCGCTCAAGAAGCAGCGCTCCATCATTAAAGGTTCGTGTACACGAATTAAGACATATGTAGACTCAGTAGTCGCAATTTCTCCGTCAATAATCGCTCTACTCGAGGAACGAAAAATAAAGCTAGATCATTATTGGATGGAGTATGATAGGGTACAAACGCGAATAGAGCTCGCCGATGAATCGGAGACTGTCGATCGCGTGACATTCGAAGACCAATTTTATGCGTTATCATCTAAGGCTCGCTAATTAGTCGTAAAGGCCATGTTGGCGACGCGTACGCCGAGTCCATCCTTTCCGGTCTCGATAAGTTCTCGCGATACAGCTGAATCGGTCACGCACGTCCACCTTCCTAAATTAAATCTGCCTACATTTTCCGGGAAATACGACGAGTGGTTTCCCTTCTATGACACTTTTGTATCACTCACACTTTCCAACGTTACTCTAAATAACATTAAAAAATTTCAATATTTGAGGGCGTCTCTTACTGGTGACGCGAGTAACGTAATTAATTCTTTGGAAATTTCGGATACGAATTATGAGGTCGCATGGACCCTCCTCAAGCATCGATACGACAAGAGAATCATTGTTCAAAATCATATAAAGGCATTAATGGAATTGCCATCTATGGCGAAGGAAAACCACTTGGAGTTAAGAAAAATTGCGGACGGTGCCGCAAAACATTTGCATGCTCTCCACGCTCTAAGACGTCCAACTTCTCATTGGGACGACCTACTCGTACACATACTTAGCTCGAAACTTGATGCGGTTACGCTCAGAGAATGGCAGTCGGCATTGATCGGCGCTGAATTGCCAACACTCCAGCAATTTTTTGATTTTACCACTCACCAATGTCAGATGCTCGAAGCTACTAACGGAATTAGCGCACCGACTTCAAAGGCATCTCAGTCAGTTTCCAAACGCCACTCCTCATGTACAGCAACTATACGTCCAAAGTGCAATTATTGCAGTGGCGAACATTTAATTTACCGCTGCAAACAATTTCTAGCTCTTCCAGTTCAGCGTAGAATCACGAAAATACGTAGCCGTAAGATTTGCGCGAATTGCTTACGATCCACGTCGCACGTAGCTAATAAATGTGCTTCGGGTAGTTGCAGGGTTTGTCAAGCCAAACACAATACTCTGCTACACTCATCCAGCTCCGCATCGGAAACATCTGAGCACAACGCAAATCCTGATGATACCACGCCGTCCGGTTCTGCCACAGTTCTAGCGGCGCATGCATCGGGCACGGACGCACGGCTTGATCTCGATTAACAGTAGCTTTAGTATACTATCAACAGCCGTCGTTCACGCCTTCGACATAAATGGCTCACCTCATTCATGCCGAGTACTTCTGGACTGCGGATCAGAAATTAATCTTATTTCAAAACACTTTTTAGATACTCTCGGGATTATTTCGCGTCCGTCTAACATAACCATTTCAGGGGTAAACGGAACGATTTCTACAGCCAATCAAAAGGTCAATTTGAAATTGCAATCGCGCATAAACTCATACACAGCTAGAGTGCATCGTCGCGGACAAAGTGACAGACAGAATGCCGGCACTCTCATTGAAGCGCAATAAATTCCTCATTCCCCAGAATTTAAAGCTAGCCGATCCTCACTTTGACGTGTCATCTGAAATTGACGTTCTAATAGGAAATGACTTATTCTGGGAGCTATTGTGTATTGGACAGATCAGGGCCACACGAGATCATCCCATATTATAAAAGATGCGGCTGGGCTGGATTTTAGCAGGGCGATTGCGAGGCCTCGCATTGCCTTCAAGGGTGCATTCTCTTCACGCTTCAGCAACAGATACTCAATTACATGAGCAGTTGAATCGTTTTGGCAATTGAACGACAGTATTATTCCTTCAGATACTCGTACATCAGAAGAAAATTTTTGCAAACAGCATTTCATCAGCAATGTCACACAGACCTCGCAAAGTCGGTACATTGTCAAACTCCCCGTCAAGGAGCATCTCATCAGTAAGCTTGGAGATTCTCAAGCCGCTGCCCTCAAACGATTATTCTCACTAGAAAGACGTTTTCGTCGCGATCCTCAATTAAAACTTCAATACTCACAATTCATTGACGAATATCTTTCGCTGGGTCACATGCGATTGATAAATGCACTGCCCGAAGAAAGATCAGTAAATTTTTATTTGCCTCATCATTGCGTATACAAGGTAACCGATCAGTCTTCAAAGTTGCGCGTTGTATTTGATGCTTCTTGCAAAACGATCAGCGGTATCTCTCTAAATGATGCTTTGATGGTGGGCCCAGTCATTCAGCAGGAGTTGGCATCCATCCTGACGCGTCTTCGTATTTTTCAATACGTAATTTCTGCCGATATTATCAAAATGTACCGGCAAATTTTGGTAGATCCTTCACAAACAAGCCTGCAGAGAATTCTTTGGCGCAGCGATCCCAATTCGGATGTCCAGACATACGAATTATCGACCTTGACATACGGTACATCATCGACATCATTCCTGGCAACCAGATGCCTCAAGAATTTGGCCGAACAACATGCTTCCATTTATCCTATTGGCTCCACTTGTGTCCAGCGTGATTTTTACGTTGACGACATGCTATCAGGGGCGGATACGATTGAGGAAGTCAGTCGTATTCGGGATGAAACAATTCAATTGTTGCGTCGAGGCTCTTTCGAGCTGAGCAAGTGGGCTTCTAATTGTCGCAAATTGCTCGAAGCAGTCGACAACAGAAATGGCGAAGTAGTCAACATAGATGATCGAAGTCATTTCTCTATTCTAGGAATTCAATGGAAT